>NC_090649.1:87758826-88112079 GCF_040937935.1 Hyperolius riggenbachi | reverse complement strand
ATGGCAAATACGCTTGAAGGAAAAAACGCATGTAAACAACGCATATGCGTTTTCAGTGCGTATTTACAGTAAGCATTCTGCAAAGTGCAGTGTTGCCTAACATGGTAAAGCATATGC
The DNA here is from genome assembly GCF_040937935.1 of Hyperolius riggenbachi. Taxonomy (NCBI): domain Eukaryota; kingdom Metazoa; phylum Chordata; class Amphibia; order Anura; family Hyperoliidae; genus Hyperolius; species Hyperolius riggenbachi. Next base: position 88,111,962 of record NC_090649.1, on the reverse strand, counting down.
GTTGCGTTTTACATGCTTTTTATGCAGCGTTTTCAAATAAAAATGAAAGATCTCTGATGTGTTTCCGCTTTCTGCTGTCTTCCAAATGATTTGCCTATACTTAAAAAAAAAAACGCAAACACGTACGTGATCCGCAAATGCATACAAACTCACGCAGTAAGCATGAAAAACGCACCTGCGTATAAAAAAATGCAAAACCCAGACACACCAAAAACACAGTAAAAACACATTACCCTAACACAAACGCACCTGCGGAAAACTCCAAAAGAAAACGCTATGTTATATGTGAAGCTAGCCTGAAGGTAACAATGCTACAACAAATACAACCCTCTGCAATACCTGTGAGCCTTTTAGATGGTAAAGACATTCACAAAAACAGTTTAAAAAATGATATACAATGTATTTGATTGCTTACCTCAATCAGCATTCTTTTCATAGCTGGCGGAATCCTGGGAGGCATCTCTCACTCTCAGTCAGTTGTCACCACACCAGTTCTCAGACTTCACTGCTGCCTGACTGTCTTTGTTGGTGCTGTAGCACGTGTAGGCTCTTCCTTTTGAGTTTGCTCAACTTCCTGTTGTTTTGTTCACATTAGCCAATCAGAAGCTGGATCAGCGTTAGGCAGACGAACGCAAACAATTGTTCGCATACGAACGTTTTTCGCGTGAAATAATGTAAAAACTAAGCATGCGCAGTTCAATGGTGTATTGGCAAGAATGTTTCTACGCATACAGCAAGCTTTTCCACAATAATTACACTTCAGGGGCGCATGTGCATAAACGTGATTATTGTGAGTATTTAAATGCTATTATCGTGTAACTACACTTACAAACATCTGAATTCAAGGCAAGCCAGCCGTAATGCAAAATACCACGCGAAAATTAACGCAAAAATATTCGGCGAATTTTTCGCTTATCGAAGCGAAAATTGTGCTTATTTCGGCGATAATTAAGAAAAAAGAATATTTGTATTTTCGCTCATCACTGCACCATATGTGACCTGCTTTTTACCAGTTTGGTGAGGAGTGGTATGGCTGTAGGGGAGGTTGGAGGCCATAGGTAAAACTTATGGGTATATTTAACTCATTTTAAATATGCCCCTAAGTTTAACTCTGCAGGTTGCAACACTTTGTAATGCAATGTTGAATTTTGTTTCTACAGCTGCTAATTTAGCTTTTGCTTAATTCTTTTTTTTGGGGGGGGTAAAAATGTTCTGTACTTCATGATTCATTTTGTGTACAAGATGTTTTGCAGGATATCGCCTCCATAGATGTGGAAAATTTAAACGGTTCAGTAGGCGAACATTTGGAATGACGCTTCTGAAAAAAAGTGACAACAGCACCGCACGCATGCAAGAAAGTCTAAATGAAAGGATAGCACTGTTGGAGATTCCAGATGGAGAATGTGGATCTTTTGGAGAAGAAAAGAGACATCGTATCCCAAGTCGAGAGATTTCTTTCCTGGATGGAGATTCAGGAAAAATTAACAGCACCGCCTGCATGCAAGAAAGTGCAAATAAATGGATAGCACTGTTGGAGATACCAGATGGAGAACATGGATCTTTTGAAGGAGAAAAGAGACATCGTATCCCAAGTCGGGAGATTTCTATCCTGGATGGAGTCAATTTGGAATGGATACTTGGTACAGTATGTGGATAGCATTTTTTAAAATGCATGTATAGTAAGCATTTTAGAGTAATACTTGCATGTTTAAAATGCTATGTTAGTGTGCTCCATTTATTATCTTGCTAGCTACTTGAAAGATTGTAATTTTGGTGTGTTTGGAAATGTTTATATCTTTTCAAGACAGTACTATAACTGTTATTCTGTAAGCCATATACATGATGAAAGGTTTTTTTTCATTAGCAGTTGACAACCATATGTGACCTGCTTTTTACCAGTTTGGTGAGGAGTGGTATGGCTGTAGGGGAGGTTGGAGGCCATAGGTAAATCTTATGGGTATATTTAACTCATTTTAAATATGCCCCTAAGTTTTACTCTGCAGGTCGCAACACTATGTAATGCAATGTTGAATTTTGTTTCTACAGCTACTAATTTAGTTTTTTCTTGTTTTTTTTGTGGGGTAAAAATGTTGTGTACTTCATGATTCTTTTTGTGTACAAGATGTTTTGCAGGATATCGCCTCCATAGATGTGGAAAATTTAAACGGTTCAATAGGCAAACATTTGGAATGTCGCTTCTGAAAAAAGTGACAACAGCACCGCACGCATGCAAGAATGTGCAAATGAAAGGATAGCACTGTTGGAGATACCAGATGGAGAATGTGGATCTTTTGGAGAAGAAAAGAGATATTGTATCCCAAGTCGAGAGATTTCTTTCCTGGATGGAGCTTCTGGAAAAAGTAACAACAGCACCGCATGCATGCAAGAAAGTGCAAATAAATGGATAGTACTGTTGGAGTAACCAGATGGAGAATCTGGATATTTTGGGGGAGAAAAGAGACATCGTATCCCAAGTCGAGACATTTCTTTCCTGGATGGAGTTTCTGGAAAAAGTAACAACAGCACCGCATGCATGCAAGAAAGTGCAAATAAATGGATAGCACTGTTGGAGTTACCACATGGAGAATGTGAATCTTTTGGAGGAGAAAAGAGACATCGTATCCCAAGTCGAGAGCTTGATGGAGGGCTGCTTGGGGCTCATCTCGACCAAGGGCCGTGATGCGGTCGGCCAGTCACAACCTCTGCACCCCCTATTGCTACTCCACTGAGGCGGGGTGCACACATGGCAAATACGCTTGAAGGAAAAAACGCATGTAAACAACGCATATGCGTTTTCAGTGCGTATTTACAGTAAGCATTCTGCAAAGTGCAGTGTTGCCTAACATGGTAAAGCATATGCATTGCGTTTTACATGCTTTTTATGCAACGTTTTCAAATAAAAATTAAAAATCTCAGATGTGTTTCCCCTTTCTGCTGTCTTCCAAATGATTTGCATATACTTAAAAAAAAGGCAAACACGTACGTGATCCGCAAATGCATACAAACACACGCAGTAAGCATGAAAAACGCACCTGCATATAAAAAAATGCAAAACCCAGACACACCAAAAACACAGAAAAAACACATTACCCTAACACAAACGCACCTGCGGACAACTCCAAAAGAAAACGCTATGTTATATGTGAAGCTAGCCTGAAGGTAACAATGCTACAACAAATACAACCCTCTGCAAAACCTGTGAGCCTTTTAGATGGTAAAGACATTCACAAAAACAGTTTAAAAAATGATATACAATGTGTTTTATTGCTTACCTCAATCAGCATTCTTTTCATAGCTGGTGGAATCCTGGGAGGCATCTCTCACTCTCAGTCAGTTGTCACCACACCAGTTCTCAGACTTCACTGCTGCCTGACTGTCTTTGTTGGTGCTGTAGCACGTGTAGGCTCTTCCTTTTGAGTTTGCTCAACTTCCTGTTGTTTTGTTCACATTAGCCAATCAGAAGCTGGATCCGCGTTAGGCAGACGAACGCAAACAATTGTTCGCATACGAACGTTTTTCGCGTGAAATAATGTAAAAACTAAGCATGCGCAGTTCAATGGTGTATTGGCAAGAATGTTTCTACGCATACAGCAAGCTTTTCCACAATAATTACACTTGAGGGGCGCATGTGCATAAACGTGATTATTGCGAGTATTTAAATGCTATTATCGCGTAACTACACTTACACACATCTGAATTCAAGGCAAACGTAATTTCGTGATACCAGCCGTAATGGGAAATACCACGCGAAAATTAACGCAAAAATATTCGGCGAATTTTTCGCTTGTCGAAGTTAAAATTGTGCTTATTTCGGCGATAATTAAGAAAAAAGAATATTTGTATTTTCGCTCATCACTGCACCATATGTGACCTGCTTTTTACCAGTTTGGTGAGGAGTGGTATGGCTGTAGGGGAGGTTGGAGGCCATAGGTAAAACTTATGGGTATATTTAACTCATTTTAAATATACCCCTAAGTTTTACTCTGCAGGTCGCAACACTATGTAATGCAATGTTGAATTTTGTTTCTACAGCTGCTAATTTAGCTTTTGCTTAATTATTTTTTTGGGGGGGGGGGGTAAAAATGTTCTGTACTTCATGATTCATTTTGTGTACAAGATGTTTTGCAGGATATCGCCTCCATAGATGTGGAAAATGTAAACGGTTCAGTAGGCGAACATTTGGAATGACGCTTCTGAAAAAAAGTGACAACAGCACCGCACGCATGCAAGAAAGTCTAAATGAAAGGATAGCACTGTTGGAGATTCCAGATGGAGAATGTGGATCTTTTGGAGAAGAAAAGAGACATCGTATCCCAAGTCGAGAGATTTCTTTCCTGGATGGAGATTCAGGAAAAATTAACAGCACCGCCTGCATGCAAGAAAGTGCAAATAAATGGATAGCACTGTTGGAGATACCAGATGGAGAACATGGATCTTTTGAAGGAGAAAAGAGACATCGTATCCCAAGTCGGGAGATTTCTATCCTGGATGGAGTCAATTTGGAATGGATACTTGGTACAGTATGTGGATAGCATTTTTTAAAATGCATGTAGAGTAAGCATTTTAGAGTAATACTTGCATGTTTAAAATGCTATGTTAGTGTGCTCCATTTATTATCTTGCTAGCTACTTGAAAGATTGTAATTTTGGTGTGTTTGGAAATGTTTATATCTTTTCAAGACAGTACTATAACTGTTATTCTGTAAGCCATATACATGATGAAAGGTTTTTTTTCATTAGCAGTTGACAACCATATGTGACCTGCTTTTTACCAGTTTGGTGAGGAGTGGTATGGCTGTAGGGGAGGTTGGAGGCCATAGGTAAATATTATGGGTATATTTAACTCATTTTAAATATGCCCCTAAGTTTTACTCTGCAGGTCGCAACACTTTGTAATGCAATGTTGAATTTTGTTTCTACAGCTGCTAATTTAGTTTTTTCTTGTTTTTTTTTGTGGGGTAAAGATGTTGTGTACTTCATGATTCTTTTTGTGTAAAAGATGTTTTGCAGGATATCGCCTCCATAGATGTGGAAAATTTAAACAGTTCAGTAGGCGAACATTTGGAATGACGCTTCTGGAAAAAGTGACAACAGCACCGCACGCATGCAAGAAAGTCTAAATGAAAGGATAGCACTGTTGGAGATTCCAGATGGAGAATGTGGATCTTTTGGAGAAGAAAAGAGACATCGTATACCAAGTCGAGAGATTTCTTTCCTGGATGGAGCTTCTGGAAAAGGTAACAACAGCACCGCATGCATGCAAGAAAGTGCAAATAAATGGATAGCACTGTTGGAGTTACCACATGGAGAATGTGAATCTTTTGGAGGAGAAAAGAGACATCGTATCCCAAGTCGAGAGCTTGATGGAGGGCCGCTCGGGGCTCATCTCGACCAAGGGCCGCGATGCGGTCGGCCAGTCGCAACCTCTGCACCCCCTATTGCTACTCCACTGAGGCGGGGTGCACACATGGCAAATACGCTTGAAGGAAAAAACGCATGTAAACAACGCATATGCGTTTTCAGTGCGTATTTACAGTAAGCATTCTGCAAAGTGCAGTGTTGCCTAACATGGTAAAGCATATGCGTTGCGTTTTACATGCTTTTTATGCAGCGTTTTCAAATAAAAATTAAAGATCTCTGATGTGTTTCCGCTTTCTGCTGTCTTCCAAATGATTTGCCTATACTTAAAAAAAAAAACGCAAACACGTACGTGATCCGCAAATGCATACAAACTCACGCAGTAAGCATGAAAAACGCACCTGCGTATAAAAAAATGCAAAACCCAGACACACCAAAAACACAGTAAAAACACATTACCCTAACACAAACGCACCTGCGGAAAACTCCAAAAGAAAACGCTATGTTATATGTGAAGCTAGCCTGAAGGTAACAATGCTACAACAAATACAACCCTCTGCAAAACCTGTGAGCCTTTTAGATGGTAAAGACATTCACAAAAACAGTTTAAAAAATGATATACAATGTATTTGATTGCTTACCTCAATCAGCATTCTTTTCATAGCTGGCGGAATCCTGGGAGGCATCTCTCACTCTCAGTCAGTTGTCACCACACCAGTTCTCAGACTTCACTGCTGCCTGACTGTCTTTGTTGGTGCTGTAGCACGTGTAGGCTCTTCCTTTTGAGTTTGCTCAACTTCCTGTTGTTTTGTTCACATTAGCCAATCAGAAGCTGGATCAGCGTTAGGCAGACGAACGCAAACAATTGTTCGCATACAAACGTTTTTCGCGTGAAATAATGTAAAAACTAAGCATGCGCAGTTCAATGGTGTATTGGCAAGAATGTTTCTACGCATACAGCAAGCTTTTCCACAATAATTACACTTGAGGGGCGCATGTGCATAAACGTGATTATTGCGAGTATTTAAATGCTATTATCGCGTAACTACACTTACACACATCTGAATTCAAGGCAAACGTAATTTCGTGATACCAGCCGTAATGGGAAATACCACGCGAAAATTGGAGATGGAGAATGTGGATCTTTTGGAGAAGAAAAGAGACATCGTATACCAAGTCGAGAGATTTCTTTCCTGGATGGAGCTTCTGGAAAAAGTAACAACAGCACCGCATGCATGCAAGAAAGTGCAAATAAATGGATAGTACTGTTGGAGTAACCAGATGGAGAATCTGTATATCTTGGAGGAGAAAAGAGACATCGTATCCCAAGTCGAGACATTTTTTTCCTGGATGGAGCTTCTGGAAAAGGTAACAAAAGCACCGCATGCATGCAAGAAAGTGCAAATAAATGGATAGCACTGTTGGAGTTACCACATGGAGAATGTGAATCTTTTGGAGGAGAAAAGAGACATCGTATCCCAAGTCGAGAGCTTGATGGAGGGCCGCTCGGGGCTCATCTCGACCAAGGGCCGCGATGCGGTCGGCCAGTCGCAACCTCTGCACCCCCTATTGCTACTCCACTGAGGCGGGGTGCACACATGGCAAATACGCTTGAAGGAAAAAACGCATGTAAACAACGCATATGCGTTTTCAGTGCGTATTTACAGTAAGCATTCTGCAAAGTGCAGTGTTGCCTAACATGGTAAAGCATATGCGTTGCGTTTTACATGCTTTTTATGCAGCGTTTTCAAATAAAAATGAAAGATCTCTGATGTGTTTCCGCTTTCTGCTGTCTTCCAAATGATTTGCCTATACTTAAAAAAAAAAACGCAAACACGTACGTGATCCGCAAATGCATACAAACTCACGCAGTAAGCATGAAAAACGCACCTGCGTATAAAAAAATGCAAAACCCAGACACACCAAAAACACAGTAAAAACACATTACCCTAACACAAACGCACCTGCGGAAAACTCCAAAAGAAAACGCTATGTTATATGTGAAGCTAGCCTGAAGGTAACAATGCTACAACAAATACAACCCTCTGCAATACCTGTGAGCCTTTTAGATGGTAAAGACATTCACAAAAACAGTTTAAAAAATGATATACAATGTATTTGATTGCTTACCTCAATCAGCATTCTTTTCATAGCTGGCGGAATCCTGGGAGGCATCTCTCACTCTCAGTCAGTTGTCACCACACCAGTTCTCAGACTTCACTGCTGCCTGACTGTCTTTGTTGGTGCTGTAGCACGTGTAGGCTCTTCCTTTTGAGTTTGCTCAACTTCCTGTTGTTTTGTTCACATTAGCCAATCAGAAGCTGGATCAGCGTTAGGCAGACGAACGCAAACAATTGTTCGCATACGAACGTTTTTCGCGTGAAATAATGTAAAAACTAAGCATGCGCAGTTCAATGGTGTATTGGCAAGAATGTTTCTACGCATACAGCAAGCTTTTCCACAATAATTACACTTCAGGGGCGCATGTGCATAAACGTGATTATTGTGAGTATTTAAATGCTATTATCGTGTAACTACACTTACAAACATCTGAATTCAAGGCAAGCCAGCCGTAATGCAAAATACCACGCGAAAATTAACGCAAAAATATTCGGCGAATTTTTCGCTTATCGAAGCGAAAATTGTGCTTATTTCGGCGATAATTAAGAAAAAAGAATATTTGTATTTTCGCTCATCACTGCACCATATGTGACCTGCTTTTTACCAGTTTGGTGAGGAGTGGTATGGCTGTAGGGGAGGTTGGAGGCCATAGGTAAAACTTATGGGTATATTTAACTCATTTTAAATATGCCCCTAAGTTTAACTCTGCAGGTTGCAACACTTTGTAATGCAATGTTGAATTTTGTTTCTACAGCTGCTAATTTAGCTTTTGCTTAATTCTTTTTTTTGGGGGGGGTAAAAATGTTCTGTACTTCATGATTCATTTTGTGTACAAGATGTTTTGCAGGATATCGCCTCCATAGATGTGGAAAATTTAAACGGTTCAGTAGGCGAACATTTGGAATGACGCTTCTGAAAAAAAGTGACAACAGCACCGCACGCATGCAAGAAAGTCTAAATGAAAGGATAGCACTGTTGGAGATTCCAGATGGAGAATGTGGATCTTTTGGAGAAGAAAAGAGACATCGTATCCCAAGTCGAGAGATTTCTTTCCTGGATGGAGATTCAGGAAAAATTAACAGCACCGCCTGCATGCAAGAAAGTGCAAATAAATGGATAGCACTGTTGGAGATACCAGATGGAGAACATGGATCTTTTGAAGGAGAAAAGAGACATCGTATCCCAAGTCGGGAGATTTCTATCCTGGATGGAGTCAATTTGGAATGGATACTTGGTACAGTATGTGGATAGCATTTTTTAAAATGCATGTATAGTAAGCATTTTAGAGTAATACTTGCATGTTTAAAATGCTATGTTAGTGTGCTCCATTTATTATCTTGCTAGCTACTTGAAAGATTGTAATTTTGGTGTGTTTGGAAATGTTTATATCTTTTCAAGACAGTACTATAACTGTTATTCTGTAAGCCATATACATGATGAAAGGTTTTTTTTCATTAGCAGTTGACAACCATATGTGACCTGCTTTTTACCAGTTTGGTGAGGAGTGGTATGGCTGTAGGGGAGGTTGGAGGCCATAGGTAAATCTTATGGGTATATTGAACTCATTTTAAATATGCCCCTAAGTTTTACTCTGCAGGTCGCAACACTATGTAATGCAATGTTGAATTTTGTTTCTACAGCTACTAATTTAGTTTTTTCTTGTTTATTTTGTGGGGTAAAAATGTTGTGTACTTCATGATTCTTTTTGTGTACAAGATGTTTTGCAGGATATCGCCTCCATAGATGTGGAAAATTTAAACGGTTCAATAGGCAAACATTTGGAATGTCGCTTCTGAAAAAAGTGACAACAGCACCGCACGCATGCAAGAATGTGCAAATGAAAGGATAGCACTGTTGGAGATACCAGATGGAGAATGTGGATCTTTTGGAGAAGAAAAGAGATATTGTATCCCAAGTCGAGAGATTTCTTTCCTGGATGGAGCTTCTGGAAAAAGTAACAACAGCACCGCATGCATGCAAGAAAGTGCAAATAAATGGATAGTACTGTTGGAGTAACCAGATGGAGAATCTGGATATTTTGGGGGAGAAAAGAGACATCGTATCCCAAGTCGAGACATTTTTTTCCTGGATGGAGTTTCTGGAAAAAGTAACAACAGCACCGCATGCATGCAAGAAAGTGCAAATAAATGGATAGCACTGTTGGAGTTACCACATGGAGAATGTGAATCTTTTGGAGGAGAAAAGAGACATCGTATCCCAAGTCGAGAGCTTGATGGAGGGCTGCTTGGGGCTCATCTCGACCAAGGGCCGTGATGCGGTCGGCCAGTCACAACCTCTGCACCCCCTATTGCTACTCCACTGAGGCGGGGTGCACACATGGCAAATACGCTTGAAGGAAAAAACGCATGTAAACAACGCATATGCGTTTTCAGTGCGTATTTACAGTAAGCATTCTGCAAAGTGCAGTGTTGCCTAACATGGTAAAGCATATGCATTGCGTTTTACATGCTTTTTATGCAACGTTTTCAAATAAAAATTAAAAATCTCAGATGTGTTTCCCCTTTCTGCTGTCTTCCAAATGATTTGCATATACTTAAAAAAAAGGCAAACACGTACGTGATCCGCAAATGCATACAAACACACGCAGTAAGCATGAAAAACGCACCTGCATATAAAAAAATGCAAAACCCAGACACACCAAAAACACAGAAAAAACACATTACCCTAACACAAACGCACCTGCGGACAACTCCAAAAGAAAACGCTATGTTATATGTGAAGCTAGCCTGAAGGTAACAATGCTACAACAAATACAACCCTCTGCAAAACCTGTGAGCCTTTTAGATGGTAAAGACATTCACAAAAACAGTTTAAAAAATGATATACAATGTGTTTTATTGCTTACCTCAATCAGCATTCTTTTCATAGCTGGTGGAATCCTGGGAGGCATCTCTCACTCTCAGTCAGTTGTCACCACACCAGTTCTCAGACTTCACTGCTGCCTGACTGTCTTTGTTGGTGCTGTAGCACGTGTAGGCTCTTCCTTTTGAGTTTGCTCAACTTCCTGTTGTTTTGTTCACATTAGCCAATCAGAAGCTGGATCCGCGTTAGGCAGACGAACGCAAACAATTGTTCGCATACGAACGTTTTTCGCGTGAAATAATGTAAAAACTAAGCATGCGCAGTTCAATGGTGTATTGGCAAGAATGTTTCTACGCATACAGCAAGCTTTTCCACAATAATTACACTTGAGGGGCGCATGTGCATAAACGTGATTATTGCGAGTATTTAAATGCTATTATCGCGTAACTACACTTACACACATCTGAATTCAAGGCAAACGTAATTCCGTGATACCAGCCGTAATGGGAAATACCACGCGAAAATTAACGCAAAAATATTCGGCGAATTTTTCGCTTGTCGAAGTTAAAATTGTGCTTATTTCGGCGATAATTAAGAAAAAAGAATATTTGTATTTTCGCTCATCACTGCACCATATGTGACCTGCTTTTTACCAGTTTGGTGAGGAGTGGTATGGCTGTAGGGGAGGTTGGAGGCCATAGGTAAAACTTATGGGTATATTTAACTCATTTTAAATATACCCCTAAGTTTTACTCTGCAGGTCGCAACACTATGTAATGCAATGTTGAATTTTGTTTCTACAGCTGCTAATTTAGCTTTTGCTTAATTATTTTTTTTGGGGGGGGGGGTAAAAATGTTCTGTACTTCATGATTCATTTTGTGTACAAGATGTTTTGCAGGATATCGCCTCCATAGATGTGGAAAATGTAAACGGTTCAGTAGGCGAACATTTGGAATGACGCTTCTGAAAAAAAGTGACAACAGCACCGCACGCATGCAAGAAAGTCTAAATGAAAGGATAGCACTGTTGGAGATTCCAGATGGAGAATGTGGATCTTTTGGAGAAGAAAAGAGACATCGTATCCCAAGTCGAGAGATTTCTTTCCTGGATGGAGATTCAGGAAAAATTAACAGCACCGCCTGCATGCAAGAAAGTGCAAATAAATGGATAGCACTGTTGGAGATACCAGATGGAGAACATGGATCTTTTGAAGGAGAAAAGAGACATCGTATCCCAAGTCGGGAGATTTCTATCCTGGATGGAGTCAATTTGGAATGGATACTTGGTACAGTATGTGGATAGCATTTTTTAAAATGCATGTAGAGTAAGCATTTTAGAGTAATACTTGCATGTTTAAAATGCTATGTTAGTGTGCTCCATTTATTATCTTGCTAGCTACTTGAAAGATTGTAATTTTGGTGTGTTTGGAAATGTTTATATCTTTTCAAGACAGTACTATAACTGTTATTCTGTAAGCCATATACATGATGAAAGGTTTTTTTTCATTAGCAGTTGACAACCATATGTGACCTGCTTTTTACCAGTTTGGTGAGGAGTGGTATGGCTGTAGGGGAGGTTGGAGGCCATAGGTAAATATTATGGGTATATTTAACTCATTTTAAATATGCCCCTAAGTTTTACTCTGCAGGTCGCAACACTTTGTAATGCAATGTTGAATTTTGTTTCTACAGCTGCTAATTTAGTTTTTTCTTGTTTTTTTTTGTGGGGTAAAGATGTTGTGTACTTCATGATTCTTTTTGTGTAAAAGATGTTTTGCAGGATATCGCCTCCATAGATGTGGAAAATTTAAACAGTTCAGTAGGCGAACATTTGGAATGACGCTTCTGGAAAAAGTGACAACAGCACCGCACGCATGCAAGAAAGTCTAAATGAAAGGATAGCACTGTTGGAGATTCCAGATGGAGAATGTGGATCTTTTGGAGAAGAAAAGAGACATCGTATACCAAGTCGAGAGATTTCTTTCCTGGATGGAGCTTCTGGAAAAGGTAACAACAGCACCGCATGCATGCAAGAAAGTGCAAATAAATGGATAGCACTGTTGGAGTTACCACATGGAGAATGTGAATCTTTTGGAGGAGAAAAGAGACATCGTATCCCAAGTCGAGAGCTTGATGGAGGGCCGCTCGGGGCTCATCTCGACCAAGGGCCGCGATGCGGTCGGCCAGTCGCAACCTCTGCACCCCCTATTGCTACTCCACTGAGGCGGGGTGCACACATGGCAAATACGCTTGAAGGAAAAAACGCATGTAAACAACGCATATGCGTTTTCAGTGCGTATTTACAGTAAGCATTCTGCAAAGTGCAGTGTTGCCTAACATGGTAAAGCATATGCGTTGCGTTTTACATGCTTTTTATGCAGCGTTTTCAAATAAAAATTAAAGATCTCTGATGTGTTTCCGCTTTCTGCTGTCTTCCAAATGATTTGCCTATACTTAAAAAAAAAAACGCAAACACGTACGTGATCCGCAAATGCATACAAACTCACGCAGTAAGCATGAAAAACGCACCTGCGTATAAAAAAATGCAAAACCCAGACACACCAAAAACACAGTAAAAACACATTACCCTAACACAAACGCACCTGCGGAAAACTCCAAAAGAAAACGCTATGTTATATGTGAAGCTAGCCTGAAGGTAACAATGCTACAACAAATACAACCCTCTGCAAAACCTGTGAGCCTTTTAGATGGTAAAGACATTCACAAAAACAGTTTAAAAAATGATATACAATGTATTTGATTGCTTACCTCAATCAGCATTCTTTTCATAGCTGGCGGAATCCTGGGAGGCATCTCTCACTCTCAGTCAGTTGTCACCACACCAGTTCTCAGACTTCACTGCTGCCTGACTGTCTTTGTTGGTGCTGTAGCACGTGTAGGCTCTTCCTTTTGAGTTTGCTCAACTTCCTGTTGTTTTGTTCACATTAGCCAATCAGAAGCTGGATCAGCGTTAGGCAGACGAACGCAAACAATTGTTCGCATACAAACGTTTTTCGCGTGAAATAATGTAAAAACTAAGCATGCGCAGTTCAATGGTGTATTGGCAAGAATGTTTCTACGCATACAGCAAGCTTTTCCACAATAATTACACTTGAGGGGCGCATGTGCATAAACGTGATTATTGCGAGTATTTAAATGCTATTATCGCGTAACTACACTTACACACATCTGAATTCAAGGCAAACGTAATTTCGTGATACCAGCCGTAATGGGAAATACCACGCGAAAATTGGAGATGGAGAATGTGGATCTTTTGGAGAAGAAAAGAGACATCGTATACCAAGTCGAGAGATTTCTTTCCTGGATGGAGCTTCTGGAAAAAGTAACAACAGCACCGCATGCATGCAAGAAAGTGCAAATAAATGGATAGTACTGTTGGAGTAACCAGATGGAGAATCTGTATATCTTGGAGGAGAAAAGAGACATCGTATCCCAAGTCGAGACATTTTTTTCCTGGATGGAGCTTCTGGAAAAAGTAACAACAGCACCGCATGCATGCAAGAAAGTGCAAATAAATGGATAGCACTGTTGGAGTTACCACATGGAGAATGTGAATCTTTTGGAGGAGAAAAGAGACATCGTATCCCAAGTCGAGAGCTTGATGGAGGGCCGCTCGGGGCTCATCTCGACCAAGGGCCGCGATGCGGTCGGCCAGTCGCAACCTCTGCACCCCCTATTGCTACTCCACTGAGGCGGGGTGCACACATGGCAAATACGCTTGAAGGAAAAAACGCATGTAAACAACGCATATGCGTTTTCAGTGCGTATTTACAGTAAGCATTCTGCAAAGTGCAGTGTTGCCTAACATGGTAAAGCATATGCGTTGCATTTTACATGCTTTTTATGCAGCGTTTTCAAATAAAAATTAAAGATCTCTGATGTGTTTCCGCTTTCTGCTGTCTTCCAAATGATTTGCCTATACTTAAAAAAAAAACGCAAACACGTACGTGATCCGCAAATGCATACAAACACACGCAGTAAGCATGAAAAACGCACCTGCGTATAAAAAAATGCAAAACCCAGACACACCAAAAACACAGTAAAAACACATTACCCTAACACAAACGCACCTGCGGAAAACTCAAAAAGAAAACGCTATGTTATATGTGAAGCTAGCCTGAAGGTAACAATGCTACAACAAATACAACCCTCTGCAAAACCTGTGAGCCTTTTAGATGGTAAAGACATTCACAAAAACAGTTTAAAAAATGATATACAATGTATTTGATTGCTTACCTCAATCAGCATTCTTTTCATAGCTGGCGGAATCCTGGGAGGCATCTCTCACTCTCAGTCAGTTGTCACCACACCAGTTCTCAGACTTCACTGCTGCCTGACTGTCTTTGTTGGTGCTGTAGCACGTGTATGCTCTTCCTTTTGAGTTTGCTCAACTTCCTGTTGTTTTGTTCACATTAGCCAATCAGAAGCTGGATCAGCGTTAGGCAGACGAACGCAAACAATTGTTCGAATACGAACGTTTTTCGCGTGAAATAATGTAAAAACTAAGCATGCGCAGTTCAATGGTGTATTGGCAAGAATGTTTCTACGCATACAGCAAGCTTTTCCACAATAATTACACTTGAGGGGCGCATGTGCATAAACGTGATTATTGCGAGTATTTAAATGCTATTATCGCGTAACTACACTTACACACATCTGAATTCAAGGCAAACGTAATTTCGTGATACCAGCCGTAATGGGAAATACCACGCGAAAATTAACGCAAAAATATTCGGCGAATTTTTCGCTTGTCGAAGCGAAAATTGTGCTTATTTCGGCGATAATTAAGAAAAAAGAATATTTGTATTTTCGCTCATCACTGCACCATATGTGACCTGCTTTTTACCAGTTTGGTGAGGAGTGGTATGGCTGTAGGGGAGGTTGGAGGCCATAGGTAAAACTTATGGGTATATTTAACTCATTTTAAATATGCCCCTAAGTTTAACTCTGCAGGTTGCAACACTTTGTAATGCAATGTTGAATTTTGTTTCTACAGCTGCTAATTTAGCTTTTGCTTAATTATTTTTTTTTGGGGGGGTAAAAATGTTCTGTACTTCATGATTCATTTTGTGTACAAGATGTTTTGCAGGATATCGCCTCCATAGATGTGGAAAATTTAAACGGTTCAGTAGGCGAACATTTGGAATGACGCTTCTGAAAAAAAAGTGACAACAGCACCGCACGCATGCAAGAAAGTCTAAATGAAAGGATAGCACTGTTGGAGATTCCAGATGGAGAATGTGGATCTTTTAGAGAAGAAAAGAGACATCGTATACCAAGTCGAGAGATTTCTTTCCTGGATGGAGCTTCTGGAAAAAGTAACAACAGCACCGCATGCATGCAAGAAAGTGCAAATAAATGGATAGTACTGTTGGAGTAACCAGATGGAGAATCTGTATATCTTGGAGGAGAAAAGAGACATCGTATCCCAAGTCGAGACATTTTTTTCCTGGATGGAGCTTCTGGAAAAGGTAACAACAGCACCGCATGCATGCAAGAAAGTGCAAATAAATGGATAGCACTGTTGGAGTTACCACATGGAGAATGTGAATCTTTTGGAGGAGAAAAGAGACATTGTATCCCAAGTCGAGAGCTTGATGGAGGGCCGCTCGGGGCTCATCTCGACCAAGGGCCGCGATGCGGTCGGCCAGTCGCAACCTCTGCACCCCCTAATGCTACTCCACTAAGGCGGGGTGCACACATGGCAAATACGCTTGAAGGAAAAAACGCATGTAAACAACGCATATGCGTTTTCAGTGCGTATTTACAGTAAGCATTCTGCAAAGTGCAGTGTTGCCTAACATGGTAAAGCATATGCGTTGCGTTTTACATGCTTTTTATGCAGCGTTTTCAAATAAAAATTAAAGATCTCTGATGTGTTTCCGCTTTCTGCTGTCTTCCAAATGATTTGCCTATACTTAAAAAAAAAACGCAAACACGTACGTGATCCGCAAATGCATACAAACACACGCAGTAAGCATGAAAAACGCACCTGCGTATAAAAAAATGCAAAACCCAGACACACCAAAAACACAGTAAAAACACATTACCCTAACACAAACGCACCTGCGGACAACTCCAAAAGAAAACGCTATGTTATATGTGAAGCTAGCCTGAAGGTAACAATGCTACAACAAATACAACCCTCTGCAAAACCTGTGAGCCTTTTAGATGGTAAAGACATTCACAAAAACAGTTTAAAAAATGATATACAATGTATTTGATTGCTTACCTCAATCAGCATTGTTTTCATAGCTGGCGGAATCCTGGGAGGCATCTCTCACTCTCAGTCAGTTGTCACCACACCAGTTCTCAGACTTCACTGCTGCCTGACTGTCTTTGTTGGTGCTGTAGCACGTGTAGGCTCTTCCTTTTGAGTTTGCTCAACTTCCTGTTGTTTTGTTCACATTAGCCAATCAGAAGCTGGATCCGCGTTAGGCAGACGAACGCAAACAATTGTTCGCATACGAACGTTTTTCGCGTGAAATAATGTAAAAACTAAGCATGCGCAGTTCAATGGTGTATTTGCAATAATGTTTCTACGCATACAGCAAGCTTTTCCACAATAATTACACTTCAGGGGCGCATGTGCATAAACGTGATTATTGTGAGTATTTAAATGCTATTATCGTGTAACTACACTTACAAACATCTGAATTCAAGGCAAGCCAGCCGTAATGCAAAATACCACGCGAAAATTAACGCAAAAATATTCGACGAATTTTTCGCTTGTCGAAGCGAAAATTGTGCTTATTTCGGCGATAATTAAGAAAAAAGAATATTTGTATTTTCGCTCATCACTGCACCATATGTGACCTGCTTTTTACCAGTTTGGTGAGGAGTGGTATGGCTGTAGGGGAGGTTGGAGGCCATAGGTAAAACTTATGGGTATATTTAACTCATTTTAAATATGCCCCTAAGTTTAACTCTGCAGGTTGCAACACTTTGTAATGCAATGTTGAATTTTGTTTCTACAGCTGCTAATTTAGCTTTTGCTTAATTATTTTTTTTGGGGGGGGTAAAAATGTTCTGTACTTCATGATTCATTTTGTGTACAAGATGTTTTGCAGGATATCGCCTCCATAGATGTGGAAAATTTAAACGGTTCAGTAGGCGAACATTTGGAATGACGCTTCTGAAAAAAAGTGACAACAGCACCGCACGCATGCAAGAAAGTCTAAATGAAAGGATAGCACTGTTGGAGATTCCAGATGGAGAATGTGGATCTTTTGGAGAAGAAAAGAGACATCGTATCCCAAGTCGAGAGATTTCTTTCCTGGATGGAGATTCAGGAAAAATTAACAGCACCGCCTGCATGCAAGAAAGTGCAAATAAATGGATAGCACTGTTGGAGATACCAGATGGAGAACATGGATCTTTTGAAGGAGAAAAGAGACATCGTATCCCAAGTCGGGAGATTTCTATCCTGGATGGAGTCAATTTGGAATGGATACTTGGTACAGTATGTGGATAGCATTTTTTAAAATGCATGTATAGTAAGCATTTTAGAGTAATACTTGCATGTTTAAAATGCTATGTTAGTGTGCTCCATTTATTATCTTGCTAGCTACTTGAAAGATTGTAATTTTGGTGTGTTTGGAAATGTTTATATCTTTTCAAGACAGTACTATAACTGTTATTCTGTAAGCCATATACATGATGAAAGGTTTTTTTTCATTAGCAGTTGACAACCATATGTGACCTGCTTTTTACTAGTTTGGTGAGGAGTGGTATGGCTGTAGGGGAGGTTGGAGGCCATAGGTAAATCTTATGGGTATATTTAACTCATTTTAAATATGCCCCTAAGTTTTACTCTGCAGGTCGCAACACTATGTAATGCAATGTTGAATTTTGTTTCTACAGCTACTAATTTAGTTTTTTCTTGTTGTTTTTTTTGTGGGGTAAAAATGTTGTGTACTTCATGATTCTTTTTGTGTACAAGATGTTTTGCAGGATATCGCCTCCATAGATGTGGAAAATTTAAACGGTTCAATAGGCAAACATTTGGAATGTCGCTTCTGAAAAAAGTGACAACAGCACCGCACGCATGCAAGAATGTGCAAATGAAAGGATAGCACTGTTGGAGATACCAGATGGAGAATGTGGATCTTTTGGAGAAGAAAAGAGATATTGTATCCCAAGTCGAGAGATTTCTTTCCTGGATGGAGCTTCTGGAAAAAGTAACAACAGCACCGCATGCATGCAAGAAAGTGCAAATAAATGGATAGTACTGTTGGAGTAACCAGATGGAGAATCTGGATATTTTGGAGGAGAAAAGAGACATCGTATCCCAAGTCGAGACATTTTTTTCCTGGATGGAGTTTCTGGAAAAAGTAACAACAGCACCGCATGCATGCAAGAAAGTGCAAATAAATGGATAGCACTGTTGGAGTTACCACATGGAGAATGTGAATCTTTTGGAGGAGAAAAGAGACATCGTATCCCAAGTCAAGAGCTTGATGGAGGGCTGCTTGGGGCTCATCTCGACCAAGGGCCGTGATGCGGTCGGCCAGTCGCAACCTCTGCACCCCCTATTGCTACTCCACTGAGGCGGGGTGCACACATGGCAAATACGCTTGAAGGAAAAAACGCATGTAAACAACGCATATGCGTTTTCAGTGCGTATTTACAGTAAGCATTCTGCAAAGTGCAGTGTTGCCTAACATGGTAAATCATATGCATTGCGTTTTACATGCTTTTTATGCAACGTTTTCAAATAAAAATTAAAAATCTCAGATGTGTTTCCCCTTTCTGCTGTCTTCCAAATGATTTGCCTATACTTAAAAAAAGGCAAACACGTACGTGATCCGCAAATGCATACAAACACACGCAGTAAGCATGAAAAACGCACCTGCATATAAAAAAATGCAAAACCCAGACACACCAAAAACACAGAAAAAACACATTACCCTAACACAAACGCACCTGCGGACAACTCCAAAAGAAAACGCTATGTTATATGTGAAGCTAGCCTGAAGGTAACAATGCTACAACAAATACAACCCTCTGCAAAACCTGTGAGCCTTTTAGATGGTAAAGACATTCACAAAAACAGTTTAAAAAATGATATACAATGTGTTTTATTGCTTACCTCAATCAGCATTCTTTTCATAGCTGGCGGAATCCTGGGAGGCATCTCTCACTCTCAGTCAGTTGTCACCACACCAGTTCTCAGACTTCACTGCTGCCTGACTGTCTTTGTTGGTGCTGTAGCACGTGTAGGCTCTTCCTTTTGAGTTTGCTCAACTTCCTGTTGTTTTGTTCACATTAGCCAATCAGAAGCTGGATCCGCGTTAGGCAGACGAACGCAAACAATTGTTCGCATACGAACGTTTTTCGCGTGAAATAATGTAAAAACTAAGCATGCGCAGTTCAATGGTGTATTGGCAAGAATGTTTCTACGCATACAGCAAGCTTTTCCACAATAATTACACTTGAGGGGCGCATGTGCATAAACGTGATTATTGCGAGTATTTAAATGCTATTATCGCGTAACTACACTTACACACATCTGAATTCAAGGCAAACGTAATTTCGTGATACCAGCCGTAATGGGAAATACCACGCGAAAATTAACGCAAAAATATTCGGCGAATTTTTCGCTTGTCGAAGCCAAAATTGTGCTTATTTCGGCGATAATTAAGAAAAAAGAATATTTGTATTTTCGCTCATCACTGCACCATATGTGACCTGCTTTTTACCAGTTTGGTGAGGAGTGGTATGGCTGTAGGGGAGGTTGGAGGCCATAGGTAAAACTTATGGGTATATTTAACTCCTTTTAAATATGCCCCTAAGTTTAACTCTGCAGGTTGCAACACTTTGTAATGCAATGTTGAATTTTGTTTCTACAGCTGCTAATTTAGCTTTTGCTTAATTATTTTTTTTTGGGGGGGGGGGGGGGTAAAAATGTTCTGTACTTCATGATTCATTTTGTGTACAAGATGTTTTGCAGGATATCGCCTCCATAGATGTGGAAAATTTAAACGGTTCAGTAGGCGAACATTTGGAATGACGCTTCTGAAAAAAAGTGACAACAGCACCGCACGCATGCAAGAAAGTCTAAATGAAAGGATAGCACTGTTGGAGATTCCAGATGGAGAATGTGGATCTTTTGGAGAAGAAAAGAGACATCGTATCCCAAGTCGAGAGATTTCTTTCCTGGATGGAGATTCAGGAAAAATTAACAGCACCGCCTGCATGCAAGAAAGTGCAAATAAATGGATAGCACTGTTGGAGATACCAGATGGAGAACATGGATCTTTTGAAGGAGAAAAGAGACATCGTATCCCAAGTCGGGAGATTTCTATCCTGGATGGAGTCAATTTGGAATGGATACTTGGTACAGTATGTGGATAGCATTTTTTAAAATGCATGTAGAGTAAGCATTTTAGAGTAATACTTGCATGTTTAAAATGCTATGTTAGTGTGCTCCATTTATTATCTTGCTAGCTACTTGAAAGATTGTAATTTTGGTGTGTTTGGAAATGTTTATATCTTTTCAAGACAGTACTATAACTGTTATTCTGTAAGCCATATACATGATGAAAGGTTTTTTTTCATTAGCAGTTGACAACCATATGTGACCTGCTTTTTACCAGTTTGGTGAGGAGTGGTATGGCTGTAGGGGAGGTTGGAGGCCATAGGTAAATCTTATGGGTATATTTAACTCATTTTAAATATGTCCCTAAGTTTTACTCTGCAGGTCGCAACACTATGTAATGCAATGTTGAATTTTGTTTCTACAGCTACTAATTTAGTTTTTTCTTGTTTTTTTTGTGGGGTAAAAATGTTGTGTACTTCATGATTCTTTTTGTGTACAAGATGTTTTGCAGGATATTGCCTCCATAGATGTGGAAAATTTAAACGGTTCAATAGGCAAACATTTGGAATGTCGCTTCTGAAAAAAGTGACAACAGCACCGCACGCATGCAAGAATGTGCAAATGAAAGGATAGCACTGTTGGAGATACCAGATGGAGATACCAGATGGAGATACCAGATGGAGAATGTGGATCTTTTGGAGAAGAAAAAAGATATTGTATCCCAAGTCGAGAGATTTCTTTCCTGGATGGAGCTTCTGGAAAAAGTAACAACAGCACCGCATGCATGCAAGAAAGTGCAAATAAATGGATAGTACTGTTGGAGTAACCAGATGGAGAATCTGGATATTTTGGAGGAGAAAAGAGACATCGTATCCCAAGTCGAGACATTTTTTTCCTGGATGGAGTTTCTGGAAAAAGTAACAACAGCACCGCATGCATGCAAGAAAGTGCAAATAAATGGATAGCACTGTTGGAGTTACCACATGGAGAATGTGAATCTTTTGGAGGAGAAAAGAGACATCGTATCCCAAGTCGAGAGCTTGATGGAGGGCTGCTTGGGGCTCATCTCGACCAAGGGCCGTGATGCGGTCGGCCAGTCGCAACCTCTGCACCCCCTATTGCTACTCCACTGAGGCGGGGTGCACACATGGCAAATACGCTTGAAGGAAAAAACGCATGTAAACAACGCATATGCGTTTTCAGTGCGTATTTACAGTAAGCATTCTGCAAAGTGCAGTGTTGCCTAACATGGTAAAGCATATGCGTTGCGTTTTACATGCTTTTTATGCAACGTTTTCAAATAAAAATTAAAAATCTCAGATGTGTTTCCCCTTTCTGCTGTCTTCCAAATGATTTGCATATACTTAAAAAAAAGGCAAACACTTACGTGATCCGCAAATGCATACAAACACACGCAGTAAGCATGAAAAACGCACCTGCATATAAAAAAATGCAAAACCCAGACACACCAAAAACACAGTAAAAACACATTACCCTAACACAAACGCACCTGCAGAAAACTCCAAAAGAAAACGCTATGTTATATGTGAAGCTAGCCTGAAGGTAACAATGCTACAACAAATACAACCCTCTGCAAAACCTGTGAGCCTTTTAGATGGTAAAGACATTCACAAAAACAGTTTAAAAAATGATATACAATGTGTTTTATTGCTTACCTCAATCAGCATTCTTTTCATAGCTGGCGGAATCCTGGGAGGCATCTCTCACTCTCAGTCAGTTGTCACCACACCAGTTCTCAGACTTCACTGCTGCCTGACTGTCTTTGTTGGTGCTGTAGCACGTGTAGGCTCTTCCTTTTGAGTTTGCTCAACTTCCTGTTGTTTTGTTCACATTAGCCAATCAGAAGCTGGATCCGCGTTAGGCAGACGAACGCAAACAATTGTTCGCATACGAACGTTTTTCGCGTGAAATAATGTAAAAACTAAGCATGCGCAGTTCAATGGTGTATTGGCAAGAATGTTTCTACGCATACAGCAAGCTTTTCCACAATAATTACACTTGAGGGGCGCATGTGCATAAACGTGATTATTGCGAGTATTTAAATGCTATTATCGCGTAACTACACTTACACACATCTGAATTCAAGGCAAACGTAATTTCGTGATACCAGCCGTAATGGGAAATACCACGCGAAAATTAACGCAAAAATATTCGGCGAATTTTTCGCTTGTCGAAGCCAAAATTGTGCTTATTTCGGCGATAATTAAGAAAAAAGAATATTTGTATTTTCGCTCATCACTGCACCATATGTGACCTGCTTTTTACCAGTTTGGTGAGGAGTGGTATGGCTGTAGGGGAGGTTGGAGGCCATAGGTAAAACTTATGGGTATATTTAACTCCTTTTAAATATGCCCCTAAGTTTAACTCTGCAGGTTGCAACACTTTGTAATGCAATGTTGAATTTTGTTTCTACAGCTGCTAATTTAGCTTTTGCTTAATTATTTTTTTTGGGGGGGGGTAAAAATGTTCTGTACTTCATGATTCATTTTGTGTACAAGATGTTTTGCAGGATATCGCCTCCATAGATGTGGAAAATTTAAACGGTTCAGTAGGCGAACATTTGGAATGACGCTTCTGAAAAAAAGTGACAACAGCACCGCACGCATGCAAGAAAGTCTAAATGAAAGGATAGCACTGTTGGAGATTCCAGATGGAGAATGTGGATCTTTTGGAGAAGAAAAGAGACATCGTATCCCAAGTCGAGAGATTTCTTTCCTGGATGGAGATTCAGGAAAAATTAACAGCACCGCCTGCATGCAAGAAAGTGCAAATAAATGGATAGCACTGTTGGAGACACCAGATGGAGAACATGGATCTTTTGAAGGAGAAAAGAGACATCGTATCCCAAGTCGGGAGATTTCTATCCTGGATGGAGTCAATTTGGAATGGATACTTGGTACAGTATGTGGATAGCATTTTTTAAAATGCATGTAGAGTAAGCATTTTAGAGTAATACTTGCATGTTTAAAATGCTATGTTAGTGTGCTCCATTTATTATCTTGCTAGCTACTTGAAAGATTGTAATTTTTGTGTGTTAGGAAATGTTTATATCTTTTCAAGACAGTACTATAACTGTTATTCTGTAAGCCATATACATGATGAAAGGTTTTTTTTCATTAGCAGTTGACAACCATATGTGACCTGCTTTTTACCAGTTTGGTGAGGAGTGGTATGGCTGTAGGGGAGGTTGGAGGCCATAGGTAAATCTTATGGGTATATTTAACTCATTTTAAATATGCCCCTAAGTTTTACTCTGCAGGTCGCAACACTATGTAATGCAATGTTGAATTTTGTTTCTACAGCTACTAATTTAGTTTTTTCTTGTTTTTTTTTGTGGGGTAAAAATGTTGTGTACTTCATGATTCTTTTTGTGTACAAGATGTTTTGCAGGATATCGCCTCCATAGATGTGGAAAATTTAAACGGTTCAATAGGCAAACATTTGGAATGTCGCTTCTGAAAAAAGTGACAACAGCACCGCACGCATGCAAGAATGTGCAAATGAAAGGATAGCACTGTTGGAGATACCAGATGGAGAATGTGGATCTTTTGGAGAAGAAAAGAGATATTGTATCCCAAGTCGAGAGATTTCTTTCCTGGATGGAGCTTCTGGAAAAAGTAACAACAGCACCGCATGCATGCAAGAAAGTGCAAATAAATGGATAGTACTGTTGGAGTAACCAGATGGAGAATCTGGATATTTTGGAGGAGAAAAGAGACATCGTATCCCAAGTCGAGACATTTTTTTCCTGGATGGAGTTTCTGGAAAAAGTAACAACAGCACCGCATGCATGCAAGAAAGTGCAAATAAATGGATAGCACTGTTGGAGTTACCACATGGAGAATGTGAATCTTTTGGAGGAGAAAAGAGACATCGTATCCCAAGTCGAGAGCTTGATGGAGGGCTGCTTGGGGCTCATCTCGACCAAGGGCCGTGATGCGGTCGGCCAGTCGCAACCTCTGCACCCCCTATTGCTACTCCACTGAGGCGGGGTGCACACATGGCAAATACGCTTGAAGGAAAAAACGCATGTAAACAACGCATATGCGTTTTCAGTGCGTATTTACAGTAAGCATTCTGCAAAGTGCAGTGTTGCCTAACATGGTAAAGCATATGCATTGCGTTTTACATGCTTTTTATGCAACGTTTTCAAATAAAAATTAAAAATCTCAGATGTGTTTCCCCTTTCTGCTGTCTTCCAAATGATTTGCATATACTTAAAAAAAAGGCAAACACGTACGTGATCCGCAAATGCATACAAACACACGCAGTAAGCATGAAAAACGCACCTGCATATAAAAAAATGCAAAACCCAGACACACCAAAAACACAGTAAAAACACATTACCCTAACACAAACGCACCTGCGGACAACTCCAAAAGAAAACGCTATGTTATATGTGAAGCTAGCCTGAAGGTAACAATGCTACAACAAATACAACCCTCTGCAAAACCTGTGAGCCTTTTAGATGGTAAAGACATTCACAAAAACAGTTTAAAAAATGATATACAATGTGTTTTATTGCTTACCTCAATCAGCATTCTTTTCATAGCTGGCGGAATCCTGGGAGGCATCTCTCACTCTCAGTCAGTTGTCACCACACCAGTTCTCAGACTTCACTGCTGCCTGACTGTCTTTGTTGGTGCTGTAGCACGTGTAGGCTCTTCCTTTTGAGTTTGCTCAACTTCCTGTTGTTTTGTTCACATTAGCCAATCAGAAGCTGGATCCGCGTTAGGCAGACGAACGCAAACAATTGTTCGCATACGAACGTTTTTCGCGTGAAATAATGTAAAAACTAAGCATGCGCAGTTCAATGGTGTATTGGCAAGAATGTTTCTACGCATACAGCAAGCTTTTCCACAATAATTACACTTGAGGGGCGCATGTGCATAAACGTGATTATTGCGAGTATTTAAATGCTATTATCGCGTAACTACACTTACACACATCTGAATTCAAGGCAAACGTAATTTCGTGATACCAGCCGTAATGGGAAATACCACACGAAAATTAATGCAAAAATATTCGGCGAATTTTTCGCTTGTCGAAGCGAAAATTGTGCTTATTTCGGCGATAATTAAGAAAAAAGAATATTTGTATTTTCGCTCATCACTGCACCATATGTGACCTGCTTTTTACCAGTTTGGTGAGGAGTGGTATGGCTGTAGGGGAGGTTGGAGGCCATAGGTAAAACTTATGGGTATATTTAACTCATTTTAAATATGCCCCTAAGTTTAACTCTGCAGGTTGCAACACTTTGTAATGCAATGTTGAATTTTGTTTCTACAGCTGCTAATTTAGCTTTTGCTTAATTATTTTTTTTGGGGGGGGGTAAAAATGTTCTGTACTTCATGATTCATTTTGTGTACAAGATGTTTTGCAGGATATCGCCTCCATAGATGTGGAAAATGTAAACGGTTCAGTAGGCGAACATTTGGAATGACGCTTCTGAAAAAAAGTGACAACAGCACCGCACGCATGCAAGAAAGTCTAAATGAAAGGATAGCACTGTTGGAGATTCCAGATGGAGAATGTGGATCTTTTGGAGAAGAAAAGAGACATCGTATCCCAAGTCGAGAGATTTCTTTCCTGGATGGAGATTCAGGAAAAATTAACAGCACCGCCTGCATGCAAGAAAGTGCAAATAAATAGATAGCACTGTTGGAGATACCAGATGGAGAACATGGATCTTTTGAAGGAGAAAAGAGACATCGTATCCCAAGTCGGGAGATTTCTATCCTGGATGGAGTCAATTTGGAATGGATACTTGGTACAGTATGTGGATAGCATTTTTTAAAATGCATGTATAGTAAGCATTTTAGAGTAATACTTACATGTTTAAAATGCTATGTTAGTGTGCTCCATTTATTATCTTGCTAGCTACTTGAAAGATTGTAATTTTGGTGTGTTTGGAAATGTTTATATCTTTTCAAGACAGTACTATAACTGTTATTCTGTAAGCCATATACATGATGAAAGGTTTTTTTTCATTAGCAGTTGACAACCATATGTGACCTGCTTTTTACCAGTTTGGTGAGGAGTGGTATGGCTGTAGGGGAGGTTGGAGGCCATAGGTAAATCTTATGGGTATATTTAACTCATTTTAAATATGCCCCTAAGTTTTACTCTGCAGGTCGCAACACTATGTAATGCAATGTTGAATTTTGTTTCTACAGCTACTAATTTAGTTTTTTCTTGTTTTTTTTGTGGGGTAAAAATGTTGTGTACTTCATGATTCTTTTTGTGTACAAGATGTTTTGCAGGATATCGCCTCCATAGATGTGGAAAATTTAAACGGTTCAATAGGCAAACATTTGGAATGTCGCTTCTGGAAAAAGTGACAACAGCACCGCACGCATGCAAGAAAGTCTAAATGAAAGGATAGCACTGTTGGAGATTCCAGATGGAGAATGTGGATCTTTTGGAGAAGAAAAGAGACATCGTATCCCAAGTCGAGAGATTTCTTTCCTGGATGGAGCTTCTGGAAAAAGTAACAACAGCACCGCATGCATGCAAGAAAGTGCAAATAAATGGATAGTACTGTTGGAGTAACCAGATGGAGAATCTGTATATCTTGGAGGAGAAAAGAGACATCGTATCCCAAGTCGAGACATTTTTTTCCTGGATGGAGCTTCTGGAAAAGGTAACAACAGCACCGCATGCATGCAAGAAAGTGCAAATAAATGGATAGCACTGTTGGAGTTACCACATGGAGAATGTGAATCTTTTGGAGGAGAAAAGAGACATCGTATCCCAAGTCGAGAGCTTGATGGAGGGCCGCTCGGGGCTCATCTCGACCAAGGGCCGTGATGCGGTCGGCCAGTCGCAACCTCTGCACCCCCTATTGCTACTCCACTGAGGCGGGGTGCACACATGGCAAATACGCTTGAAGGAAAAAACGCATGTAAACAACGCATATGCGTTTTCAGTGCGTATTTACAGTAAGCATTCTGCAAAGTGCAGTGTTGCCTAACATGGTAAAGCATATGCGTTGCGTTTTACATGCTTTTTATGCAACGTTTTCAAATAAAAATTAAAAATCTCAGATGTGTTTCCCCTTTCTGCTGTCTTCCAAATGATTTGCATATACTTAAAAAAAAGGCAAACACGTACGTGATCCGCAAATGCATACAAACACACGCAGTAAGCATGAAAAACACACCTGCATATAAAAAAATGCAAAACCCAGACACACCAAAAACACAGTAAAAACACATTACCCTAACACAAACACACCTGCGGACAACTCCAAAAGAAAACGCTATGTTATATGTGAAGCTAGCCTGAAGGTAACAATGCTACAACAAATACAACCCTCTGCAAAACCTGTGAGCCTTTTAGATGGTAAAGACATTCACAAAAACAGTTTAAAAAATGATATACAATGTGTTTTATTGCTTACCTCAATCAGCATTCTTTTCATAGCTGGCGGAATCCTGGGAGGCATCTCTCACTCTCAGTCAGTTGTCACCACACCAGTTCTCAGACTTCACTGCTGCCTGACTGTCTTTGTTGGTGCTGTAGCACGTGTAGGCTCTTCCTTTTGAGTTTGCTCAACTTCCTGTTGTTTTGTTCACATTAGCCAATCAGAAGCTGGATCCGCGTTAGGCAGACGAACGCAAACAATTGTTCGCATACGAATGTTTTTCGCGTGAAATAATGTAAAAACTAAGCATGCGCAGTTCAATGGTGTATTGGCAAGAATGTTTCTACGCATACAGCAAGCTTTTCCACAATAATTACACTTCAGGGGCGCATGTGCATAAACGTGATTATTGTGAGTATTTAAATGCTATTATCGTGTAACTACACTTACAAACATCTGAATTCAAGGCAAGCCAGTCGTAATGCAAAATACCACGCGAAAATTAACGCAAAAATATTCGGCGAATTTTTCGCTTGTCGAAGCGAAAATTGTGCTTATTTCGGCGATAATTAAGAAAAAAGAATATTTGTATTTTCGCTCATCACTGCACCATATGTGACCTGCTTTTTACCAGTTTGGTGAGGAGTGGTATGGCTGTAGGGGAGGTTGGAGGCCATAGGTAAAACTTATGGGTATATTTAACTCATTTTAAATATGCCCCTAAGTTTAACTCTGCAGGTTGCAACACTTTGTAATGCAATGTTGAATTTTGTTTCTACAGCTGCTAATTTAGCTTTTGCTTAATTATTTTTTTTTGGGGGGGTAAAAATGTTCTGTACTTCATGATTCATTTTGTGTACAAGATGTTTTGCAGGATATCGCCTCCATAGATGTGGAAAATTTAAACGGTTCAGTAGGCGAACATTTGGAATGACGCTTCTGAAAAAAAGTGACAACAGCACCGCACGCATGCAAGAAAGTCTAAATGAAAGGATAGCACTGTTGGAGATTCCAGATGGAGAATGTGGATCTTTTGGAGAAGAAAAGAGACATCGTATCCCAAGTCGAGAGATTTCTTTCCTGGATGGAGCTTCTGGAAAAAGTAACAACAGCACCGCATGCATGCAAGAAAGTGCAAATAAATGGATAGTACTGTTGGAGTAACCAGATGGAGAATCTGTATATCTTGGAGGAGAAAAGAGACATCGTATCCCAAGTCGAGACATTTTTTTCCTGGATGGAGCTTCTGGAAAAGGTAACAACAGCACCGCATGCATGCAAGAAAGTGCAAATAAATGGATAGCACTGTTGGAGTTACCACATGGAGAATGTGAATCTTTTGGAGGAGAAAAGAGACATCGTATCCCAAGTCGAGAGCTTGATGGAGGGCTGCTTGGGGCTCATCTCGACCAAGGGCCGTGATGCGGTCGGCCAGTCGCAACCTCTGCACCCCCTATTGCTACTCCACTGAGGCGGGGTGCACACATGGCAAATACGCTTGAAGGAAAAAACGCATGTAAACAACGCATATGCGTTTTCAGTGCGTATTTACAGTAAGCATTCTGCAAAGTGCAGTGTTGCCTAACATGGTAAAGCATATGCATTGCGTTTTACATGCTTTTTATGCAACGTTTTCAAATAAAAATTAAAAATCTCAGATGTGTTTCCCCTTTCTGCTGTCTTCCAAATGATTTGCATATACTTAAAAAAAAGGCAAACACGTACGTGATCCGCAAATGCATACAAACACACGCAGTAAGCATGAAAAACGCACCTGCATATAAAAAAATGCAAAACCCAGACACACCAAAAACACAGAAAAAACACATTACCCTAACACAAACGCACCTGCGGACAACTCCAAAAGAAAACGCTATGTTATATGTGAAGCTAGCCTGAAGGTAACAATGCTACAACAAATACAACCCTCTGCAAAACCTGTGAGCCTTTTAGATGGTAAAGACATTCACAAAAACAGTTTAAAAAATGATATACAATGTGTTTTATTGCTTACCTCAATCAGCATTCTTTTCATAGCTGGCGGAATCCTGGGAGGCATCTCTCACTCTCAGTCAGTTGTCACCACACCAGTTCTCAGACTTCACTGCTGCCTGACTGTCTTTGTTGGTGCTGTAGCACGTGTAGGCTCTTCCTTTTGAGTTTGCTCAACTTCCTGTTGTTTTGTTCACATTAGCCAATCAGAAGCTGGATCCGCGTTAGGCAGACGAACGCAAACAATTGTTCGCATACGAACGTTTTTCGCGTGAAATAATGTAAAAACTAAGCATGCGCAGTTCAATGGTGTATTGGCAAGAATGTTTCTACGCATACAGCAAGCTTTTCCACAATAATTACACTTGAGGGGCGCATGTGCATAAACGTGATTATTGCGAGTATTTAAATGCTATTATCGCGTAACTACACTTACACACATCTGAATTCAAGGCAAACGTAATTTCGTGATACCAGCCGTAATGGGAAATACCACACGAAAATTAATGCAAAAATATTCGGCGAATTTTTCGCTTGTCGAAGCGAAAATTGTGCTTATTTCGGCGATAATTAAGAAAAAAGAATATTTGTATTTTCGCTCATCACTGCACCATATGTGACCTGCTTTTTACCAGTTTGGTGAGGAGTGGTATGGCTGTAGGGGAGGTTGGAGGCCATAGGTAAAACTTATGGGTATATTTAACTCATTTTAAATATGCCCCTAAGTTTAACTCTGCAGGTTGCAACACTTTGTAATGCAATGTTGAATTTTGTTTCTACAGCTGCTAATTTAGCTTTTGCTTAATTATTTTTTTTGGGGGGGGGTAAAAATGTTCTGTACTTCATGATTCATTTTGTGTACAAGATGTTTTGCAGGATATCGCCTCCATAGATGTGGAAAATGTAAACGGTTCAGTAGGCGAACATTTGGAATGACGCTTCTGAAAAAAAGTGACAACAGCACCGCACGCATGCAAGAAAGTCTAAATGAAAGGATAGCACTGTTGGAGATTCCAGATGGAGAATGTGGATCTTTTGGAGAAGAAAAGAGACATCGTATCCCAAGTCGAGAGATTTCTTTCCTGGATGGAGATTCAGGAAAAATTAACAGCACCGCCTGCATGCAAGAAAGTGCAAATAAATAGATAGCACTGTTGGAGATACCAGATGGAGAACATGGATCTTTTGAAGGAGAAAAAAGACATCGTATCCCAAGTCGGGAGATTTCTATCCTGGATGGAGTCAATTTGGAATGGATACTTGGTACAGTATGTGGATAGCATTTTTTAAAATGCATGTATAGTAAGCATTTTAGAGTAATACTTACATGTTTAAAATGCTATGTTAGTGTGCTCCATTTATTATCTTGCTAGCTACTTGAAAGATTGTAATTTTGGTGTGTTTGGAAATGTTTATATCTTTTCAAGACAGTACTATAACTGTTATTCTGTAAGCCATATACATGATGAAAGGTTTTTTTTCATTAGCAGTTGACAACCATATGTGACCTGCTTTTTACCAGTTTGGTGAGGAGTGGTATGGCTGTAGGGGAGGTTGGAGGCCATAGGTAAATCTTATGGGTATATTTAACTCATTTTAAATATGCCCCTAAGTTTTACTCTGCAGGTCGCAACACTATGTAATGCAATGTTGAATTTTGTTTCTACAGCTACTAATTTAGTTTTTTCTTGTTTTTTTTGTGGGGTAAAAATGTTGTGTACTTCATGATTCTTTTTGTGTACAAGATGTTTTGCAGGATATCGCCTCCATAGATGTGGAAAATTTAAACGGTTCAATAGGCAAACATTTGGAATGTCGCTTCTGGAAAAAGTGACAACAGCACCGCACGCATGCAAGAAAGTCTAAATGAAAGGATAGCACTGTTGGAGATTCCAGATGGAGAATGTGGATCTTTTGGAGAAGAAAAGAGACATCGTATCCCAAGTCGAGAGATTTCTTTCCTGGATGGAGCTTCTGGAAAAAGTAACAACAGCACCGCATGCATGCAAGAAAGTGCAAATAAATGGATAGTACTGTTGGAGTAACCAGATGGAGAATCTGTATATCTTGGAGGAGAAAAGAGACATCGTATCCCAAGTCGAGAGCTTGATGGAGGGCCGCTCGGGGCTCATCTCGACCAAGGGCCGTGATGCGGTCGGCCAGTCGCAACCTCTGCACCCCCTATTGCTACTCCACTGAGGCGGGGTGCACACATGGCAAATACGCTTGAAGGAAAAAACGCATGTAAACAACGCATATGCGTTTTCAGTGCGTATTTACAGTAAGCATTCTGCAAAGTGCAGTGTTGCCTAACATGGTAAAGCATATGCGTTGCGTTTTACATGCTTTTTATGCAACGTTTTCAAATAAAAATTAAAAATCTCAGATGTGTTTCCCCTTTCTGCTGTCTTCCAAATGATTTGCATATACTTAAAAAAAAGGCAAACACGTACGTGATCCGCAAATGCATACAAACACACGCAGTAAGCATGAAAAACACACCTGCATATAAAAAAATGCAAAACCCAGACACACCAAAAACACAGTAAAAACACATTACCCTAACACAAACACACCTGCGGACAACTCCAAAAGAAAACGCTATGTTATATGTGAAGCTAGCCTGAAGGTAACAATGCTACAACAAATACAACCCTCTGCAAAACCTGTGAGCCTTTTAGATGGTAAAGACATTCACAAAAACAGTTTAAAAAATGATATACAATGTGTTTTATTGCTTACCTCAATCAGCATTCTTTTCATAGCTGGCGGAATCCTGGGAGGCATCTCTCACTCTCAGTCAGTTGTCACCACACCAGTTCTCAGACTTCACTGCTGCCTGACTGTCTTTGTTGGTGCTGTAGCACGTGTAGGCTCTTCCTTTTGAGTTTGCTCAACTTCCTGTTGTTTTGTTCACATTAGCCAATCAGAAGCTGGATCCGCGTTAGGCAGACGAACGCAAACAATTGTTCGCATACGAATGTTTTTCGCGTGAAATAATGTAAAAACTAAGCATGCGCAGTTCAATGGTGTATTGGCAAGAATGTTTCTACGCATACAGCAAGCTTTTCCACAATAATTACACTTCAGGGGCGCATGTGCATAAACGTGATTATTGTGAGTATTTAAATGCTATTATCGTGTAACTACACTTACAAACATCTGAATTCAAGGCAAGCCAGTCGTAATGCAAAATACCACGCGAAAATTAACGCAAAAATATTCGGCGAATTTTTCGCTTGTCGAAGCGAAAATTGTGCTTATTTCGGCGATAATTAAGAAAAAAGAATATTTGTATTTTCGCTCATCACTGCACCATATGTGACCTGCTTTTTACCAGTTTGGTGAGGAGTGGTATGGCTGTAGGGGAGGTTGGAGGCCATAGGTAAAACTTATGGGTATATTTAACTCATTTTAAATATGCCCCTAAGTTTAACTCTGCAGGTTGCAACACTTTGTAATGCAATGTTGAATTTTGTTTCTACAGCTGCTAATTTAGCTTTTGCTTAATTATTTTTTTTTGGGGGGGTAAAAATGTTCTGTACTTCATGATTCATTTTGTGTACAAGATGTTTTGCAGGATATCGCCTCCATAGATGTGGAAAATTTAAACGGTTCAGTAGGCGAACATTTGGAATGACGCTTCTGAAAAAAAGTGACAACAGCACCGCACGCATGCAAGAAAGTCTAAATGAAAGGATAGCACTGTTGGAGATTCCAGATGGAGAATGTGGATCTTTTGGAGAAGAAAAGAGACATCGTATCCCAAGTCGAGAGATTTCTTTCCTGGATGGAGCTTCTGGAAAAAGTAACAACAGCACCGCATGCATGCAAGAAAGTGCAAATAAATGGATAGTACTGTTGGAGTAACCAGATGGAGAATCTGTATATCTTGGAGGAGAAAAGAGACATCGTATCCCAAGTCGAGACATTTTTTTCCTGGATGGAGCTTCTGGAAAAGGTAACAACAGCACCGCATGCATGCAAGAAAGTGCAAATAAATGGATAGCACTGTTGGAGTTACCACATGGAGAATGTGAATCTTTTGGAGGAGAAAAGAGACATCGTATCCCAAGTCGAGAGCTTGATGGAGGGCTGCTTGGGGCTCATCTCGACCAAGGGCCGTGATGCGGTCGGCCAGTCGCAACCTCTGCACCCCCTATTGCTACTCCACTGAGGCGGGGTGCACACATGGCAAATACGCTTGAAGGAAAAAACGCATGTAAACAACGCATATGCGTTTTCAGTGCGTATTTACAGTAAGCATTCTGCAAAGTGCAGTGTTGCCTAACATGGTAAAGCATATGCATTGCGTTTTACATGCTTTTTATGCAACGTTTTCAAATAAAAATTAAAAATCTCAGATGTGTTTCCCCTTTCTGCTGTCTTCCAAATGATTTGCATATACTTAAAAAAAAGGCAAACACGTACGTGATCCGCAAATGCATACAAACACACGCAGTAAGCATGAAAAACGCACCTGCATATAAAAAAATGCAAAACCCAGACACACCAAAAACACAGAAAAAACACATTACCCTAACACAAACGCACCTGCGGACAACTCCAAAAGAAAACGCTATGTTATATGTGAAGCTAGCCTGAAGGTAACAATGCTACAACAAATACAACCCTCTGCAAAACCTGTGAGCCTTTTAGATGGTAAAGACATTCACAAAAACAGTTTAAAAAATGATATACAATGTGTTTTATTGCTTACCTCAATCAGCATTCTTTTCATAGCTGGCGGAATCCTGGGAGGCATCTCTCACTCTCAGTCAGTTGTCACCACACCAGTTCTCAGACTTCACTGCTGCCTGACTGTCTTTGTTGGTGCTGTAGCACGTGTAGGCTCTTCCTTTTGAGTTTGCTCAACTTCCTGTTGTTTTGTTCACATTAGCCAATCAGAAGCTGGATCCGCGTTAGGCAGACGAACGCAAACAATTGTTCGCATACGAACGTTTTTCGCGTGAAATAATGTAAAAACTAAGCATGCGCAGTTCAATGGTGTATTGGCAAGAATGTTTCTACGCATACAGCAAGCTTTTCCACAATAATTACACTTGAGGGGCGCATGTGCATAAACGTGATTATTGCGAGTATTTAAATGCTATTATCGCGTAACTACACTTACACACATCTGAATTCAAGGCAAACGTAAATTCGTGATACCAGCCGTAATGGGAAATACCACGCGAAAATTAACGCAAAAATATTCGGCGAATTTTTCGCTTGTCGAAGCGAAAATTGTGCTTATTTCGGCGATAATTAAGAAAAAAGAATATTTGTATTTTCGCTCATCACTGCACCATATGTGACCTGCTTTTTACCAGTTTGGTGAGGAGTGGTATGGCTGTAGGGGAGGTTGGAGGCCATAGGTAAAACTTATGGGTATATTTAACTCATTTTAAATATGCCCCTAAGTTTAACTCTGCAGGTTGCAACACTTTGTAATGCAATGTTGAATTTTGTTTCTACAGCTGCTAATTTAGCTTTTGCTTAATTATTTTTTTTTGGGGGGGTAAAAATGTTCTGTACTTCATGATTCATTTTGTGTACAAGATGTTTTGCAGGATATCGCCTCCATAGATGTGGAAAATTTAAACGGTTCAGTAGGCGAACATTTGGAATGACGCTTCTGAAAAAAAGTGACAACAGCACCGCACGCATGCAAGAAAGTCTAAATGAAAGGATAGCACTGTTGGAGATTCCAGATGGAGAATGTGGATCTTTTGGAGAAGAAAAGAGACATCGTATCCCAAGTCGAGAGATTTCTTTCCTGGATGGAGATTCAGGAAAAATTAACAGCACCGCCTGCATGCAAGAAAGTGCAAATAAATGGATAGCACTGTTGGAGATACCAGATGGAGAACATGGATCTTTTGAAGGAGAAAAGAGACATCGTATCCCAAGTCGGGAGATTTCTATCCTGGATGGAGTCAATTTGGAATGGATACTTGGTACAGTATGTGGATAGCATTTTTTAAAATGCATGTATAGTAAGCATTTTAGAGTAATACTTGCATGTTTAAAATGCTATGTTAGTGTGCTCCATTTATTATCTTGCTAGCTACTTGAAAGATTGTAATTTTGGTGTGTTTGGAAATGTTTATATCTTTTCAAGACAGTACTATAACTGTTATTCTGTAAGCCATATACATGATGAAAGGTTTTTTTTCATTAGCAGTTGACAACTATATGTGACCTGCTTTTTACCAGTTTGGTGAGGAGTGGTATGGCTGTAGGGGAGGTTGGAGGCCATAGGTAAATCTTATGGGTATATTTAACTCATTTTAAATATGCCCCTAAGTTTTACTCTGCAGGTCGCAACACTATGTAATGCAATGTTGAATTTTGTTTCTACAGCTACTAATTTAGTTTTTTCTTGTTTTTTTTTGTGGGGTAAAAATGTTGTGTACTTCATGATTCTTTTTGTGTACAAGATGTTTTGCAGGATATCGCCTCCATAGATGTGGAAAATTTAAACGGTTCAATAGGCAAACATTTGGAATGTCGCTTCTGAAAAAAGTGACAACAGCACCGCACGCATGCAAGAATGTGCAAATGAAAGGATAGCACTGTTGGAGATACCAGATGGAGAATGTGGATCTTTTGGAGAAGAAAAGAGATATTGTATCCCAAGTCGAGAGATTTCTTTCCTGGATGGAGCTTCTGGAAAAAGTAACAACAGCACCGCATGCATGCAAGAAAGTGCAAATAAATGGATAGTACTGTTGGAGTAACCAGATGGAGAATCTGGATATTTTGGAGGAGAAAAGAGACATCGTATCCCAAGTCGAGACATTTTTTTCCTGGATGGAGTTTCTGGAAAAAGTAACAACAGCACCACATGCATGCAAGAAAGTGCAAATAAATGGATAGCACTGTTGGAGTTACCACATGGAGAGTGTGAATCTTTTGGAGGAGAAAAGAGACATCGTATCCCAAGTCGAGAGCTTGATGGAGGGCTGCTTGGGGCTCATCTCGACCAAGGGCCGTGATGCGGTCGGCCAGTCGCAACCTCTGCACCCCCTATTGCTACTCCACTGAGGCGGGGTGCACACATGGCAAATACGCTTGAAGGAAAAAACGCATGTAAACAACGCATATGCGTTTTCAGTGCGTATTTACAGTAAGCATTCTGCAAAGTGCAGTGTTGCCTAACATGGTAAAGCATATGCATTGCGTTTTACATGCTTTTTATGCAACGTTTTCAAATAAAAATTAAAAATCTCAGATGTGTTTCCCCTTTCTGCTGTCTTCCAAATGATTTGCATATACTTAAAAAAAAAAGGCAAACACGTACGTGATCCGCATATGCATACAAACACACGCAGTAAGCATGAAAAACGCACCTGCATATAAAAAAATGCAAAACCCAGACATACCAAAAACACAGAAAAAACACATTACCCTAACACAAACGCACCTGCGGACAACTCCAAAAGAAAACGCTATGTTATATGTGAAGCTAGCCTGAAGGTAACAATGCTACAACAAATACAACCCTCTGCAAAACCTGTGAGCCTTTTAGATGGTAAAGACATTCACAAAAACAGTTTAAAAAATGATATACAATGTGTTTTATTGCTTACCTCAATCAGCATTCTTTTCATAGCTGGCGGAATCCTGGGAGGCATCTCTCACTCTCAGTCAGTTGTCACCACACCAGTTCTCAGACTTCACTGCTGCCTGACTGTCTTTGTTGGTGCTGTAGCACGTGTAGGCTCTTCCTTTTGAGTTTGCTCAACTTCCTGTTGTTTTGTTCACATTAGCCAATCAGAAGCTGGATCCGCGTTAGGCAGACGAACGCAAACAATTGTTCGCATACGAACGTTTTTCGCGTGAAATAATGTAAAAACTAAGCATGCGCAGTTCAATGGTGTATTGGCAAGAATGTTTCTACGCATACAGCAAGCTTTTCCACAATAATTACACTTGAGGGGCGCATGTGCATAAACGTGATTATTGCGAGTATTTAAATGCTATTATCGCGTAACTACACTTACACACATCTGAATTCAAGGCAAACGTAATTTCGTGATACCAGCCGTAATGGGAAATACCACACGAAAATTAACGCAAAAATATTCGGCGAATTTTTCGCTTGTCGAAGCGAAAATTGTGCTTATTTCGGCGATAATTAAGAAAAAAGAATATTTGTATTTTCGCTCATCACTGCACCATATGTGACCTGCTTTTTACCAGTTTGGTGAGGAGTGGTATGGCTGTAGGGGAGGTTGGAGGCCATAGGTAAAACTTATGGGTATATTTAACTCATTTTAAATATGCCCCTAAGTTTAACTCTGCAGGTTGCAACACTTTGTAATGCAATGTTGAATTTTGTTTCTACAGCTGCTAATTTAGCTTTTGCTTAATTATTTTTTTTGGGGGGGGTAAAAATGTTCTGTACTTCATGATTCATTTTGTGTACAAGATGTTTTGCAGGATATCGCCTCCATAGATGTGGAAAATTTAAACGGTTCAGTAGGCGAACATTTGGAATGACGCTTCTGAAAAAAAGTGACAACAGCACCGCACGCATGCAAGAAAGTCTAAATGAAAGGATAGCACTGTTGGAGATTCCAGATGGAGAATGTGGATCTTTTGGAGAAGAAAAGAGACATCGTATCCCAAGTCGAGAGATTTCTTTCCTGGATGGAGATTCAGGAAAAATTAACAGCACCGCCTGCATGCAAGAAAGTGCAAATAAATAGATAGCACTGTTGGAGATACCAGATGGAGAACATGGATCTTTTGAAGGAGAAAAGAGACATCGTATCCCAAGTCGGGAGATTTCTATCCTGGATGGAGTCAATTTGGAATGGATACTTGGTACAGTATGTGGATAGCATTTTTTAAAATGCATGTATAGTAAGCATTTTAGAGTAATACTTACATGTTTAAAATGCTATGTTAGTGTGCTCCATTTATTATCTTGCTAGCTACTTG
The DNA here is from genome assembly GCF_040937935.1 of Hyperolius riggenbachi. Lineage (NCBI taxonomy): Eukaryota > Metazoa > Chordata > Amphibia > Anura > Hyperoliidae > Hyperolius > Hyperolius riggenbachi. The sequence continues at coordinate 88,072,988 of NC_090649.1, read as the reverse complement.
AAAGATTGTAATTTTGGTGTGTTTGGAAATGTTTATATCTTTTCAAGACAGTACTATAACTGTTATTCTGTAAGCCATATACATGATGAAAGGTTTTTTTTCATTAGCAGTTGACAACCATATGTGACCTGCTTTTTACCAGTTTGGTGAGGAGTGGTATGGCTGTAGGGGAGGTTGGAGGCCATAGGTAAATCTTATGGGTATATTTAACTCATTTTAAATATGCCCCTAAGTTTTACTCTGCAGGTCGCAACACTATGTAATGCAATGTTGAATTTTGTTTCTACAGCTACTAATTTAGTTTTTTCTTGTTTTTTTTGTGGGGTAAAAATGTTGTGTACTTCATGATTCTTTTTGTGTACAAGATGTTTTGCAGGATATCGCCTCCATAGATGTGGAAAATTTAAACGGTTCAATAGGCAAACATTTGGAATGTCGCTTCTGGAAAAAGTGACAACAGCACCGCACGCATGCAAGAAAGTCTAAATGAAAGGATAGCACTGTTGGAGATTCCAGATGGAGAATGTGGATCTTTTGGAGAAGAAAAGAGACATCGTATCCCAAGTCGAGAGATTTCTTTCCTGGATGGAGCTTCTGGAAAAAGTAACAACAGCACCGCATGCATGCAAGAAAGTGCAAATAAATGGATAGTACTGTTGGAGTAACCAGATGGAGAATCTGTATATCTTGGAGGAGAAAAGAGACATCGTATCCCAAGTCAAGACATTTTTTTCCTGGATGGAGCTTCTGGAAAAGGTAACAACAGCACCGCATGCATGCAAGAAAGTGCAAATAAATGGATAGCACTGTTGGAGTTACCACATGGAGAATGTGAATCTTTTGGAGGAGAAAAGAGACATCGTATCCCAAGTCGAGAGCTTGATGGAGGGCCGCTCGGGGCTCATCTCGACCAAGGGCCGTGATGCGGTCGGCCAGTCGCAACCTCTGCACCCCCTATTGCTACTCCACTGAGGCGGGGTGCACACATGGCAAATACGCTTGAAGGAAAAAACGCATGTAAACAACGCATATGCGTTTTCAGTGCGTATTTACAGTAAGCATTCTGCAAAGTGCAGTGTTGCCTAACATGGTAAAGCATATGCGTTGCGTTTTACATGCTTTTTATGCAACGTTTTCAAATAAAAATTAAAAATCTCAGATGTGTTTCCCCTTTCTGCTGTCTTCCAAATGATTTGCATATACTTAAAAAAAAGGCAAACACGTACATGATCCGCAAATGCATACAAACACACGCAGTAAGCATGAAAAACGCACCTGCATATAAAAAAATGCAAAACCCAGACACACCAAAAACACAGAAAAAACACATTACCCTAACACAAACGCACCTGCGGACAACTCCAAAAGAAAACGCTATGTTATATGTGAAGCTAGCCTGAAGGTAACAATGCTACAACAAATACAACCCTCTGCAAAACCTGTGAGCCTTTTAGATGGTAAAGACATTCACAAAAACAGTTTAAAAAATGATATACAATGTGTTTTATTGCTTACCTCAATCAGCATTCTTTTCATAGCTGGCGGAATCCTGGGAGGCATCTCTCACTCTCAGTCAGTTGTCACCACACCAGTTCTCAGACTTCACTGCTGCCTGACTGTCTTTGTTGGTGCTGTAGCACGTGTAGGCTCTTCCTTTTGAGTTTGCTCAACTTCCTGTTGTTTTGTTCACATTAGCCAATCAGAAGCTGGATCCGCGTTAGGCAGACGAACGCAAACAATTGTTCGCATACGAATGTTTTTCGCGTGAAATAATGTAAAAACTAAGCATGCGCAGTTCAATGGTGTATTGGCAAGAATGTTTCTACGCATACAGCAAGCTTTTCCACAATAATTACACTTCAGGGGCGCATGTGCATAAACGTGATTATTGTGAGTATTTAAATGCTATTATCGTGTAACTACACTTACAAACATCTGAATTCAAGGCAAGCCAGTCGTAATGCAAAATACCACGCGAAAATTAAGGCAAAAATATTCGGCGAATTTTTCGCTTGTCGAAGCGAAAATTGTGCTTATTTCGGCGATAATTAAGAAAAAAGAATATTTGTATTTTCGCTCATCACTGCACCATATGTGACCTGCTTTTTACCAGTTTGGTGAGGAGTGGTATGGCTGTAGGGGAGGTTGGAGGCCATAGGTAAAACTTATGGGTATATTTAACTCATTTTAAATATGCCCCTAAGTTTAACTCTGCAGGTTGCAACACTTTGTAATGCAATGTTGAATTTTGTTTCTACAGCTGCTAATTTAGCTTTTGCTTAATTATTTTTTTTTGGGGGGGTAAAAATGTTCTGTACTTCATGATTCATTTTGTGTACAAGATGTTTTGCAGGATATCGCCTCCATAGATGTGGAAAATTTAAACGGTTCAGTAGGCGAACATTTGGAATGACGCTTCTGAAAAAAAGTGACAACAGCACCGCACGCATGCAAGAAAGTCTAAATGAAAGGATAGCACTGTTGGAGATTCCAGATGGAGAATGTGGATCTTTTGGAGAAGAAAAGAGACATCGTATCCCAAGTCGAGAGATTTCTTTCCTGGATGGAGATTCAGGAAAAATTAACAGCACCGCCTGCATGCAAGAAAGTGCAAATAAATGGATAGCACTGTTGGAGATACCAGATGGAGAACATGGATCTTTTGAAGGAGAAAAGAGACATCGTATCCCAAGTCGGGAGATTTCTATCCTGGATGGAGTCAATTTGGAATGGATACTTGGTACAGTATGTGGATAGCATTTTTTAAAATGCATGTATAGTAAGCATTTTAGAGTAATACTTGCATGTTTAAAATGCTATGTTAGTGTGCTCCATTTATTATCTTGCTAGCTACTTGAGAGATTGTAATTTTGGTGTGTTTGGAAATGTTTATATCTTTTCAAGACAGTACTATAACTGTTATTCTGTAAGCCATATACATGATGAAAGGTTTTTTTTCATTAGCAGTTGACAACCATATGTGACCTGCTTTTTACCAGTTTGGTGAGGAGTGGTATGGCTGTAGGGGAGGTTGGAGGCCATAGGTAAATCTTATGGGTATATTTAACTCATTTTAAATATGCCCCTAAGTTTTACTCTGCAGGTCGCAACACTATGTAATGCAATGTTGAATTTTGTTTCTACAGCTACTAATTTAGTTTTTTCTTGTTTTTTTTGTGGGGTAAAAATGTTGTGTACTTCATGATTCTTTTTGTGTACAAGATGTTTTGCAGGATATCGCCTCCATAGATGTGGAAAATTTAAACGGTTCAATAGGCAAACATTTGGAATGTCGCTTCTGAAAAAAGTGACAACAGCACCGCACGCATGCAAGAATGTGCAAATGAAAGGATAGCACTGTTGGAGATACCAGATGGAGAATGTGGATCTTTTGGAGAAGAAAAGAGATATTGTATCCCAAGTCGAGAGATTTCTTTCCTGGATGGAGCTTCTGGAAAAAGTAACAACAGCACCGCATGCATGCAAGAAAGTGCAAATAAATGGATAGTACTGTTGGAGTAACCAGATGGAGAATCTGGATATTTTGGGAGAAAAGAGACATCGTATCCCAAGTCGAGACATTTTTTTCCTGGATGGAGTTTCTGGAAAAAGTAACAACAGCACCGCATGCATGCAAGAAAGTGCAAATAAATGGATAGCACTGTTGGAGTTACCAGATGGAGAATGTGAATCTTTTGGAGGAGAAAAGAGACATCGTATCCCAAGTCGAGAGCTTGATGGAGGGCTGCTTGGGGCTCATCTCGACCAAGGGCCGTGATGCGGTCGGCCAGTCGCAACCTCTGCACCCCCTATTGCTACTCCACTGAGGCGGGGTGCACACATGGCAAATACGCTTGAAGGAAAAAACGCATGTAAACAACGCATATGCGTTTTCAGTGCGTATTTACAGTAAGCATTCTGCAAAGTGCAGTGTTGCCTAACATGGTAAAGCATATGCATTGCGTTTTACATGCTTTTTATGCAACGTTTTCAAATAAAAATTAAAAATCTCAGATGTGTTTCCCCTTTCTGCTGTCTTCCAAATGATTTGCATATACTTAAAAAAAAGGCAAACACGTACGTGATCCGCAAATGCATACAAACACACGCAGTAAGCATGAAAAACGCACCTGCATATAAAAAAATGCAGAACCCAGACACACCAAAAACACAGAAAAAACACATTACCCTAACACAAACGCACCTGCGGACAACTCCAAAAGAAAACGCTATGTTATATGTGAAGCTAGCCTGAAGGTAACAATGCTACAACAAATACAACCCTCTGCAAAACCTGTGAGCCTTTTAGATGGTAAAGACATTCACAAAAACAGTTTAAAAAATGATATACAATGTGTTTTATTGCTTACCTCAATCAGCATTCTTTTCATAGCTGGCGGAATCCTGGGAGGCATCTCTCACTCTCAGTCAGTTGTCACCACACCAGTTCTCAGACTTCACTGCTGCCTGACTGTCTTTGTTGGTGCTGTAGCACGTGTAGGCTCTTCCTTTTGAGTTTGCTCAACTTCCTGTTGTTTTGTTCACATTAGCCAATCAGAAGCTGGATCCGCGTTAGGCAGACGAACGCAAACAATTGTTCGCATACGAACGTTTTTCGCGTGAAATAATGTAAAAACTAAGCATGCGCAGTTCAATGGTGTATTGGCAAGAATGTTTCTACGCATACAGCAAGCTTTTCCACAATAATTACACTTGAGGGGCGCATGTGCATAAACGTGATTATTGCGAGTATTTAAATGCTATTATCGCGTAACTACACTTACACACATCTGAATTCAAGGCAAACGTAAATTCGTGATACCAGCCGTAATGGGAAATACCACGCGAAAATTAACGCAAAAATATTCGGCGAATTTTTCGCTTGTCGAAGCGAAAATTGTGCTTATTTCGGCGATAATTAAGAAAAAAGAATATTTGTATTTTCGCTCATCACTGCACCATATGTGACCTGCTTTTTACCAGTTTGGTGAGGAGTGGTATGGCTGTAGGGGAGGTTGGAGGCCATAGGTAAAACTTATGGGTATATTTAACTCATTTTAAATATGCCCCTAAGTTTAACTCTGCAGGTTGCAACACTTTGTAATGCAATGTTGAATTTTGTTTCTACAGCTGCTAATTTAGCTTTTGCTTAATTATTTTTTTTTGGGGGGGTAAAAATGTTCTGTACTTCATGATTCATTTTGTGTACAAGATGTTTTGCAGGATATCGCCTCCATAGATGTGGAAAATTTAAACGGTTCAGTAGGCGAACATTTGGAATGACGCTTCTGAAAAAAAGTGACAACAGCACCGCACGCATGCAAGAAAGTCTAAATGAAAGGATAGCACTGTTGGAGATTCCAGATGGAGAATGTGGATCTTTTGGAGAAGAAAAGAGACATCGTATCCCAAGTCGAGAGATTTCTTTCCTGGATGGAGATTCAGGAAAAATTAACAGCACCGCCTGCATGCAAGAAAGTGCAAATAAATGGATAGCACTGTTGGAGATACCAGATGGAGAACATGGATCTTTTGAAGGAGAAAAGAGACATCGTATCCCAAGTCGGGAGATTTCTATCCTGGATGGAGTCAATTTGGAATGGATACTTGGTACAGTATGTGGATAGCATTTTTTAAAATGCATGTATAGTAAGCATTTTTGAGTAATACTTGCATGTTTAAAATGCTATGTTAGTGTGCTCCATTTATTATCTTGCTAGCTACTTGAAAGATTGTAATTTTGGTGAGATTGGAAAAGTTTATATCTTTTCAAGACAGTACTATAACTGTTATTCTGTAAGCCATATACATGATGAAAGGTTTTTTTTCATTAGCAGTTGACAACCATATGTGACCTGCTTTTTACCAGTTTGGTGAGGAGTGGTATGGCTGTAGGGGAGGTTGGAGGCCATAGGTAAATCTTATGGGTATATTTAACTCATTTTAAATATGCCCCTAAGTTTTACTCTGCAGGTCGCAACACTATGTAATGCAATGTTGAATTTTGTTTCTACAGCTACTAATTTAGTTTTTTCTTGTTTTTTTTGTGGGGTAAAAATGTTGTGTACTTCATGATTCTTTTTGTGTACAAGATGTTTTGCAGGATATCGCCTCCATAGATGTGGAAAATTTAAACGGTTCAATAGGCAAACATTTGGAATGTCGCTTCTGGAAAAAGTGACAACAGCACCGCACGCATGCAAGAAAGTCTAAATGAAAGGATAGCACTGTTGGAGATTCCAGATGGAGAATGTGGATCTTTTGGAGAAGAAAAGAGACATCGTATCCCAAGTCGAGAGATTTCTTTCCTGGATGGAGCTTCTGGAAAAAGTAACAACAGCACCGCATGCATGCAAGAAAGTGCAAATAAATGGATAGTACTGTTGGAGTAACCAGATGGAGAATCTGTATATCTTGGAGGAGAAAAGAGACATCGTATCCCAAGTCGAGACATTTTTTTCCTGGATGGAGCTTCTGGAAAAGGTAACAACAGCACCGCATGCATGCAAGAAAGTGCAAATAAATGGATAGCACTGTTGGAGTTACCACATGGAGAATGTGAATCTTTTGGAGGAGAAAAGAGACATCGTATCCCAAGTCGAGAGCTTGATTGAGGGCCGCTCGGGGCTCATCTCGACCAAGGGCCGTGATGCGGTCGGCCAGTCGCAACCTCTGCACCCCCTATTGCTACTCCACTGAGGCGGGGTGCACACATGGCAAATACGCTTGAAGGAAAAAACGCATGTAAACAACGCATATGCGTTTTCAGTGCGTATTTACAGTAAGCATTCTGCAAAGTGCAGTGTTGCCTAACATGGTAAAGCATATGCGTTGCGTTTTACATGCTTTTTATGCAACGTTTTCAAATAAAAATTAAAAATCTCAGATGTGTTTCCCCTTTCTGCTGTCTTCCAAATGATTTGCATATACTTAAAAAAAAGGCAAACACTTACGTGATCCGCAAATGCATACAAACACACGCAGTAAGCATGAAAAACGCACCTGCATATAAAAAAATGCAAAACCCAGACACACCAAAAACACAGAAAAAACACATTACCCTAACACAAACGCACCTGCGGACAACTCCAAAAGAAAACGCTATGTTATATGTGAAGCTAGCCTGAAGGTAACAATGCTACAACAAATACAACCCTCTGCAAAACCTGTGAGCCTTTTAGATGGTAAAGACATTCACAAAAACAGTTTAAAAAATGATGTACAATGTGTTTTATTGCTTACCTCAATCAGCATTCTTTTCATAGCTGGCGGAATCCTGGGAGGCATCTCTCACTCTCAGTCAGTTGTCACCACACCAGTTCTCAGACTTCACTGCTGCCTGACTGTCTTTGTTGGTGCTGTAGCACGTGTAGGCTCTTCCTTTTGAGTTTGCTCAACTTCCTGTTGTTTTGTTCACATTAGCCAATCAGAAGCTGGATCCGCGTTAGGCAGACGAACGCAAACAATTGTTCGCATACGAATGTTTTTCGCGTGAAATAATGTAAAAACTAAGCATGCGCAGTTCAATGGTGTATTGGCAAGAATGTTTCTACGCATACAGCAAGCTTTTCCACAATAATTACACTTCAGGGGCGCATGTGCATAAACGTGATTATTGTGAGTATTTAAATGCTATTATCGTGTAACTACACTTACAAACATCTGAATTCAAGGCAAGCCAGTCGTAATGCAAAATACCACGCGAAAATTAACGCAAAAATATTCGGCGAATTTTTCGCTTGTCGAAGCGAAAATTGTGCTTATTTCGGCGATAATTAAGAAAAAAGAATATTTGTATTTTCGCTCATCACTGCACCATATGTGACCTGCTTTTTACCAGTTTGGTGAGGAGTGGTATGGCTGTAGGGGAGGTTGGAGGCCATAGGTAAAACTTATGGGTATATTTAACTCATTTTAAATATGCCCCTAAGTTTAACTCTGCAGGTTGCAACACTTTGTAATGCAATGTTGAATTTTGTTTCGACAGCTGCTAATTTAGCTTTTGCTTAATTATTTTTTTTGGGGGGGGGGGTAAAAATGTTCTGTACTTCATGATTCATTTTGTGTACAAGATGTTTTGCAGGATATCGCCTCCATAGATGTGGAAAATTTAAACGGTTCAGTAGGCGAACATTTGGAATGACGCTTCTGAAAAAAAGTGACAACAGCACCGCACGCATGCAAGAAAGTCTAAATGAAAGGATAGCACTGTTGGAGATTCCAGATGGAGAATGTGGATCTTTTGGAGAAGAAAAGAGACATCGTATCCCAAGTCGAGAGATTTCTTTCCTGGATGGAGATTCAGGAAAAATTAACAGCACCGCCTGCATGCAAGAAAGTGCAAATAAATGGATAGCACTGTTGGAGATACCAGATGGAGAACATGGATCTTTTGAAGGAGAAAAGAGACATCGTATCCCAAGTCGGGAGATTTCTATCCTGGATGGAGTCAATTTGGAATGGATACTTGGTACAGTATGTGGATAGCATTTTTTAAAATGCATGTATAGTAAGCATTTTAGAGTAATACTTGCATGTTTAAAATGCTATGTTAGTGTGCTCCATTTATTATCTTGCTAGCTACTTGAAAGATTGTAATTTTGGTGTGTTTGGAAATGTTTATATCTTTTCAAGACAGTACTATAACTGTTATTCTGTAAGCCATATACATGATGAAAGGTTTTTTTTCATTAGCAGTTGACAACCATATGTGACCTGCTTTTTACCAGTTTGGTGAGGAGTGGTATGGCTGTAGGGGAGGTTGGAGGCCATAGGTAAATCTTATGGGTATATTTAACTCATTTTAAATATGCCCCTAAGTTTTACTCTGCAGGTCGCAACACTATGTAATGCAATGTTGAATTTTGTTTCTACAGCTACTAATTTAGTTTTTTCTTGTTTTTTTTGTGGGGTAAAAATGTTGTGTACTTCATGATTCTTTTTGTGTACAAGATGTTTTGCAGGATATCGCCTCCATAGATGTGGAAAATTTAAACGGTTCAATAGGCAAACATTTGGAATGTCGCTTCTGAAAAAAGTGACAACAGCACCGCACGCATGCAAGAATGTGCAAATGAAAGGATAGCACTGTTGGAGATACCAGATGGAGAATGTGGATCTTTTGGAGAAGAAAAGAGATATTGTATCCCAAGTCGAGACATTTTTTTCCTGGATGGAGTTTCTGGAAAAAGTAACAACAGCACCGCATGCATGCAAGAAAGTGCAAATAAATGGATAGCACTGTTGGAGTTACCAGATGGAGAATGTGAATCTTTTGGAGGAGAAAAGAGACATCGTATCCCAAGTCGAGAGCTTGATGGAGGGCTGCTTGGGGCTCATCTCGACCAAGGGCCGTGATGCGGTCGGCCAGTCGCAACCTCTGCACCCCCTATTGCTACTCCACTGAGGCGGGGTGCACACATGGCAAATACGCTTGAAGGAAAAAACGCATGTAAACAACGCATATGCGTTTTCAGTGCGTATTTACAGTAAGCATTCTGCAAAGTGCAGTGTTGCCTAACATGGTAAAGCATATGCATTGCGTTTTACATGCTGTTTATGCAGCGTTTTCAAATAAAAATTAAAAATCTCAGATGTGTTTCCCCTTTCTGCTGTCTTCCAAATGATTTGCCTATACTTAAAAAAAAGGCAAACACGTACGTGATCCGCAAATGCATACAAACACACGCAGTAAGCATGAAAAACGCACCTGCATAGAAAAAATGCAAAACCCAGACACACCAAAAACACAGAAAAAACACATTACCCTAACACAAACGCACCTGCGGACAACTCCAAAAGAAAACGCTATGTTATATGTGAAGCTAGCCTGAAGGTAACAATGCTACAACAAATACAACCCTCTGCAAAACCTGTGAGCCTTTTAGATCGTAAAGACATTCACAAAAACAGTTTAAAAAATGATATACAATGTGTTTTATTGCTTACCTCAATCAGCATTCTTTTCATAGCTGGCGGAATCCTGGGAGGCATCTCTCACTCTCAGTCAGTTGTCACCACACCAGTTCTCAGACTTCACTGCTGCCTGACTGTCTTTGTTGGTGCTGTAGCACGTGTAGGCTCTTCCTTTTGAGTTTGCTCAACTTCCTGTTGTTTTGTTCACATTAGCCAATCAGAAGCTGGATCCGCGTTAGGCAGACGAACGCAAACAATTGTTCGCATACGAACGTTTTTCGCGTGAAATAATGTAAAAACTAAGCATGCGCAGTTCAATGGTGTATTGGCAAGAATGTTTCTACGCATACAGCAAGCTTTTCCACAATAATTACACTTGAGGGGCGCATGTGCATAAACGTGATTATTGCGAGTATTTAAATGCTATTATCGCGTAACTACACTTACACACATCTGAATTCAAGGCAAACGTAATTTCGTGATACCAGCCGTAATGGGAAATACCACACGAAAATTAACGCAAAAATATTCGGCGAATTTTTCGCTTGTCGAAGCGAAAATTGTGCTTATTTCGGCGATAATTAAGAAAAAAGAATATTTGTATTTTCGCTCATCACTGCACCATATGTGACCTGCTTTTTACCAGTTTGGTGAGGAGTGGTATGGCTGTAGGGGAGGTTGGAGGCCATAGGTAAAACTTATGGGTATATTTAACTCATTTTAAATATGCCCCTAAGTTTAACTCTGCAGGTTGCAACACTTTGTAATGCAATGTTAAATTTTGTTTCTACAGCTACTAATTTAGCTTTTGCTTAATTATTTTTTTTGGGGGGGGTAAAAATGTTCTGTACTTCATGATTCATTTTGTGTACAAGATGTTTTGCAGGATATCGCCTCCATAGATGTGGAAAATTTAAACGGTTCAGTAGGCGAACATTTGGAATGACGCTTCTGAAAAAAAGTGACAACAGCACCGCACGCATGCAAGAAAGTCTAAATGAAAGGATAGCACTGTTGGAGATTCCAGATGGAGAATGTGGATCTTTTGGAGAAGAAAAGAGACATCGTATGCCAAGTCGAGAGATTTCTTTCCTGGATGGAGATTCAGGAAAAATTAACAGCACCGCCTGCATGCAAGAAAGTGCAAATAAATGGATAGCACTGTTGGAGATACCAGATGGAGAACATGGATCTTTTGAAGGAGAAAAGAGACATCGTATCCCAAGTCGGGAGATTTCTATCCTGGATGGAGTCAATTTGGAATGGATACTTGGTACAGTATGTGGATAGCATTTTTTAAAATGCATGTATAGTAAGCATTTTAGAGTAATACTTGCATGTTTAAAATGCTATGTTAGTGTGCTCCATTTATTATCTTGCTAGCTACTTGAGAGATTGTAATTTTGGTGTGTTTGGAAATGTTTATATCTTTTCAAGACAGTACTATAACTGTTATTCTGTAAGCCATATACATGATGAAAGGTTTTTTTTCATTAGCAGTTGACAACCATATGTGACCTGCTTTTTACCAGTTTGGTGAGGAGTGGTATGGCTGTAGGGGAGGTTGGAGGCCATAGGTAAATCTTATGGGTATATTTAACTCATTTTAAATATGCCCCTAAGTTTTACTCTGCAGGTCGCAACACTATGTAATGCAATGTTGAATTTTGTTTCTACAGCTACTAATTTAGTTTTTTCTTGTTTTTTTTGTGGGGTAAAAATGTTGTGTACTTCATGATTCTTTTTGTGTACAAGATGTTTTGCAGGATATCGCCTCCATAGATGTGGAAAATTTAAACGGTTCAATAGGCAAACATTTGGAATGTCGCTTCTGAAAAAAGTGACAACAGCACCGCACGCATGCAAGAATGTGCAAATGAAAGGATAGCACTGTTGGAGATACCAGATGGAGAATGTGGATCTTTTGGAGAAGAAAAGAGATATTGTATCCCAAGTCGAGAGATTTCTTTCCTGGATGGAGCTTCTGGAAAAAGTAACAACAGCACCGCATGCATGCAAGAAAGTGCAAATAAATGGATAGTACTGTTGGAGTAACCAGATGGAGAATCTGGATATTTTGGAGGAGAAAAGAGACATCGTATCCCAAGTCGAGACATTTTTTTCCTGGATGGAGTTTCTGGAAAAAGTAACAACAGCACCGCATGCATGCAAGAAAGTGCAAATAAATGGATAGCACTGTTGGAGTTACCAGATGGAGAATGTGAATCTTTTGGAGGAGAAAAGAGACATCGTATCCCAAGTCGAGAGCTTGATGGAGGGCTGCTTGGGGCTCATCTCGACCAAGGGCCGTGATGCGGTCGGCCAGTCGCAACCTCTGCACCCCCTATTGCTACTCCACTGAGGCGGGGTGCACACATGGCAAATACGCTTGAAGGAAAAAACGCATGTAAACAACGCATATGCGTTTTCAGTGCGTATTTACAGTAAGCATTCTGCAAAGTGCAGTGTTGCCTAACATGGTAAAGCATATGCATTGCGTTTTACATGCTTTTTATGCAACGTTTTCAAATAAAAATTAAAAATCTCAGATGTGTTTCCCCTTTCTGCTGTCTTCCAAATGATTTGCATATACTTAAAAAAAAGGCAAACACGTACGTGATCCGCAAATGCATACAAACACACGCAGTAAGCATGAAAAACGCACCTGCATATAAAAAAATGCAAAACCCAGACACACCAAAAACACAGAAAAAACACATTACCCTAACACAAACGCACCTGCGGACAACTCCAAAAGAAAACGCTATGTTATATGTGAAGCTAGCCTGAAGGTAACAATGCTACAACAAATACAACCCTCTGCAAAACCTGTGAGCCTTTTAGATCGTAAAGACATTCACAAAAACAGTTTAAAAAAATGACATACAATGTGTTTTATTGCTTACCTCAATCAGCATTCTTTTCATAGCTGGCGGAATCCTGGGAGGCATCTCTCACTCTCAGTCAGTTGTCACCACACCAGTTCTCAGACTTCACTGCTGCCTGACTGTCTTTGTTGGTGCTGTAGCACGTGTAGGCTCTTCCTTTTGAGTTTGCTCAACTTCCTGTTGTTTTGTTCACATTAGCCAATCAGAAGCTGGATCCGCGTTAGGCAGACGAACGCAAACAATTGTTCGCATACGAACGTTTTTCGCGTGAAATAATGTAAAAACTAAGCATGCGCAGTTCAATGGTGTATTGGCAAGAATGTTTCTACGCATACAGCAAGCTTTTCCACAATAATTACACTTGAGGGGCGCATGTGCATAAACGTGATTATTGCGAGTATTTAAATGCTATTATCGCGTAACTACACTTACACACATCTGAATTCAAGGCAAACGTAATTTCGTGATACCAGCCGTAATGGGAAATACCACACGAAAATTAACGCAAAAATATTCGGCGAATTTTTCGCTTGTCGAAGCGAAAATTGTGCTTATTTCGGCGATAATTAAGAAAAAAGAATATTTGTATTTTCGCTCATCACTGCACCATATGTGACCTGCTTTTTACCAGTTTGGTGAGGAGTGGTATGGCTGTAGGGGAGGTTGGAGGCCATAGGTAAAACTTATGGGTATATTTAACTCATTTTAAATATGCCCCTAAGTTTAACTCTGCAGGTTGCAACACTTTGTAATGCAATGTTGAATTTTGTTTCTACAGCTGCTAATTTAGCTTTTGCTTAATTATTTTTTTTGGGGGGGGTAAAAATGTTCTGTACTTCATGATTCATTTTGTGTACAAGATGTTTTGCAGGATATCGCCTCCATAGATGTGGAAAATTTAAACGGTTCAGTAGGCGAACATTTGGAATGACGCTTCTGAAAAAAAGTGACAACAGCACCGCACGCATGCAAGAAAGTCTAAATGAAAGGATAGCACTGTTGGAGATTCCAGATGGAGAATGTGGATCTTTTGGAGAAGAAAAGAGACATCGTATCCCAAGTCGAGAGATTTCTTTCCTGGATGGAGATTCAGGAAAAATTAACAGCACCGCCTGCATGCAAGAAAGTGCAAATAAATAGATAGCACTGTTGGAGATACCAGATGGAGAACATGGATCTTTTGAAGGAGAAAAGAGACATCGTATCCCAAGTCGGGAGATTTCTATCCTGGATGGAGTCAATTTGGAATGGATACTTGGTACAGTATGTGGATAGCATTTTTTAAAATGCATGTATAGTAAGCATTTTAGAGTAATACTTACATGTTTAAAATGCTATGTTAGTGTGCTCCATTTATTATCTTGCTAGCTACTTGAAAGATTGTAATTTTGGTGTGTTTGGAAATGTTTATATCTTTTCAAGACAGTACTATAACTGTTATTCTGTAAGCCATATACATGATGAAAGGTTTTTTTTCATTAGCAGTTGACAACCATATGTGACCTGCTTTTTACCAGTTTGGTGAGGAGTGGTATGGCTGTAGGGGAGGTTGGAGGCCATAGGTAAATCTTATGGGTATATTTAACTCATTTTAAATATGCCCCTAAGTTTTACTCTGCAGGTCGCAACACTATGTAATGCAATGTTGAATTTTGTTTCTACAGCTACTAATTTAGTTTTTTCTTGTTTTTTTTGTGGGGTAAAAATGTTGTGTACTTCATGATTCTTTTTGTGTACAAGATGTTTTGCAGGATATCGCCTCCATAGATGTGGAAAATTTAAACGGTTCAATAGGCAAACATTTGGAATGTCGCTTCTGGAAAAAGTGACAACAGCACCGCACGCATGCAAGAAAGTCTAAATGAAAGGATAGCACTGTTGGAGATTCCAGATGGAGAATGTGGATCTTTTGGAGAAGAAAAGAGACATCGTATCCCAAGTCGAGAGATTTCTTTCCTGGATGGAGCTTCTGGAAAAAGTAACAACAGCACCGCATGCATGCAAGAAAGTGCAAATAAATGGATAGTACTGTTGGAGTAACCAGATGGAGAATCTGTATATCTTGGAGGAGAAAAGAGACATCGTATCCCAAGTCGAGACATTTTTTTCCTGGATGGAGCTTCTGGAAAAGGTAACAACAGCACCGCATGCATGCAAGAAAGTGCAAATAAATGGATAGCACTGTTGGAGTTACCACATGGAGAATGTGAATCTTTTGGAGGAGAAAAGAGACATCGTATCCCAAGTCGAGAGCTTGATGGAGGGCCGCTTGGGGCTCATCTCGACCAAGGGCCGTGATGCGGTCGGCCAGTCGCAACCTCTGCACCCCCTATTGCTACTCCACTGAGGCGGGGTGCACACATGGCAAATACGCTTGAAGGAAAAAACGCATGTAAACAACGCATATGCGTTTTCAGTGCGTATTTACAGTAAGCATTCTGCAAAGTGCAGTGTTGCCTAACATGGTAAAGCATATGCGTTGCGTTTTACATGCTTTTTATGCAACGTTTTCAAATAAAAATTAAAAATCTCAGATGTGTTTCCCCTTTCTGCTGTCTTCCAAATGATTTGCCTATACTTAAAAAAAAGGCAAACACGTACGTGATCCGCAAATGCATACAAACACACGCAGTAAGCATGAAAAACGCACCTGCATATAAAAAAATGCAAAACCCAGACACACCAAAAACACAGTAAAAACACATTACCCTAACACAAACGCACCTGCGGACAACTCCAAAAGAAAACGCTATGTTATATGTGAAGCTAGCCTGAAGGTAACAATGCTACAACAAATACAACCCTCTGCAAAACCTGTGAGCCTTTTAGATGGTAAAGACATTCACAAAAACAGTTTAAAAAATGATATACAATGTGTTTTATTGCTTACCTCAATCAGCATTCTTTTCATAGCTGGCGGAATCCTGGGAGGCATCTCTCACTCTCAGTCAGTTGTCACCACACCAGTTCTCAGACTTCACTGCTGCCTGACTGTCTTTGTTGGTGCTGTAGCACGTGTAGGCTCTTCCTTTTGAGTTTGCTCAACTTCCTGTTGTTTTGTTCACATTAGCCAATCAGAAGCTGGATCCGCGTTAGGCAGACGAACGCAAACAATTGTTCGCATACGAATGTTTTTCGCGTGAAATAATGTAAAAACTAAGCATGCGCAGTTCAATGGTGTATTGGCAAGAATGTTTCTACGCATACAGCAAGCTTTTCCACAATAATTACACTTCAGGGGCGCATGTGCATAAACGTGATTATTGTGAGTATTTAAATGCTATTATCGTGTAACTACACTTACAAACATCTGAATTCAAGGCAAGCCAGTCGTAATGCAAAATACCACGCGAAAATTAACGCAAAAATATTCGGCGAATTTTTCGCTTGTCGAAGCGAAAATTGTGCTTATTTCGGCGATAATTAAGAAAAAAGAATATTTGTATTTTCGCTCATCACTGCACCATATGTGACCTGCTTTTTACCAGTTTGGTGAGGAGTGGTATGGCTGTAGGGGAGGTTGGAGGCCATAGGTAAAACTTATGGGTATATTTAACTCATTTTAAATATGCCCCTAAGTTTAACTCTGCAGGTTGCAACACTTTGTAATGCAATGTTGAATTTTGTTTCTACAGCTGCTAATTTAGCTTTTGCTTAATTATTTTTTTTTGGGGGGGTAAAAATGTTCTGTACTTCATGATTCATTTTGTGTACAAGATGTTTTGCAGGATATCGCCTCCATAGATGTGGAAAATTTAAACGGTTCAGTAGGCGAACATTTGGAATGACGCTTCTGAAAAAAAGTGACAACAGCACCGCACGCATGCAAGAAAGTCTAAATGAAAGGATAGCACTGTTGGAGATTCCAGATGGAGAATGTGGATCTTTTGGAGAAGAAAAGAGACATCGTATGCCAAGTCGAGAGATTTCTTTCCTGGATGGAGATTCAGGAAAAATTAACAGCACCGCCTGCATGCAAGAAAGTGCAAATAAATGGATAGCACTGTTGGAGATACCAGATGGAGAACATGGATCTTTTGAAGGAGAAAAGAGACATCGTATCCCAAGTCGGGAGATTTCTATCCTGGATGGAGTCAATTTGGAATGGATACTTGGTACAGTATGTGGATAGCATTTTTTAAAATGCATGTATAGTAAGCATTTTAGAGTAATACTTGCATGTTTAAAATGCTATGTTAGTGTGCTCCATTTATTATCTTGCTAGCTACTTGAGAGATTGTAATTTTGGTGTGTTTGGAAATGTTTATATCTTTTCAAGACAGTACTATAACTGTTATTCTGTAAGCCATATACATGATGAAAGGTTTTTTTTCATTAGCAGTTGACAACCATATGTGACCTGCTTTTTACCAGTTTGGTGAGGAGTGGTATGGCTGTAGGGGAGGTTGGAGGCCATAGGTAAATCTTATGGGTATATTTAACTCATTTTAAATATGCCCCTAAGTTTTACTCTGCAGGTCGCAACACTATGTAATGCAATGTTGAATTTTGTTTCTACAGCTACTAATTTAGTTTTTTCTTGTTTTTTTTGTGGGGTAAAAATGTTGTGTACTTCATGATTCTTTTTGTGTACAAGATGTTTTGCAGGATATCGCCTCCATAGATGTGGAAAATTTAAACGGTTCAATAGGCAAACATTTGGAATGTCGCTTCTGAAAAAAGTGACAACAGCACCGCACGCATGCAAGAATGTGCAAATGAAAGGATAGCACTGTTGGAGATACCAGATGGAGAATGTGGATCTTTTGGAGAAGAAAAGAGATATTGTATCCCAAGTCGAGAGATTTCTTTCCTGGATAGAGCTTCTGGAAAAAGTAACAACAGCACCGCATGCATGCAAGAAAGTGCAAATAAATGGATAGTACTGTTGGAGTAACCAGATGGAGAATCTGGATATTTTGGAGGAGAAAAGAGACATCGTATCCCAAGTCGAGACATTTTTTTCCTGGATGGAGTTTCTGGAAAAAGTAACAACAGCACCGCATGCATGCAAGAAAGTGCAAATAAATGGATAGCACTGTTGGAGTTACCAGATGGAGAATGTGAATCTTTTGGAGGAGAAAAGAGACATCGTATCCCAAGTCGAGAGCTTGATGGAGGGCTGCTTGGGGCTCATCTCGACCAAGGGCCGTGATGCGGTCGGCCAGTCGCAACCTCTGCACCCCCTATTGCTACTCCACTGAGGCGGGGTGCACACATGGCAAATACGCTTGAAGGAAAAAACGCATGTAAACAACGCATATGCGTTTTCAGTGCGTATTTACAGTAAGCATTCTGCAAAGTGCAGTGTTGCCTAACATGGTAAAGCATATGCATTGCGTTTTACATGCTTTTTATGCAACGTTTTCAAATAAAAATTAAAAATCTCAGATGTGTTTCCCCTTTCTGCTGTCTTCCAAATGATTTGCATATACTTAAAAAAAAGGCAAACACGTACGTGATCCGCAAATGCATACAAACACACGCAGTAAGCATGAAAAACGCACCTGCATATAAAAAAATGCAAAACCCAGACACACCAAAAACACAGTAAAAACACATTACCCTAACACAAACGCACCTGCGGACAACTCCAAAAGAAAACGCTATGTTATATGTGAAGCTAGCCTGAAGGTAACAATGCTACAACAAATACAACCCTCTGCAAAACCTGTGAGCCTTTTAGATGGTAAAGACATTCACAAAAACAGTTTAAAAAATGATATACAATGTGTTTTATTGCTTACCTCAATCAGCATTCTTTTCATAGCTGGCGGAATCCTGGGAGGCATCTCTCACTCTCAGTCAGTTGTCACCACACCAGTTCTCAGACTTCACTGCTGCCTGACTGTCTTTGTTGGTGCTGTAGCACGTGTAGGCTCTTCCTTTTGAGTTTGCTCAACTTCCTGTTGTTTTGTTCACATTAGCCAATCAGAAGCTGGATCCGCGTTAGGCAGACGAACGCAAACAATTGTTCGCATACGAATGTTTTTCGCGTGAAATAATGTAAAAACTAAGCATGCGCAGTTCAATGGTGTATTGGCAAGAATGTTTCTACGCATACAGCAAGCTTTTCCACAATAATTACACTTCAGGGGCGCATGTGCATAAACGTGATTATTGTGAGTATTTAAATGCTATTATCGTGTAACTACACTTACAAACATCTGAATTCAAGGCAAGCCAGTCGTAATGCAAAATACCACGCGAAAATTAACGCAAAAATATTCGGCGAATTTTTCGCTTGTCGAAGCGAAAATTGTGCTTATTTCGGCGATAATTAAGAAAAAAGAATATTTGTATTTTCGCTCATCACTGCACCATATGTGACCTGCTTTTTACCAGTTTGGTGAGGAGTGGTATGGCTGTAGGGGAGGTTGGAGGCCATAGGTAAAACTTATGGGTATATTTAACTCATTTTAAATATGCCCCTAAGTTTAACTCTGCAGGTTGCAACACTTTGTAATGCAATGTTAAATTTTGTTTCTACAGCTACTAATTTAGCTTTTGCTTAATTATTTTTTTTTGGGGGGGTAAAAATGTTCTGTACTTCATGATTCATTTTGTGTACAAGATGTTTTGCAGGATATCGCCTCCATAGATGTGGAAAATTTAAACGGTTCAGTAGGCGAACATTTGGAATGACGCTTCTGAAAAAAAGTGACAACAGCACCGCACGCATGCAAGAAAGTCTAAATGAAAGGATAGCACTGTTGGAGATTCCAGATGGAGAATGTGGATCTTTTGGAGAAGAAAAGAGACATCGTATGCCAAGTCGAGAGATTTCTTTCCTGGATGGAGATTCAGGAAAAATTAACAGCACCGCCTGCATGCAAGAAAGTGCAAATAAATGGATAGCACTGTTGGAGATACCAGATGGAGAACATGGATCTTTTGAAGGAGAAAAGAGACATCGTATCCCAAGTCGGGAGATTTCTATCCTGGATGGAGTCAATTTGGAATGGATACTTGGTACAGTATGTGGATAGCATTTTTTAAAATGCATGTATAGTAAGCATTTTAGAGTAATACTTGCATGTTTAAAATGCTATGTTAGTGTGCTCCATTTATTATCTTGCTAGCTACTTGAGAGATTGTAATTTTGGTGTGTTTGGAAATGTTTATATCTTTTCAAGACAGTACTATAACTGTTATTCTGTAAGCCATATACATGATGAAAGGTTTTTTTTCATTAGCAGTTGACAACCATATGTGACCTGCTTTTTACCAGTTTGGTGAGGAGTGGTATGGCTGTAGGGGAGGTTGGAGGCCATAGGTAAATCTTATGGGTATATTTAACTCATTTTAAATATGCCCCTAAGTTTTACTCTGCAGGTCGCAACACTATGTAATGCAATGTTGAATTTTGTTTCTACAGCTACTAATTTAGTTTTTTCTTGTTTTTTTTGTGGGGTAAAAATGTTGTGTACTTCATGATTCTTTTTGTGTACAAGATGTTTTGCAGGATATCGCCTCCATAGATGTGGAAAATTTAAACGGTTCAATAGGCAAACATTTGGAATGTCGCTTCTGAAAAAAGTGACAACAGCACCGCACGCATGCAAGAATGTGCAAATGAAAGGATAGCACTGTTGGAGATACCAGATGGAGAATGTGGATCTTTTGGAGAAGAAAAGAGATATTGTATCCCAAGTCGAGAGATTTCTTTCCTGGATGGAGCTTCTGGAAAAAGTAACAACAGCACCGCATGCATGCAAGAAAGTGCAAATAAATGGATAGTACTGTTGGAGTAACCAGATGGAGAATCTGGATATTTTGGAGGAGAAAAGAGACATCGTATCCCAAGTCGAGACATTTTTTTCCTGGATGGAGTTTCTGGAAAAAGTAACAACAGCACCGCATGCATGCAAGAAAGTGCAAATAAATGGATAGCACTGTTGGAGTTACCAGATGGAGAATGTGAATCTTTTGGAGGAGAAAAGAGACATCGTATCCCAAGTCGAGAGCTTGATGGAGGGCTGCTTGGGGCTCATCTCGACCAAGGGCCGTGATGCGGTCGGCCAGTCGCAACCTCTGCACCCCCTATTGCTACTCCACTGAGGCGGGGTGCACACATGGCAAATACGCTTGAAGGAAAAAACGCATGTAAACAACGCATATGCGTTTTCAGTGCGTATTTACAGTAAGCATTCTGCAAAGTGCAGTGTTGCCTAACATGGTAAAGCATATGCATTGCGTTTTACATGCTTTTTATGCAACGTTTTCAAATAAAAATTAAAAATCTCAGATGTGTTTCCCCTTTCTGCTGTCTTCCAAATGATTTGCATATACTTAAAAAAAAGGCAAACACGTACGTGATCCGCAAATGCATACAAACACACGCAGTAAGCATGAAAAACGCACCTGCATATAAAAAAATGCAAAACCCAGACACACCAAAAACACAGAAAAAACACATTACCCTAACACAAACGCACCTGCGGACAACTCCAAAAGAAAACGCTATGTTATATGTGAAGCTAGCCTGAAGGTAACAATGCTACAACAAATACAACCCTCTGCAAAACCTGTGAGCCTTTTAGATCGTAAAGACATTCACAAAAACAGTTTAAAAAAATGACATACAATGTGTTTTATTGCTTACCTCAATCAGCATTCTTTTCATAGCTGGCGGAATCCTGGGAGGCATCTCTCACTCTCAGTCAGTTGTCACCACACCAGTTCTCAGACTTCACTGCTGCCTGACTGTCTTTGTTGGTGCTGTAGCACGTGTAGGCTCTTCCTTTTGAGTTTGCTCAACTTCCTGTTGTTTTGTTCACATTAGCCAATCAGAAGCTGGATCCGCGTTAGGCAGACGAACGCAAACAATTGTTCGCATACGAACGTTTTTCGCGTGAAATAATGTAAAAACTAAGCATGCGCAGTTCAATGGTGTATTGGCAAGAATGTTTCTACGCATACAGCAAGCTTTTCCACAATAATTACACTTGAGGGGCGCATGTGTATAAACGTGATTATTGCGAGTATTTAAATGCTATTATCGCGTAACTACACTTACACACATCTGAATTCAAGGCAAACGTAATTTCGTGATACCAGCCGTAATGGGAAATACCACACGAAAATTAACGCAAAAATATTCGGCGAATTTTTCGCTTGTCGAAGCGAAAATTGTGCTTATTTCGGCGATAATTAAGAAAAAAGAATATTTGTATTTTCGCTCATCACTGCACCATATGTGACCTGCTTTTTACCAGTTTGGTGAGGAGTGGTATGGCTGTAGGGGAGGTTGGAGGCCATAGGTAAAACTTATGGGTATATTTAACTCATTTTAAATATGCCCCTAAGTTTAACTCTGCAGGTTGCAACACTTTGTAATGCAATGTTGAATTTTGTTTCTACAGCTGCTAATTTAGCTTTTGCTTAATTATTTTTTTTGGGGGGGGTAAAAATGTTCTGTACTTCATGATTCATTTTGTGTACAAGATGTTTTGCAGGATATCGCCTCCATAGATGTGGAAAATTTAAACGGTTCAGTAGGCGAACATTTGGAATGACGCTTCTGAAAAAAAGTGACAACAGCACCGCACGCATGCAAGAAAGTCTAAATGAAAGGATAGCACTGTTGGAGATTCCAGATGGAGAATGTGGATCTTTTGGAGAAGAAAAGAGACATCGTATCCCAAGTCGAGAGATTTCTTTCCTGGATGGAGATTCAGGAAAAATTAACAGCACCGCCTGCATGCAAGAAAGTGCAAATAAATAGATAGCACTGTTGGAGATACCAGATGGAGAACATGGATCTTTTGAAGGAGAAAAGAGACATCGTATCCCAAGTCGGGAGATTTCTATCCTGGATGGAGTCAATTTGGAATGGATACTTGGTACAGTATGTGGATAGCATTTTTTAAAATGCATGTATAGTAAGCATTTTAGAGTAATACTTACATGTTTAAAATGCTATGTTAGTGTGCTCCATTTATTATCTTGCTAGCTACTTGAAAGATTGTAATTTTGGTGTGTTTGGAAAGGTTTATATCTTTTCAAGACAGTACTATAACTGTTATTCTGTAAGCCATATACATGATGAAAGGTTTTTTTTCATTAGCAGTTGACAACCATATGTGACCTGCTTTTTACCAGTTTGGTGAGGAGTGGTATGGCTGTAGGGGAGGTTGGAGGCCATAGGTAAATCTTATGGGTATATTTAACTCATTTTAAATATGCCCCTAAGTTTTACTCTGCAGGTCGCAACACTATGTAATGCAATGTTGAATTTTGTTTCTACAGCTACTAATTTAGTTTTTTCTTGTTTTTTTTGTGGGGTAAAAATGTTGTGTACTTCATGATTCTTTTTGTGTACAAGATGTTTTGCAGGATATCGCCTCCATAGATGTGGAAAATTTAAACGGTTCAATAGGCAAACATTTGGAATGTCGCTTCTGGAAAAAGTGACAACAGCACCGCACGCATGCAAGAAAGTCTAAATGAAAGGATAGCACTGTTGGAGATTCCAGATGGAGAATGTGGATCTTTTGGAGAAGAAAAGAGACATCGTATCCCAAGTCGAGAGATTTCTTTCCTGGATGGAGCTTCTGGAAAAAGTAACAACAGCACCGCATGCATGCAAGAAAGTGCAAATAAATGGATAGTACTGTTGGAGTAACCAGATGGAGAATCTGTATATCTTGGAGGAGAAAAGAGACATCGTATCCCAAGTCGAGACATTTTTTTCCTGGATGGAGCTTCTGGAAAAGGTAACAACAGCACCGCATGCATGCAAGAAAGTGCAAATAAATGGATAGCACTGTTGGAGTTACCACATGGAGAATGTGAATCTTTTGGAGGAGAAAAGAGACATCGTATCCCAAGTCGAGAGCTTGATGGAGGGCCGCTTGGGGCTCATCTCGACCAAGGGCCGTGATGCGGTCGGCCAGTCGCAACCTCTGCACCCCCTATTGCTACTCCACTGAGGCGGGGTGCACACATGGCAAATACGCTTGAAGGAAAAAACGCATGTAAACAACGCATATGCGTTTTCAGTGCGTATTTACAGTAAGCATTCTGCAAAGTGCAGTGTTGCCTAACATGGTAAAGCATATGCGTTGCGTTTTACATGCTTTTTATGCAACGTTTTCAAATAAAAATTAAAAATCTCAGATGTGTTTCCCCTTTCTGCTGTCTTCCAAATGATTTGCCTATACTTAAAAAAAAGGCAAACACGTACGTGATCCGCAAATGCATACAAACACACGCAGTAAGCATGAAAAACGCACCTGCATATAAAAAAATGCAAAACCCAGACACACCAAAAACACAGTAAAAACACATTACCCTAACACAAACGCACCTGCGGACAACTCCAAAAGAAAACGCTATGTTATATGTGAAGCTAGCCTGAAGGTAACAATGCTACAACAAATACAACCCTCTGCAAAACCTGTGAGCCTTTTAGATGGTAAAGACATTCACAAAAACAGTTTAAAAAATGATATACAATGTGTTTTATTGCTTACCTCAATCAGCATTCTTTTCATAGCTGGCGGAATCCTGGGAGGCATCTCTCACTCTCAGTCAGTTGTCACCACACCAGTTCTCAGACTTCACTGCTGCCTGACTGTCTTTGTTGGTGCTGTAGCACGTGTAGGCTCTTCCTTTTGAGTTTGCTCAACTTCCTGTTGTTTTGTTCACATTAGCCAATCAGAAGCTGGATCCGCGTTAGGCAGACGAACGCAAACAATTGTTCGCATACGAATGTTTTTCGCGTGAAATAATGTAAAAACTAAGCATGCGCAGTTCAATGGTGTATTGGCAAGAATGTTTCTACGCATACAGCAAGCTTTTCCACAATAATTACACTTCAGGGGCGCATGTGCATAAACGTGATTATTGTGAGTATTTAAATGCTATTATCGTGTAACTACACTTACAAACATCTGAATTCAAGGCAAGCCAGTCGTAATGCAAAATACCACGCGAAAATTAACGCAAAAATATTCGGCGAATTTTTCGCTTGTCGAAGCGAAAATTGTGCTTATTTCGGCGATAATTAAGAAAAAAGAATATTTGTATTTTCGCTCATCACTGCACCATATGTGACCTGCTTTTTACCAGTTTGGTGAGGAGTGGTATGGCTGTAGGGGAGGTTGGAGGCCATAGGTAAAACTTATGGGTATATTTAACTCATTTTAAATATGCCCCTAAGTTTAACTCTGCAGGTTGCAACACTTTGTAATGCAATGTTGAATTTTGTTTCTACAGCTGCTAATTTAGCTTTTGCTTAATTATTTTTTTTTGGGGGGGTAAAAATGTTCTGTACTTCATGATTCATTTTGTGTACAAGATGTTTTGCAGGATATCGCCTCCATAGATGTGGAAAATTTAAACGGTTCAGTAGGCGAACATTTGGAATGACGCTTCTGAAAAAAAGTGACAACAGCACCGCACGCATGCAAGAAAGTCTAAATGAAAGGATAGCACTGTTGGAGATTCCAGATGGAGAATGTGGATCTTTTGGAGAAGAAAAGAGACATCGTATGCCAAGTCGAGAGATTTCTTTCCTGGATGGAGATTCAGGAAAAATTAACAGCACCGCCTGCATGCAAGAAAGTGCAAATAAATGGATAGCACTGTTGGAGATACCAGATGGAGAACATGGATCTTTTGAAGGAGAAAAGAGACATCGTATCCCAAGTCGGGAGATTTCTATCCTGGATGGAGTCAATTTGGAATGGATACTTGGTACAGTATGTGGATAGCATTTTTTAAAATGCATGTATAGTAAGCATTTTAGAGTAATACTTGCATGTTTAAAATGCTATGTTAGTGTGCTCCATTTATTATCTTGCTAGCTACTTGAGAGATTGTAATTTTGGTGTGTTTGGAAATGTTTATATCTTTTCAAGACAGTACTATAACTGTTATTCTGTAAGCCATATACATGATGAAAGGTTTTTTTTCATTAGCAGTTGACAACCATATGTGACCTGCTTTTTACCAGTTTGGTGAGGAGTGGTATGGCTGTAGGGGAGGTTGGAGGCCATAGGTAAATCTTATGGGTATATTTAACTCATTTTAAATATGCCCCTAAGTTTTACTCTGCAGGTCGCAACACTATGTAATGCAATGTTGAATTTTGTTTCTACAGCTACTAATTTAGTTTTTTCTTGTTTTTTTTGTGGGGTAAAAATGTTGTGTACTTCATGATTCTTTTTGTGTACAAGATGTTTTGCAGGATATCGCCTCCATAGATGTGGAAAATTTAAACGGTTCAATAGGCAAACATTTGGAATGTCGCTTCTGAAAAAAGTGACAACAGCACCGCACGCATGCAAGAATGTGCAAATGAAAGGATAGCACTGTTGGAGATACCAGATGGAGAATGTGGATCTTTTGGAGAAGAAAAGAGATATTGTATCCCAAGTCGAGAGATTTCTTTCCTGGATAGAGCTTCTGGAAAAAGTAACAACAGCACCGCATGCATGCAAGAAAGTGCAAATAAATGGATAGTACTGTTGGAGTAACCAGATGGAGAATCTGGATATTTTGGAGGAGAAAAGAGACATCGTATCCCAAGTCGAGACATTTTTTTCCTGGATGGAGTTTCTGGAAAAAGTAACAACAGCACCGCATGCATGCAAGAAAGTGCAAATAAATGGATAGCACTGTTGGAGTTACCAGATGGAGAATGTGAATCTTTTGGAGGAGAAAAGAGACATCGTATCCCAAGTCGAGAGCTTGATGGAGGGCTGCTTGGGGCTCATCTCGACCAAGGGCCGTGATGCGGTCGGCCAGTCGCAACCTCTGCACCCCCTATTGCTACTCCACTGAGGCGGGGTGCACACATGGCAAATACGCTTGAAGGAAAAAACGCATGTAAACAACGCATATGCGTTTTCAGTGCGTATTTACAGTAAGCATTCTGCAAAGTGCAGTGTTGCCTAACATGGTAAAGCATATGCGTTGCGTTTTACATGCTTTTTATGCAACGTTTTCAAATAAAAATTAAAAATCTCAGATGTGTTTCCCCTTTCTGCTGTCTTCCAAATGATTTGCATATACTTAAAAAAAAGGCAAACACGTACGTGATCCGCAAATGCATACAAACACACGCAGTAAGCATGAAAAACGCACCTGCGTATAAAAAAATGCAAAACCCAGACACACCAAAAACACAGAAAAAACACATTACCCTAACACAAACGCACCTGCGGACAACTCCAAAAGAAAACGCTATGTTATATGTGAAGCTAGCCTGAAGGTAACAATGCTACAACAAATACAACCCTCTGCAAAACCTGTGAGCCTTTTAGATCGTAAAGACATTCACAAAAACAGTTTAAAAAATGACATACAATGTGTTTTATTGCTTACCTCAATCAGCATTCTTTTCATAGCTGGCGGAATCCTGGGAGGCATCTCTCACTCTCAGTCAGTTGTCACCACACCAGTTCTCAGACTTCACTGCTGCCTGACTGTCTTTGTTGGTGCTGTAGCACGTGTAGGCTCTTCCTTTTGAGTTTGCTCAACTTCCTGTTGTTTTGTTCACATTAGCCAATCAGAAGCTGGATCCGCGTTAGGCAGACGAACGCAAACAATTGTTCGCATACGAACGTTTTTCGCGTGAAATAATGTAAAAACTAAGCATGCGCAGTTCAATGGTGTATTGGCAAGAATGTTTCTACGCATACAGCAAGCTTTTCCACAATAATTACACTTGAGGGGCGCATGTGCATAAACGTGATTATTGCGAGTATTTAAATGCTATTATCGTGTAACTACACTTACAAACATCTGAATTCAAGGCAAGCCAGTCGTAATGCAAAATACCACGCGAAAATTAACGCAAAAATATTCGGCGAATTTTTCGCTTGTCGAAGCGAAAATTGTGCTTATTTCGGCGATAATTAAGAAAAAAGAATATTTGTATTTTCGCTCATCACTGCACCATATGTGACCTGCTTTTTACCAGTTTGGTGAGGAGTGGTATGGCTGTAGGGGAGGTTGGAGGCCATAGGTAAAACTTATGGGTATATTTAACTCATTTTAAATATGCCCCTAAGTTTAACTCTGCAGGTTGCAACACTTTGTAATGCAATGTTGAATTTTGTTTCTACAGCTGCTAATTTAGCTTTTGCTTAATTATTTTTTTTTGGGGGGGGGGTAAAAATGTTCTGTACTTCATGATTCATTTTGTGTACAAGATGTTTTGCAGGATATCGCCTCCATAGATGTGGAAAATTTAAACGGTTCAGTAGGCGAACATTTGGAATGACGCTTCTGAAAAAAAGTGACAACAGCACCGCACGCATGCAAGAAAGTCTAAATGAAAGGATAGCACTGTTGGAGATACCAGATGGAGAACATGGATCTTTTGAAGGAGAAAAGAGACATCGTATCCCAAGTCGAGAGATTTCTTTCCTGGATGGAGTCAATTTGGAATGGATACTTGGTACAGTATGTGGATAGCATTTTTTAAAATGCATGTATAGAAAGCATTTTAGAGTAATACTTACATGTTTAAAATGCTATGTTAGTGTGCTCCATTTATTATCTTGCTAGCTACTTGAAAGATTGTAATTTTGGTGTGTTTGGAAATGTTTAGATCTTTTCAAGACAGTACTATAACTGTTATTCTGTAAGCCATATACATGATGAAAGGTTTTTTTTTCATTAGCAGTTGACAACCATATGTGACCTGCTTTTTACCAGTTTGGTGAGGAGTGGTATGGCTGTAGGGGAGGTTGGAGGCCATAGGTAAATCTTATGGGTATATTTAACTCATTTTGAATATGCCCCTAAGTTTTACTCTGCAGGTCGCAACACTTTGTAATGCAATGTTGAATTTAGTTTCTACAGCTACTAATTTAGTTTTTTCTTGTTTTTTTGTGGGGTAAAAATGTTGTGTACTTCATGATTCTTTTTGTGTACAAGATGTTTTGCAGGATATCGCCTCCATAGATGTGGAAAATTTAAACGGTTCAATAGGCAAACATTTGGAATGTCGCTTCTGAAAAAAGTGACAACAGCACTGCACGCATGCAAGAATGTGCAAATGAAAGGATAGCACTGTTGGAGATACAAGATGGAGAATGTGGATCTTTTGGAGAAGAAAAGAGACATTGTATCCCAAGTCAAAAGATTGCTTTCCTGGATGGAGCTACTGGAAAAAGTAACAACAGCACCGCATGCATGCAAGAAAGTGCAAATAAATGGATAGTACTGTTGGAGTAACTAGATGGAGAATGTGGATATTTTGGAGGAGAAAAGAGACATCGTATCCCAAGTCGAGACATTTTTTTCCTGGATGGAAGTTCTGTAAAAAGTAACAACAGCACCGCATGCATGCAAGAAAGTGCAAATAAATGGATAGCACTGTTGGAGTAACCACATGGAGAATGTGAATCTTTTGGAGGAGAAAAGAGACATGGTATCCCAAGTCGAGAGCTTGATGGAGGGCCGCAAAAAACGCAAAAATATTCGGCGAATTTTTCGCTTGTCGAAGCAAAAATTGTGCTTATTTCGGCGATAATTAAGAAAAAAGAATATTTGTATTTTTGCTCATCACTGCACCATATGTGACCTGCTTTTTACCAGTTTGGTGAGGAGTGGTATGGCTGTAGGGGAAGTGGAGGCCATAGGTAAAACTTATGGGTATAGTTAACTCATTCTAAATATGCCACTAAGTTTTACTCTGCAGGTCGCAACACTTTGTAATGCAATGTTGAATTTTGTTTCTACAGCTGCTAATTTAGCTTTTTTTTAAGCTTTTTTTTTTGTGGGGTAAAAATGTTGTGTACTCCATGATTCTTTTTGTGTACAAGATGTTTTGTAGGAAATCGCCTCCATAGATGTGGAACATTTAAAAGGTTCAGTAGGCGAACATTTGGAATGGCGCTTCTGGAAAAAGTGACAACAGCACCGCACGCATGCAAGAAAGTCTAAATGAAAGGATAGCACTGCTGGAGATTCCAGATGGAGAATGTGGATCTTTTGGAGAAGAAAAGAGACATTGCATCCCAAGTCGAGAGATTTCTTTCCTGGATGGAGATTCAGGAAAAATTAACCACTTGAGGACCCACCCTTTACCCCCCCTTAAGGACCAGCGCTGTTTTAGCTGATCTGTGCTGGGTGGGCTCTGCAGCCCCCAGCACAGATCAGGGTGCAGGCAGTGCGACCAGATCGCCCCCCTTTTTTCCCCACTAGGGGGATGATGTGCTGGGGGGGTCTGATCGCTCCTTCCTGCCGGGTGTTGCGGGGGGGCACCTCAAAGCCCCCCTCCACGGCGAAATCCCCCCCCCTCCCTCTCCTACCTGGCCCCCCTGGTGATCCGGGCTGCAGAGGACGCTATCCGTCCTGTGCAGCCAGTGACAGGCTGTGCCCTGTCACATGGCGGCGATCCCCGGCCGCCAATGTAAACAAAGCGGATTATTTCCGCTTGTGTTTACATTTAGCCTGCGAGCCGCGATTGGCGGCCCGCAGGCTATTCACGGAGCCCCCCCCCCGTGAATTGACAGGAAGCAGCCACTCGTGCGAGCGGCTGCTTTCTGATTAATTAGCCTGCAGCCGGCGACGCAGAACTGCGTCGCTGGTCCTGCAGCTGCCACTTTGCCGACGCACGGTATAAGCGTGCGGTCGGCAAGTGGTTAACAACAGCACCGCCTGCATGCAAGAAAGTGCAAATAAATGGATAGTACTGTTGGAGATACCAGATGGAGAATCTGGATATTTTGGAGGAGAAAAGAGACATCGTATCCCAAGTAGGTGAACAGAGGCGCCAGTAGAATAAAAGTACATAAAATTTTTAAAAATTGCTGGGAGGAAGTGGTGGGCTTGCCTCCGTTAAAGCAGACACCAAGGACTGTGATTAAATAAATAAATACACATTTATTGAAGATTCCCCAAGGATGCAACGCGTTTCGCGGGCACAGCCCACTTCTTCAGGCAATAAACAGGGGATAAACAACAGCAATTCTGTTATAGCAAGCAGGTGCTCTGTTATAGCAAGAGGTGCTCTGCTTGCTATAACAGAAT
The DNA here is from genome assembly GCF_040937935.1 of Hyperolius riggenbachi. NCBI lineage: Eukaryota > Metazoa > Chordata > Amphibia > Anura > Hyperoliidae > Hyperolius > Hyperolius riggenbachi. Next base: position 88,042,191 of record NC_090649.1, on the reverse strand, counting down.
TGCTGTTGTTTATCCCCTGTTTATTGCCTGAAGAAGTGGGCTGTGCCCGCGAAACGCGTTGCATCCTTGCCGTATCTTCAATAAATGTGTATTTATTTATTTAATCACAGTCCTTGGTGTCTGCTTTAACGGAGGCAAGCCCACCACTTCCTCCCAACAATTTTAAAAAATTTTATGTACTTTTATTCTACTGGCGCCTCTGTTCACCTACCAGTATATTCAAGTCCACCCCGGGTGGAGGGGTGATCTACCCTTTTTCTCCTATCTACAGAGAGCGACTTCTTAATCCTGAGTGAGGACAGGTCTAATCTCTTCACCTGCCTATTGAGTGGTTACCTGAGCGGTAACCCATGTTTGTGAGTATTACCATCTCACTGTCTCGATTATTCAATCTGTCTTAACATACTACACCATATTGGGCTCTCGATTTCTCTTCAATTGTAAATGAAAGGAGAGCACTGTTGGAGATTCCAGATGGAGAATGTGGTTCTTTTGGAGAAGAAAAGAGACATCGTACCCCAAGTCGAGAGATTTCTTTCCTGGATGGAGCTTCTGGAAAAAGTAACAACAGCACCGCATGCATGCAAGAAAGTGCAAAGAAATGGATAGCACTGTTGGAGATACCAGATGGAGAATGTGGATCTTTTGGAGGAGAAAAGAGACATGGTCCAATTTCAGGGATGCCATATTTAAATAAACTGAGAAAAAAATAAGATTTTAAAAGTCATGGTATGATTTCTGTAAAACCACAGAAGTCATACATATTTTTTTTTAAAACATTAGATCTGACTGAGTAGGCCTGGCCCGAGTCACCACGCAAGGCTTGCCCTTGTCTTCTCAATTTGCACTGGCCACTATGCTGGGCCATTTTAGCTATGGGCCCCATAGCAACTGTTATGGCTGCTATTGTGATCCCTAAACCACTGATTGAGACAGATGTTCATAAGCTAGCTTATTCTGTCCGACGATGAAGAGGTGTGATGATATGTTGGGGTGATGATAATATGTACGGTAATATGCCAAACATAGCAGCCGTATGGTATCGCATGGAAGCCATATGTTTCATTTTTCTGCCTGTGTCATGTGTACGTCTGCTCAAAGCCAGCTGGCTTCAGGGTAATTGGTCACCTGGCCGGAGAAAACGAAATGCTAATGTGATTGTCTGTATGACAATATGAAGTACTTTGAGTTTCTGTATGCAGTTCCTCTGGGAGTGGGTCACTGCTAATTGGATTGTCTGCATAGCTTTTGAAATCTGTGTACATGTAAACAGCTACTTGTTGGCCAAAATACAATCTGACTAATTGAGTCTGCCAAGTTCAAAGTGGACAGGAAAAGCCTTGGAATTTACATATGACAGGAGGAAGCCTCACTCCACAATCTTTTGATGTATATACTAGACTATAGTTTTACCCCAAACTTCACAAGCTAAAACAGGAATGCTTTCAAGTTGCACGCGTTAAGCAGGAAATTGGATTATTCCTGGTCCTGGACATCGGGTGGCCCCAGGGCACAAATTTTGCTATAAATCAGCAGCTAGGACAGACACAGATCATCTTCTCTTGGAGGTAACGCATTGCTAGGGAGGATCCCGAGCGAATTGGAAACAGCGTTCTCCCACCAACCACGTTCTAATTTACGCTGGTAACGTTATATCCCTTTTATTTTTGCAACTTGTCTTGTTGTGTATCCTTGTAACTTGTATTTTGTAACTTTTTACTTTGTTTTTTAAATATTTTGTATATATTATTTTCTGCATTGTTCCACGTTTCCTGGAATATTAAATCGTTATTTAATGAGTTTGACTTCTGCTGTACTAAACTAACACTCATAGCCTAGAAGGAGAGACTGCAGTGTAGCTTGCATTACAAGTCAGTGCCTGATTGTGCCGTGCTACTGTACGATTGTACTGTGTGTGTGTGTGTATGGCCTAAATCGCAAAGCTGACCCAAATACGAATACACGGATTGCGTGCAGATTACTCGACAGCAGAGTGGAAGTGTCTAGCGGCAGCTAGTGGTGGCAGTGAGAAGTGTTGTGAGGGGTCACAGCCTTGTTTTAGCTTGAATAAGGCTGCTTCCCGCTTGATCTGGTCAAACCCGCAGTCGGGAACCATATATGCAGGCGTGCCGCGGGGCCGGTTCCTGACAAGAGGTAATGCTGGTAGTAGTGCATTGCTCCGAATTCCTTATCTGGAATGACCAAAGCTAGAGGTGATGTCACACATGATTGGTCCACCTTTAATAGCTGTTTGGAGTTCTAAGTCAATGGCAAACAACATGATTCTTCAGGAATAGAAAATGAAAATATAAACCAGTTAATGTTTTTGCAACAGTATACTGTATTTACGACCCTGGAGACTTCATCTTAGCTTTAGGGGCTTAGATATATGTATCTCACTGCAATCGCCACTGCAAGCACTCCTGTCATCGCCTGTTAGTACACAGATCAGTGAATTTGAACACAGTTCCCATTTACTGATTTAAGTGGATGTGATCAACAATCACTGTCAACAATGAGATACAGTGGTCATTGATTAAGTGAAAGTAAAACATAGTACACTAACAGGAAGTCATGTGTTTAGCTGTATGCACAGGACATTAAAGTGGGGGGGACATCTAGTGGGTAAATAGTAAAAATACACTTACATATATTGCAATTAAAACACTTAGTTAACAAAATCTTTTTTTTTTTTTTTAATAAAATACCCTATTAACCTTCCTGGTGGTAAGCCCGAGCTGAGCTCGGACTATGCCACGCAGGAAGATATCTCAGCCCCTGGTGGGGCGATTTGCTCACTTTAAAATGCTGTACGCGCAGCTAGCACTTTGCTAGCAGCTCGTACAGCTCGATCGCCGCTGCTCTGCAGCGATCGCCCGCACGCAGTGGCGCAAGAGGGCCCCCCCCTCGCCAGAGCCCTGCGCTGCCCGGACCAATGAGTTCCGGGCAGCGCTATGGGCTGGATCGGAGGCGTCTGACGTCAGGACGTCGGCTGACGTCATTCCGATCGTCGCCATGGCGACAGGAGAAGCCAAACAGGGGAGCGTGTTATATACGCATTCCCCTGTTTGCTTTTGATGCCGGCGACGATCGCACTAGAGGGACACATGCGCCCTCTAGTGGTGTTTCATGTAGCAAAAAAAAAATTAACCGCCAGGGAGGTTAATTAACCCCTTTCCTCCCTTCCCATTGTTAAAAAAAATAACTAGTTACCTTAGTGACTCAACTTGACAAATATGTATGTTATAAGGCTATTTTACTGTTATTTTGGAAATATGGTCTTGTAAATAGTGACGGACACGTAAGTTAAAGTGGTAGTAAACAGGGTGAGAAGTGTCCATTTCCAGTTCTGTGCTGTAATGTTTACAAGTCCAAGCAGATCTAGCGTGGTTCTGCATTAAGCATGGGTACCACCTGAGGTAAGAAGCTGTTCCTGTGTCTGAAAGGTTTTTTTGCGAAGATTGAGTGAGCAGGGTCAGAGGAAATCTCGGTTGCTCACTTTCTGCACCTGCTAGCGTTAAGATCATGCAGAGTAGGTAATCCACAGCCTATTATTCTTTCTGCTCATTGGATGATGTGCTGTAAACTCACCTTTTCTCATATGGAGCATGAGCTGAACCAGTCATAGTAGATTTGATGATCGCAACATAGAACTGCACCATTCATTTTTGTGGTAGGTCAAACTTTCTCAGATGCCGTATATGGTACATCCTCTGGTGCATTTTCTTGATGATGGTGACAGTATTGTTTTCTCATTTTAAAGGGGCACTAGAGTGAAATTTAGGCTACTGGGATAACCCTGGTAGCATGTTTCTAATAGTGAGAGCAATACATTTTAGATAGTGTATCTAGTTACAAAGGTCAGCAGGATAGGAAAATGTATAGCACCTCTTTCAGATCCTGGCGTCACTAGAAGGTGTCCTTAGCTGTTATAGCTGAACAGAGATTTCTCTACTCTCCTCCTCTTCATGGGTGATATAAAAGCTTGTTCAGTAAGGCAGCAGCAAGTACAGATATCTTAGGTAAATAAACAGGAAGCTTCCTTAGATAGCCATACTTGCTGCTGATGGAGCCAGCCAGAACAGGCTTTTGTCTCACACACGGAGAGGAGAAAAATAGCTGTTATAACAGAAAAAATGTGACATCCTTCTCTGTTCAAAGTGACAGCCAGGATCTGTAAGAGGTGCTATAAATGATCACATCATGCCGATCTTTGTCACAGTGAGAGCAACACATATTAGGTAGTGTATCTAGTTACAAACATGCTACTAGGGTTATCCCAGTAGCCTAAATGTCACTATAGTGCTCCTTTATGTTGTTGAAGATTATGGACCAGACCAATTTATGTTTACTCCTCCCCCAGCATCTCCCCTTAAAGTCTATTATTTCTATGGCTTTAGAGCATTAAACTCTAAGTTGTTACAGCTGTAACAGGAAGAAATATGTCCCACTACATGCCTGTATGCAAATATATCCCAATTTTGTATGAGACCAACTACTATTATGTCATCTGTTGTGTCATCTGCAAACTTCAGAACCTTTACACATGGATCTGTGGAAATTGTGTTTGTGCTTTCCTCACTGCGTCATTCACTGTACACTGAGATGTGTTTATCTAGTCTAACCTGCTGTCTCCTGTCTGTCAAGAAATTGGTTAACCATTTGCATATGGGTTTAGTTATGCTTAGTTGGGAGAGTTTGCTGTATAACAGCGACAGTATTATGGTGTTGAATGGAGTGCCGAAATCCAAAAATAAATTTCAGGCATAAGTTCCTAGGAAGTCCAGATGCTCTAGTAAATAATGCAGACACATGTTTACAGCATCGTCTGCTGGACTCTGCACTTTGCCTATAGATCTAAAAGGTCAGTAAAGGTATCTGTGATGGATTTTAGATACACCATTATCAGATTTTCAAATGCTTTCTTGGCCATTGATGTTAAGGCAACTGGCCTATAGTCATTTACATATGTAAGTTTAAATTTTGTAGGGAACTGGGACAATTGTTGATGCTTGCTGATTAGCACATACTTTCAAGCATTTTGCAGACAAAGAGCCTGGACGAGCTGCCTTTCTAATGTTTTGTCCTTTAACTACCGCGTCACGGCAATGGGCGTGAACGCGGCGGTAGCCCCAGGACCGCCTAACGCCAATTGGCATCAGGTCCTGAAGCCGCATACTGAAGGAGATCGCGCGCAGGGTGCGCGTGCATCTCCTTCTTGGAGGGCGGAGCTCCGCCCCATCTTCAGTCTCTGAGTGGCTATCGCCGCTCGAGAGACTGTTAAGCTGGCCACTAATGGTCCAATTTCTAGTGAAAAATCGTTCGAGCGATCAGAAATTCTGATCGGATTGGTTGTAAATAATCTCAGTTGATGGGCACAATCGATAATGAACGATTATAAAAACAATCGTCCGATTGAATTTTCGTCGAACCAAAATTTGGATTTTCTTGTTGGTCGTGATAGATAGGAAGCAATGATTGGTTAGTTGATGGTGTAGTGAACGATTTTTCGTCCGATCAGAATTTCTGATCGCTCGAACGATTTTTCGCTAGAAATTGGACTGTTAGTGGCCACCCTAAGACAGATTAATTGCCGTCTATTTACACAGTACAGCGCTGTGATCAGCCGCAGCGCTCTACTGGGGACAAGAGAGCAATCAGCTCTCATAGGCAGAAGCCTATGACAGCCGATCGCCGTGATTGGCTGGTGGGGGGTGGGCGGGATATTTGGGAAAAAACCAAAAATAGATTTATTTAATAAAAATAATTACAATAAATATTCCCCCCCCCCCAAAAAAAACCCCCCAAACAACTGGGGGACGATCAGACCCCACCAACAGAGAGCCCTGATGGTGGGGAGAAAGAGGGGCATTATCACTCGTGTGCTGTGTTGTGCAGCCCTGCAGCTTGGCCTTAAAGCTGCAGTGGCCATTTTATTAAAAAAAAAAGCCTGGTCTTTAGGGGGGTTTAGCACTGCGGTCCTCAAGTGGTTAAAACGCTTGTTTACCTCTAGTTTGTACATTGCTAGAGGGTGTTGCAGCACAGCAGGGGTGGAGACAATGACTGGAGTGCTCAGATCTAGAAAATGCTGTCCACCTATTTGTAAAGAGATGCAAATCATGCAGGTGGTCCGTGGACCTTGGTCCCGGTGTGGAAGACCTTTGTTGTGAAATCTACAGAGAAAGTATTCAGCTCATCTTCAAGCTGCAAGTTATCTACTCTACTGAAATATACAGTCTCCGTACATAATGAACTGAAGTTAACAGAAATCTCCCAAAAAGTTTGAGAACATCATCCCAGTTTAATTACTTAAACGAAGAATATGTTTTTCCTTATCAAGAAAACTAGAATGTCTTGTGTGGCAAATGCAAGTTTATTTGGTTGGAGTGTATGCTTAATGTAAAAAAGTAAGATTAAATGGCAATATACAGTATATTCTTTATTCTAAAGCCTTCAAAAACCCACATTAATATTCCGAAAAAGGAAGCCAAGTTTCTATAGCATTGCCATGTTTATTAAAGTCAAAGGCAAGAAACACATCGCTCTGTCATAACCTTCTGACCAAGCAGATCAAACGTAGACAATAAATAATGGAAAAATATTCCAGAAAGGCGCTGAGGGATTAAAGAATGAAGAAAACACAAAATCCATTTTTGTTCCTTGCAGCTCACCCAAGCAACAGAAGAAATCAAAGAGCAGATCTCAAGGGAGATAGACTGTGGAACAGAGCGTCCTGTGTTAGCTCAATGCGGGCACAACATCGGTCACTCCAAGGGTGGACTGCAGATTTCTTTGGAAGTTCTGCACTTGCTGGAATTGCTACCTGTTGATATGACATCTTTACATACTTTTGAGTTAATTCTTTGTTTTCGCACGAGTTAACACTTACACTTTGTATTTCGGGCACCAATAAATTAGTGCGATACTTTTCTGAGAGTCTGCATGTGTAGACAAAATATGAACAGACTTTCAGTACATTTCTGTCTGATATCAAACTGCAGTATTAAAATGGAATATAATCTAGCATGAGAAAAAACATAAAAACTTTATGTAGCTATCGTTTCAACATAATAGAAGCTTCCAGAATAAAATAATGTTGGAAAAAGAAAAGAGATTTAAACCCCAAATATTATACTGTAATACATAAAAACTACTCTCCAACGTTTATAAATGTAAAAGGAAAAAAATAGTCGGAAAGTGGTATGAAATTTAGCATTTTTTCTTTGTTCTAAAACATTATTTATAGACTAAAAACTTTTTTTTTTTTGCAGAACAGTATTCAAACAGTTTAGCACTTTCTTCTCATGTAGGAAGCTTATACCCGAAACCAAAGCTGAGGGTGTGATTACATTGTTTTGTTTGTGTTTCCTTATCAGCTGGCAGTGCGTCAGCTGTATGGTTAGTAAAAAGTGTAACGAGAGATACATTCTCACTAGATACTTTATAATATATGAATACAGCAGCTATGCACTAATAACCTGTACTTTAATTCCATTCTAATTGTTAAAGCTGGATGAAACTCTGACATACAGTCTGGTGTAATTAAAGTCGGATTGCAAACGAAATATTTTTTGACTACTCTTTATTGCCCTTTATTATGTATTTTGTATATTAGGGTACATAATAGACAACAGGAATACACCATGTTCATTTCTTACTTTGTACAGCGCCACTAAATATGTTGGCGCTTTATAAATCAACAATAATAATGGAGAAAAAGCAAGTAGGATAATGGCATGGGCAAAGTAATGTTATCCATGTAAAAATCACAACTCCTCCCCTAAGCAAAGAGTACAGCACAGATGGAAGCAGTTATTGCAATCTATGTACTATTTATTCAGAAAACCTTTACAGCGAGGAAGATTTTCTCTCCTGCTTACAGTCACACTGAATCCTGCAAGAAACCAAAAAAGGAAAAAAAAAACTCTCTCACTTGCTTACCCTTAACTACAATTAGTGAACAAAAGACAATGAGAGCTGTGCTGCAGTGACAGATCACTGATAAGCTTAAAAAAAAACGAGATACAGATTATAGGTAGGTTTATTCTTAAGGGGCCCATACACTCAGCCGATTTTCTGGCCGACCGATCGATCCAAATCGATCGATCGCAAATCGGTTGGCCAATCGACCGATCGATGGCCGATTTCGATCGATTTCGATGGTTTTCCATCGAACTGGCAGGGTGTAAAATCTAGGTCGATGTGATGAGATTGTTTATCATTTTGCATTGGCCTTAATGGAAATCTGATGGCAAAAAAATGCCATCAGATCGAATTTCAATAGATTTAAAACTGAAATCTATTGGAATTCTATCCTGGTAAAAAATGTTCTAAAAACGCATCAGATAGATCATCAGATGCATTTCTTATCTATCTGCTGCTAATCTGACGAGTGTATGGGCACCTTTAACCTGAATCTGTACATAAGTCAAAACACTGTGCCATCCCTGTCCCCTGTAGCTCCTCTATGACGCCCCGTGCCTCCAGTGCTACCCAATGCCTTCAGTGTCTCCCCCCCTGTACCTTCAGTGTACTGTTGCAAAATGTCTTTTTACCTATTTAAAATACATTTTTACTTTGAATTTTATATTGTTCAGAAAAAAACTGATATGTGTATGCTTAGCTTTACAGAGTTATACTATCTATAGATTGAAATGGAAATTACATGTCTTTGTCAAGACTATGTCTTTTCTGCTACCCGCCTTGACAAAGGGGACCCTGAGCGGCCCCGAAACGATCGTCGGCCTATGCAGGTCTGACTGTGTATCTATATACATGTGATGGGACAATAAATTTACGGTGATTGCTCCGATAACTCTGTGTGCGGACTCCTTCATGACGACAGTGTTTGAAGGCCTTGGGGTCCGGCACCAGCTTACCTACTTACGTGAGTGCGGTCTTTTGACTTACTACAAGCATTTTAGGCATTAAAGAGACACTGAAGCGAAAAAAAAATATATGATATAATGAATTGGTTGTGTACTATGAATAATTACTAGAAGATTAGCAGCAAAGAAAATATTCTCATATTTTTATTTTCAGGTATATAGTGTTTTTTCTAACATTGCATCACTCTATATGTGCAGATTACACAACACTCAGCATTCAAAATTAGTCTTTCAGAGCAGTCTGCGAAGTAATGACCTCTCCTCTAGCAGAGGAAAAGTAAACAGTTCAATTACAGTTGAGATAATAAAAGTCAGATAACAGCCCTCTCCACGACTAAGTTAGTCGGAGAGCTTAATAGCTTTTTTGCATAGAGATAACAACTGGAGTTTCTCAACTCTTCCTGTACTGGAAACAATTACACTGATGTATCTGATCTTAATGTTTTTTTTCTTAGCTGTACCACACATACAAATCATAATATCATCATTTTTTTCCGCTTCAGTGTCTCTTTAAAGCAGGATTAAAGTCCATTCATAGTGATATTTTTTTTTTAATTAATTTGGCACCCTCCCAATAAATCTACTGTACCTGTAACATATGTACCTGTGTTCAAAGCCTAGCACATGGAATTACTTTTTTTTCTTACATTAATCCTGGGTAGGCCTTCATCTCGGGCTCACTTCTGCATGAAAAACGCAATCACTCCATAAATCGATCCCAAAATCGTAATCGCTGAAAAAAAGGTCTTCTGTCTCAGCTTCAGAATGAAGGGACTGAGGATTCAAGAACAGTACATTCTCCTGACTGTGAAATTATTAAAATGTGTGTATCATCCCCAAATTAATTCTACGTTAATTATTTTTTATTATTTGAAAAACAGAGTTTAATCCCGCTCTAAGCACATTTTTGACATATCTTTGCATTACACAGCATTGTAAAGTTATTCCAGCTATAGACTGGGAAGGAACTTTTAAATACGATAAGCTAAAGAAACCATTTTGTAATTGGTTTTATTTTTTATACGCATGGAGTTACCCTTTAAGAAAGGTGGAGTTAAACTTTCAACATTTCACTACTTAAGCTACTTCCTTTCAAACTTTTAATGCCAAAGACACCAACATAAAACTAAATGAGAATCCTTAAATTTTTATCAGGCTGTTATATTTTATTGCATCAACATAAAAATATCCATATGGCTTTCCAGTTTGTCATTTCTCCGTAAAATGAGCAAGATGTTTCCATCCATAAACATGCAAAGTAAAATGATATAATTACATGCTAAAGTATCACAAAGAAGCACTTGGGACATCAAAGGGAAGTTAGAAATTCTCATTAGAAGATGTCATAACACTTAAACAAACATCAAATAAAATTCTCCAAGTTTAGAACTTGATCTTGAATGATATAAAATTGTTAATGTTATTTCCCTGATATACGTAATATTTCATAGACTGCACATTTTCATTTGTTAGATTCACTAATGATACAACGCCATACTTATCAAAAGAGCTGTTCTAAGACTAGATGGGGACTTTCTGTCAGATGGTGCCCTCTATGGTATTGTATTTCTAAATTTATAGTCCTTTAAAGATGTCTAGGTTGTCTGCATTCACTTCTTACCAGTAATCATGTTCATGTACATATAAATAGGACAACTGCAGATCTACATTTGCTACAATAATCTTTACAAACAGTGTGTTTTGTTACGGTTTTATAATGTATTTATTTTTTACTCCGTAAAAGAATTCATAGCCATTTAGACAAGCCGATAGACAAGGACGACCTGCAATATATCTAAAGACTTCAAGTAGAGGGTAGACCAAAGTTTGCGAAATCACTGCTCTAGGAAATATATGGAAGGAGACATTCTAATCCCAGCCTACCCATGTTCTAAGGGCAATGGTTCAATACTAAACTGAAGTGATAAACACTCCAGTGTTCCCAAGATTAAATATGATGTAATTTACAAAAGAAGTCACACCACCACATTCTACAATGTGTGAAGATAAGTGCAGGTATGTGTCTCATAGACACTGCTGGATCCAGTCATTTTAAGAGATGGTGGCCTGGACTCTAAACCACACCCTCATAAAAGTCTACAGTCATTCATAAAGGCACTCCAGCCAAAAAGCTATTAACCAAAAGGGTTCTGGATGCGAATGTAACAGCTAGAAGATTGCATCTTCAAGTGAGACAGGTCATTTGGTGCTGCACTGGATTTAAGCGCCCCCATAGGTCGTAATTTAATTAACCACTTGCCGACCAGGGGATTTTACACTGATCGGTGCTGCGTGGGCTCTACAGCCCGCAGCACCGATCAGGAGTGCAGCAGGGCGATCAGACTACCCCCCTTTTTTCCCCACTAGGGGGATGTCCTGCTGGGGGGGTCTGATCGCCGCCGGCTGCAGTTGCTTAGCGGGAGGGGCTCTTCAAAGCCCCCCTCCGCAGCGCTTTCAGCCCTCTCGCCAGCTCCCTCCCTCTCCCTTCCCCTGTGTGCTGCGCAGGACGGATTTCCGTCCTGCGCATTGAAGGATAGGCTTCAGCCTATCATATGCCGGCGATCCCCGGCCAATCAGAGGCCGGGGATCGCCGATCTGCCTTACGGCGCTGCTGCGCAGCAGCGCCGTATGATGTAAACAGCGGGGATTTCTTCCCCGCCTGTTTACATTTTGCCGGCGAGCCGCCATCGGCGGCTCTCCGGCTGTTCACGGAGACACCCTCCGTGAACTGACATGGAAAGGCCGCTCGATCGAGCGGCCGTTTCCATGGTAACCCGCAGACGACCAGTTTACGCCAATCGGCGTTAGCTGGTCGTCAAGAGGTTAAAGCTATAGCGGTGCAGTCCGAATGACAATAAAATCACCGTAATTTGGGTGTCGCCAATAGCCGGCTCCGAAGTTACGCGGCCAATGGAAAATTTAGGTAATCCGTAAGGTAATATATTTGATATATTCCCTGAGATTACCTAGTGCAATGAGAGCCGACTTTCAGCTTCTCCCTGTGCCTAAATTACACACGCCTGTAACATATGTACTCTCTACAAGCTAGTGCAGTCAGTGATAGAGGTTTATATGAGACACATACCTGTAATCAACTCCACCCAAGCCGTTGCATGGGAAAAGAAAAGAGTCATTCCATAAAAGAGGCTGTGGAGAGAGTTGGCCTAGTCTTCAGATGGAAGACCCAGAAAGAGGAGGACAAAAATGTCCTGTTCTCTAGTGTATATGACAGAAACACCATACAGACTACCACAGAGCATGTCCTGTTACCTTGTGGCTCAGATAACCATACAGGCTACCAAAGAGCATTCCATGCTCACTAGTGACTCAGATATTACAATTACAATTATTATGGGTTTATATAATACCATCAGATTCCATGGTGTTGAACACCCATCATATTCTCAGTATTATACTGTATGGCATTGCAAGTAACGCTGTTAAATTGCAAACTGCACCACCTCTTATATTTCAGTTTAAGAGTACTATAGTAGTCAGTAAGATGTTGGTTAATGGTTAATGTATTCAAACATTTTCATCTACCCATAGTTATATGATAATCAGAATGTTTAGATACTCTAGTTATATATTTATGCATCACAGCTGTAATTTTGACTATAGATTTAACTGGATTACAAGAAAATAAAAAAAAAATCCCTAAAACATAGGCTATGTGGCAAAATGTTTAAAGATGGCACTCCTATCACCCATGCCACATTGTTGGTTCATCGCTTAATAAATAAGCGGTTTGATAAATATGCCTACTGAGTCAGGATTTTCGAAGAAGACTAAAAGAATCTGTCGGGTACCTCCCATTTGATAGTGATGAAACTGGGAGTGAGATGTGAAGTTATCTGCAGTCTTGGAGATAAGAACAAGTTGTGCAAAAATTGCCTGTGCAAGCTGTTTGCAATATGTTGATGTATGCTTAACTCCAGTGATAAGTCATTGTACGTTTTATGTATACGAGGGAACATTGAACAATTGAAAGATATCCCCCAGCTACAGAATATTAAATGAGGCACTGAGATAGTGATAGTCGTGGGCTAGAATGGCAAATCACATATGGGCTGCTTATATGTTTTGGGGACTTGCCTCTGCTAGAGCAGGGGAGGAGGGTCTGACACTAAAGTCTGCAGGAACTTTATTCATCTTACATTGTTCACCCCATACTGAAACATTAACTTGGAAATCACTGAACGGTTTGGCGTATGGATCAATGATCTTAATACTAGGCTTATTTGGAAGTTAACAGTATGGAGTTAACTTCGGACTGCTAACAACACAGGTCTTTTCATGTTGGACAAACTGCAGAGCGGGATAACCCTCTCTTGGCTTTTTCAGCTGAGCTTCTGTTCTGACTCAAAGTTAAAGGATCTCAAGATGTTCTCTGGAGAAACTACCAGACGGTGAGAGATATATTCGTTTTGAGACCTACGCCTTCCAGATAGACTCTTATTATGAATCTGCACACCTAGGTTCATACGATGATGCCAGAAGCTTGGTTGAAAAGCCAAACTCAGACTATGATACTTGTGACAATGGAAGATGAAAACACTAAGCTGAGGAACCAGCAAAGCAATGAATGTGATCTGCACAATTTAAAACAGACAAAACCAATTTAAGTCTCAGTTCTGCTTTGCCGATGCATCTACAACCAGCGTTTGAGGCTGGAGAGAGCTGAGCTGAAAGTTCGCAGGGCAGGGTGTGTCCCCCTATAAGACATCAAAAGAGATCCAGCTTCTGCTTTGTGTCCCGAATCATGAAGCTCTTTGGCCATTTCCTCCACATCCCATTGGCCATCCTCTTGCTTGGCTAGTAGGTGGTTTACTAGATGTGGGTAGTAAACAGTGCCGATGCAATTTACCATCAATTTGGCATCCAGCAGTAGGGAGAGGATTTCAGAGTCGCTGTTTAAGTCACTTATCTAAAAAAAAAAAAAAGCAAAAGGAAAGTTTAAGTAAGTAAAATGAACATTTAAATATTTTTAACTTAGAAAGTAAATCCTCTCATCTTCTAGAATGGATTGCTATAGGCCTTTTTTTCCACCAGATTTCTATATACCATCTACAGTACATGACTGAATGATGGAGTTGTATTCCAAACTAGAGCACTACACTATACATATGATCTGTGTTTCGTGGATCAGGCTGAGATGTGGAGATCTCTTCCTTCTTCTGTGAAGGTCAAGGCGCACGCAGATTACTTCCAAATTTCCAGCCAAAAATCTTGGTGAGAAATAAACCAGCCAAAGAGTGCTTTACTCGCTAGTTATATTTCCACATGGATGACAATATTACCAGTACCAAAGCCAGCAGAGGAGTGTACTGCACAGTAGTGCATTGCACAGTTGGTGTGACCCGCAGTACATGGCTAGCGCAAACATTGCTATGGTAATGCGTGTTACATTACTTGCACTTTGCCGTCGGTTTGTGCTTTAGTCACATTGTGATTTGTAACAGTGCCCTGTTCCGTGTATCTTGGCCTAAGTCCAGCCAAATTTGTACATTACCTATTTATACAAGGGTGTCAACCTCTTGAACTGACAATCATTTTTTAATGCAAAAAAATGCTAGCATGCAATTTATGAAGATGTGATGAGATGCATCATTAGTGTTATTTCACATCACTCTGCAAAAAAAAAAAAAAAAAGACATGATGAATGCTATACAAGTCTATGGGGCCACGTAAGGTACTTGAAAAGAACACTGAACAAAAGCCACTCCCACTTAGTTGGCTGGCCCTCGAACAAACCCCAGTCCTCAATCATACAACATTCCTTCCAATGATGGGCTGGAATATTTTCCTGCTTTCTATTCAGTCTGGACACATAACACTGCCCCCTAATGAAGACAATGGAAGGCAAGTATCTGTTAGAGTTAGTTAGTGGGTGCTATTTTAGTAATCCGGTGCTATTTTAGGAGATATTCAGAAGACAGAAAGGTAGATGTGAGTTGGCACTACAGTATAACACCTGATGCGTAGAGCTGTGCACTATCGGCACAGTAGTGTGCTCTCCTCCTTGTGCAGCCTCACCAGCGTGCTCAAGCAATGAAGTAGATGCACGAATAAACAGAAAAGATGTAAAGCTAGCACTGCTGTGAACGCTGATTTATTGGTACAAAATGCATAAAAAATATCACAAGTGCAGTCTTGCAGACATGATAGATAGAACGGTGCACATACCAGAGTGAGGGGAGGCAGGTGCTGGGTACAGGATGCCTGACGGGCAATTCATGCCAAATGTGCTTCTTCGTAGCCTCCATAGAAGCACATTTGTCGTGAAACGGCCGTCAGACATCCTGTACCCAGCACCCACCACCACCACTGTGCCTCCTCTCACTCTGGTATGTGCATCGTTCTATCTATCATGTCTGCAAGACTGCACTTGTGATATTTTTTATATATTTTTGTACCAATAAATCAGCATTCACAGCAGTGCCAACTTTACATATTTTCTGTTTATTCCTGCTATTTTAGGAGAGTTAATATTAGGGGATAGGGCAAGCAGAGAGTAGTTGTAACAAACAGGGTTATAAGGTTATATGTTAAAAAAATACACGTTGAAGGAAGAGGCTAGGTGTTGGAAAGGTGTTTATGTCGATTGAAGTTTGAGGTTAGACATCAGGAAGGGATTCATTCTAAAAAGAATGGTATCATTAAGGGTTAGGCTATAGAGGGAGAGGAGTACTGGAAATCCAGACAAAAGCACAGTCAAAAAATTGATAGCACATTGGCAAAGTCTGATTACCAATATTCTATCACCATCAACCAACGCCCAACTTAAGCAGCACATTTTTTTGTACATATCACTTTACCATAGATTTAGGCCCATATACAATTAAAATTCCCTTTAAAGCACTAGCAAGCCAGAAAATACTCCAAACACTTTGGAGTACTTTGCCACCGACTTTTTGGTGCTTTTTTAATTGTGAAGTGCTGAAAATGTATTTTAAAGAGAAGATGAAAAATTACCTCCTAGGAGAAAACTCGTAACTGCATATGAGCCAAAATGTGAAAGGACAATACCAGCCATCACTGCTTTTTTCCTTTTAAAATAAGTTACTTGCCTCATTAAAGTTTGATATGTTGAGCTCTTAACCAAGTACGAGTTTACCGATCAGGTGTTCTGAATCCACTGTCTACCTGTTTGCTGAGGGTGCATAAGGGCTCATACATAATTCCAAATTAGGGAACTTTAACCAATCATTTTAGGTAATTGTAGGCACCTTGGTGCAAACAGATGCCCCTTAATGCCCAGTGGTTTGTTATTAGATATCATCCAGCATGAAGGAAAGTCATGTCTAATTGTAATTTTCCATCACAGCTCGCTCCCACTTGTCCTCCCTCCTCCCAGCTTCACAAGGCTAAACATGCTTTGTTTGTACTGTACAAAAACAACAAGGAGCGCTGAGACCACTAAATCCCCAAGGTGACTTTAAACCACAGACTAACTTTATTGAAAATTCCAATCAGTACAACCATAAAAATTCCCCCTAAAAAAATGACAACACAGCCGTTGATTAATGAACATCAGCTGATGTAACAGCCATTCTCACATTACACACATTCATAGCCACTCATGGAGTCAGGGCAGGCGGCTATCCCATGCTATATAAATAGCCCCTACGAATGGGGAAGAGTATGGACAGAGAATCAAGACTTTTTTAGTACAGAGATTTTGTGTATTTCTGTATTGCGATTTTGTCTCCGATTGCCAATTTAAATTATACCAGTAAGAAATGGCTTGTAACTGGCAATTACCAAGTGCCTCTCATGATACTATAAAAAGCATTCAAAATGCATTGTGTGAACTTTATGCATGCAGATAGTCCCTGGTTAACAAAAGAGGGACTGTAGGTTTGTTCTCAACCTGAATCTGTCCATATCGAAGTCTAAACACTGTGCAATTTCTGTCTCTTGTACTTCCTCTATGCCCCCTGTGTCTCCCTCTGTACCCACCCCCCACTGTGTCACCTCTGTCCCCTCAGTGTATCGAGGCAAAATATCATTTTACCAGTTAAAAAACTTTTTTTATAAAACAAAATTTAAAATCAATTTTCTCAAAAACTACAAGGCCTTTTTTTTAAATTTTAGTTACAGAATAAATTTTCACTTTTTTGGGCTGTTTGTATTGTAATGTCGTTTGTAACTCCCGTGTTTGTAAGTTGGGGACTACCTGCATTTACTATTTAGATGTGTACTAAGTATGGGCCTAAATGTGAATGCTAAAAATCAACATCATTTACTAAAAGAAAAAAAAAAAGAATTCTTAGATGAAAGATGAAATTAATATGGATGCCTGCATTTCCATTTAAAAAGCCCTCCAGGTAACACTAAAGACGATCATTTGTGTGATTTTTTTTTTCTATTTCTAGAAAATATCTTGAGGATTGTTTTTCCTTCTTATTTCTGATTTTCACGCTATATTCATGTACCCTATTCCTTACTTCTAGGTTGGGAAAAATAGGAAAATGTCTGTGACTTAACATCCAAAAACTGCACCCCAAGGTGCTTTCAGAGCTGTTGTCATTTGACGATCTTTCTCACTCAGGATGTTGTAAGGAAGCAATTAAACCAGATAATTACCCCCCCCCCCCACCCCCCAAAAAATACGGATTAAATCTTTTACAAACTCCTGAGGGATCCTGATATTAGGCTTCTGATGTCAAATGTTTTGGAAGAACACTTTTAATAACGTAAGTTAAAAGAGTGAAATAAACTGACACCAGGTGTCAAAGATACAGATTTTTTTCCCCTCTAATTTATGGTGGAATGACAAATAAAACATTTTAAAACCTCTGCCGTGGAAGTTTCCTAGTGTTTCAGGACTCAAAATGCGTAGGAGGGAGTGAAAAGGCTTCCCACAGGTATAATAAGTCTCTCAGACATGGCAATTTAGGAGCAAAGCTCTGTATAATTCAACCATACTCATTATTAGCCAAGTTTTATTGTGTACTTTTTGTAAGCAAGAAAACTCGTGATATTTATGCCCATACCGCTCAAGAAAAAAATTCCCAGCACCGGTCATATATAGAGGAGTAAGCCTAATATACTTTCTTAGATACCAGATATATTATGTTTCTAAAATACAAATCAAAGCCTTTCTCCACTCAAGGGCCTCAAGTGGGAATCCCATATCTTCAGGAAGGAAAATATATCCTGAAAGCAAACTATCAATATCACTGTCTTTCCGATAGCCTTGCCGCCTCTCATGGCCGCTATCTGGGCATAACTGTTTAGTATGCTCTTTTTTTAAACCTCACATAGATGCACTAACCACCTCCAACTAACATACACCCCTCACACTTGGCCTTCCTTTGCACAGAATACAACAAAAATGCCTCAGCATATCCCAGATAAGGTACTGTAATACTCTTCTGTGCGTCCCACAAGGAAACTGACTGACACCACTGCAATTCATCCTGAACTCAGCTGTGCTACTTCTCACTGCCCCAGTGCTGCTCTCCATCACACACAACATTCTAGTTCAGCTTCTAGCATTTTCTTATCAAGTGCTCTATATCACAGACTCTTTATACATTTCTGAACTATTCCAGAGATAAACTCTCACGTAATCAACGCTCAGGAAATGAACTGTTCTTAGATGGTGGTGACTAGCACATACATGTCTGCATGCAGGACTTCTCATGAGATTCTCCATTCCTCTGGAACTCCCTTCCACAAGCAATCTGCATTGTTTAAAAGAAAATAAATATGACAGCTCTCATATCCCTCTCACTTTCGTTGTCCTTAAATGTGTATGTCCACTTTCCCTAAGAAATCTTATATACAATGTTAGAGAAATGTATTTTAACAGATTGCATTACACAGGCTGTGCTTACTGGCCACTGCTCTGGCTCTCTGCACGTTTCTTTGTGAAAGCTGACTTGCAGAGCTCTCAGGTGGTACTGAAATAGGGATCTTTGCCAGTGCACACACACCATACAATGATATCACTAAGTACCTTAAAGCTGTCAAACTCTTCTGCCCCATCCTATGCACTGATGCAAAGACAACACACATGGTTACATTTGGGATGGAGTGCTGGAAGTGTGGTCACATGGGGTAGTGTGGATGGGGGCCAAGTGGCATTCGAAAATTTACCAAGTCCAATATGATGGCAAAAAGTAAACCAATTAGTTTCTGTGTTCCATTGTAAATATCCTGCCCTTCCTTATGTAATGTTTCCAGTGGCTGCTTAGCCAATCATGTAGTTCAGTTCAACAAATTTTCTTCTCTGCAAAGCCTTCTATGAAGTTTGCTTGGAGTGGCACATTGGCTAATGAGTGTCATATGTCTATCTAACCACTTATGGTAACCTAACCTCTTGCACTATTTCTTCCTAGGAAATAACATGATCATCTTCCCTGAGATGGGCTGGTGCCACAGATTAACTTTGATGTGCTCTCCTTCACAGCATTGACCAGATATGATTGGTGCAAGCATGCATCTAGGTCTTAAGCAGAGTCCCAGGAGTAGGTCATCGTCTGCAGGTAGGACTGCCCTCGTTTAAGTCTGGGACCAAAGCCTAGATTGTGAGAATAAAAATTAGCCAGTCTCTTAATCTTCAGTTGCTCCAGGCAGCCAAGATAAGTTCAGGAGAGCACAATTATCTTAAATATCTTCTGTCACATTAAAAAAAATCTAAGCAGTTTAATGTTTGAAAATCAATACATTATGTGCTTCTCATGAATGAAGCTAACTGGACTATCAGAACAATATTCTTTCCTAAAATCAAATAAAAAAGCACACACACAAAAAAATAGAAAACAAACTACGCTACAGTATCACCAGGTGCAACTTGCTAAATATATTCAGCTAAATCTTGTATACGGCAAGCCAAATTTCAATACCTCAGAAAGCAACCTAAAGGAATTAAAATGCTTGAAATTTTAATTTAATGAGTTAAACGTACGGAACCCTTTTATTGACTGAGTTTTTGTATAAAGGACACCTGAAATGAGAGGAATATGGAGGCTGCCGTATTCATTTCCTTTTACACAATACTGGTTGCCTGGCAGCCCAGCTGACCTCCATGGCTGCAGTAGTTTCAAAATCACACACCTGAAACAAGTATTATTATTATTTCGCATTTATATAGCGTTGACATCTTCTGTATCGCTGTCCTGAGTATATTGTCTTATCACTAACTGTCCTTCAGAGGAGCTCACAATCTAATTCCTACCATAGTCATATGTGTATGAGTGTATCTTGTGTAAGAACCTATACGTTGGTTGCTATTGGCAACAGCACAACACACCTTTTACTCCGGCACCAGCAACTCATCAGAGCTGCAACTCACAGCGACAGCATACAGGAGATAGAGCGGAGACAGCCACCTTCACCTTTAAGAGGTTTATTCAGCAATCAGAGTAATACAAGAATTCCATCAGGCATCTTTTGTTACATGTTGATTTCTTCAGAGTATAAACAGTCTTTCCTATGTACATCACATATATTTACAACATACAGACATGAAGCTATTATTCTGAATAGGAAGCGTAGAGAGCAGGATGGTATGCAGAAGAAGAAGTCCCCTCTGTCATCCCGTTTCTTACTTTTATATGAACATCAAAGAGTTAAATTCTGACATCACCCGAGCCATACCCCCATGCCTACAATTGGCGGGCATGGGCATGTGACCCACATCATCATCTAGTGCGCCAGTGCTTAATGACCTAGATGCACGGAATGCAATGTTTTCCAAATATCGGCTCTGTTTACCTTTTCGTAGTCTGACTGTCGGGACATTTAGACCTAATAACCCATTATGTGTCCTTGTAGAGGAACATGCTTCTTGTAAATGACTTCATAATTTCTCTCCGAGAAACTATGCTTAAAGAGACCCTGTATCTCAAGTCTTTACTAGACTTTAGTATCTGAGGCCTAGAATTCAAGTATACTTACATTCTAACATCTTGTAGTGTATGTATCGTAGTCTTAGGGCCAATGTAGAGGGAAGCCAATTACCTTATCTGTATGTTTTTGGGATGTGGGAGGAGACCGGAGTGCGAAGAGACAGCAAGTAAGTAGCTAATCTTGTCAGATTAATGTCTTAAACACCTGATCTGCATACTTGTTCAGGGTCTGTGGCTAAAAGTATCAGAGGCAAAGGATCAGCAGGACAGCCAGGCAATACGTAGTTTAAAAGGAAATTAGTATGGCAGCCTCCAGATCCCTCTCACAGCAGGTTCCCTTTAAATGTTCTTTTGCAAATTAGCAGTTTTGAAATGAATTAAATAGCAAATAACTATTTAGTGGATGTCAGAAAAGCTGACATACTGGCTTTTTGGGTCTCTCAGGCACTTAAATGGTGATCCTAGTACAATAACAATTTCGGGCCGCATGGTGGCGTAGTGGTTTAACAAAACAAACAAACACAGAACATTTATATCGCGCTTTTCTCCTGGCGGACTCAAAGCGCCAGAGCTGCAGCCACTAGGACGCGCTCTATAGGCAGTAGCAGTGTTAGGGAGACTTGCCCAAGGTCTCCTACTGAATAGGTGCTGGCTTACTGAACAGGCAGAGCCGAGATTCGAACCCAGGTCGCCTGTGTCAGAGGCAGAGCCCTTAACCATTACACTATCCAGCCACACAGGTTTAGTGCCTTGCAGCACTGGGTCCACGGTTCGAATCCCAGCCAGGTCAACATTGGCAAGGAGTTTGTATGTACTCTCCATGTCTGTGTGGGTTTCCTCTGGGTAAGCTGGTTCCTGGGATGTTATTTCCTTATTTGATCTCATTACAGGTCCACTTTAAGTAACGCTGCTGCTCTTAGGCTTTGCTTGGACAAGAACAACTATTCCAGAGCTCACCTGCAGTAAAACCTGCTGATGAACAATTCGTGCTGAAGACTCACTAAGAAAGAGAAATATACTTTTTTTTATTATTTCTCTACAATCTTACATGGTGAAAAGGTTAATGAGAAGATATATAGAATTGCGGAGTAAGCCTTTGATCCATGTCTGTATTTCAAGCAGACAAGATGAACAGATCTGGCGGAACTGAGTCAAATGAGATACACTGAACAAAACTCCAGTGTCTTCCATGACTCACAGCTCCTAGATTACTTTGGCAGGATTGTCACACAAGAAGCCACAAAGGAAGCTCAGTTTATCTATCGATGCGGGGATGCTGATGAAAGCTGTAGCTGTGGAATAAGGCTGTTTTCAAATCCCATTCGGATAGCTGCGTTCCATTTCTAAACAGTGAGGGAAAACCGCCGTGGTCGTGGAGCACGCCTTGTTCTCTTTTACACCATCTTTTATTTACTACCACTCGATGGATGCCCATCTTTGTAGAGGAAAGAAAAATAGGACTCTGGATACAGAGATGCTACATTCTGATAGGTCAGTTAATAAGGTACCAAACTGGCTGCAGCGGGTATGACTGTGGGAGGGACATTAGTCTGATCATAGCTTTCAGGGCATAGAAAGACATGATTTTTTTCTTTATACTTTGAAAAGCTCAAATGAGATGGCAGGGTGGGATTTATGGAGAAGGTCACAAAGGCCCAGGCCTTGTGTGGCTGCTGCCCAAGAGGGAGGTTGGACATGGAAAAGGGGTTGCTGAATATGGAAGAGAAGCCTAAAAATGGAAAAGGTAGGTTTCAAATGGAAGCAACACTTGAAAGCAGAGAGATGCAGCTCAAGGGAGCTGTACATAAATATTACATACTAGCAGACCTAAGCCCATTTAAAACGGTCTTTTTTCTACCGCCGCCGCCAGTCAGTGCGCATGCACCTGCCCGCCCACTTCGCTCCCTGGTCCTGTCCAGCTGTCCATACATGCGCAGTAGCAAAAAACAGGGATACAGAGACAGCTGGACGCAGCGACACAGGGAGATAATTATAGAGGATTCATGTACAAGGTTGCACATGCAATGAGAGGAGCACTGTCGCACATGAATAGCGAGCAAAACGTGTAAATCTGGCCTGTGAGTAGGCAAAAAATCCCAGAAATAAAGTTTACTGCTTAAAGGAAAACTTATCTCAAATTTTAGGCCTGATTAAAGGTGCCCCAAAAATGAAATAATCTTTGATCCAATGGAAACGTACTTGTTTTGAGCATGTGTAGACATGTAATTTTATATTTTACAATTTTTCAGGATAGTGGTTCTTTAAAATAAACCTGAGACTAATTGGAGAAAAATATTTTTATTACCTAAGGCTTCCTCCAGCCCCCTGTAGTACGCATGCTCCCTCGATGGCCTTCTGCCCCCCCCCCCCCCCCCCATTGTGCTGTTGTGAATTCCACGATCCAGCTGGGTTGCTGGCCACTATGCATTTGGTGTTCTGAGCTGTGTGCCTCCTCCATTCTTCTCCCTTGGACGGGAGCCTTTTGTTCAAAGTGCTGTTCCAGTTGTATAGAACCTCACATGCGCAGAACGCTCCTGGCCATGAGATAGGGACCTGGGGGGGAAGGGGGAGGGGGCTGTTGCAACAGTCCGTGGCTCAGCCAGGTCACAGATTTTACAAGGCTGACAGCGGTACACCTGAAGGGGCTGGGAGGACAGCAAGGGAGCTAACAGACTAAAAAAGGCTGGAGGAAACCCCAGGTAAGTAAAAATAATTTTCTCTAAGTTTTCTCAGGTACACTAACTGCAGATCTGCTGCCCTGATTGAACCCCAAGCCAAACCATTAATAGATATGTAAATAATAAGGACTTCCTGTCTTATAAAACGAGTGGCACATGACCATGTGACTACTACCA
Source organism: Hyperolius riggenbachi (assembly GCF_040937935.1). Taxonomy (NCBI): domain Eukaryota; kingdom Metazoa; phylum Chordata; class Amphibia; order Anura; family Hyperoliidae; genus Hyperolius; species Hyperolius riggenbachi. Next base: position 88,018,587 of record NC_090649.1, on the reverse strand, counting down.
GCCCATCCAGGGCAGGATTTCTGGAAAGGCCACAAAGGCCCGGGCCTTGGGTGGCTTCAGCCCAAGGGGGCACCTGGATATAGACGAGGGGTCACTACATAGGAAAGAAGTGGCTACAAATAGGGAGCAATGCATGAAAAAGGGAAACTGATGGTCAAGGGAGCTGGTCAAGTAAGAAAGGGGCTGCTGTACATGGAGGATACACATGGAAGAGGGGCTGAACATGGAATGAGAGCCTAGAGGCACCAAAAGTATAAATACAGCCTTGAGCCAATCACAGGCTCAGAAATCAATCATGTGATCATGTGTCTTAGTTCATGTCTTATCCTACATGACTGTGCCCAGGGCTGGATTTACCATAAGGCACTGTAGGCACATGTCTGTAGGCGCCTGATGATGCAAAGGCGGCTCACTCCCTTCCCTTAGTGCCTCCCTTCCTCATTCCCTATCCAGAGTCTCAAGCAGAGCATAAATGAGAGGTTATTCACCCAGCTCTCTGCATTCCTCTGACGAGATCTACCTTCAGTGAGGAGCACCTCTAGCTAAGTAATACTGAGGTTCCTCTAGCTACCTAATAATTGGGGGCACCTCTTGCTACTTAATACTGAGGGTGCCTGTGGTTGATGCTAAGGGGCACCTATGGCTACCTACACCAGGCAGTAGAAGTAGGGGAGAGGTAACAGCTGGGCCATCCAGCACACTTGAGGTGCGGTTCGGTGGGAGTTTGTAGGTTCATGGAGGTCAAAGGCTACGGTGCCAGGACACCTGTGCCTATAGGCTCCTATGAGGTAAATCCGGGCCTGACTGTGCCTAATGAAATAAATTCTTCCATTCAGCAGCAGCATCCACACCAATTTCAGGTCACCGACTTTCTAACAAGTGAAGCCATAAGTTGATCGTTCTAGTCAGGAAGACAGAAAAAAACTCCTACATTTCTGTCATTAATGGTTCCCAACCTTCAGCTGCACTGATTTTGGATCTGTACTTCAAGGCAAGCAGACAGCAAGGCTGGCAGACCTACATACAGACAGACAAATAACATTACACACAGCACAACACCTGGAGAAATTCCAGCACTGAATTCCAAGAGCTGTGCTGCTAGTTTGCTTAATTATTAATAAGCCTCTAACAAAGAGGATGAGAGTGCAGAGCACTCAGCACCAGGAATACAGAGCAGACTGTGAGCATTTACAGAGCAGGAGAGGACTGCACGCTATCAGATAAAAATACCCGATGATCTGTCAGATGTTAGCAATAGCAGCTAATGAAAGTGCGAGACGTAAAATATCCATGTTATTTCCCAATCCCCCCCCCCCGAGCCGCATTTACCACCTGGCCAGGCTTGTGTTACATTCCCTTCTCAGCGAGCGAGATGTTAACCTTTGGGGGGCAATGAAACGCAGTGAATGCATCAAAGCCTCTGCTTGTATCTCAGTAGCCTGTTGTTCTTAAATATACTTAAATGGCCCCTCGGTGGATAATTGGCAACAGCAAAATCAGGAGGCCGGCTGCAGCCAATGTTCCTTGACAGATCCGATGTTACCATGCACAGAAAATAATGTTATTGTCTTACGCAGCTCTCATTGGTCATCTAATCCTATTGCCAAGACTATTGGCCTTCTTTATTATCCTATTGCTAAGACTATTGGCCTTCTTTATTACAATCATTATTGTTTACACATTTATTGAACTAATTCCCTGCATTGCTCAATGAAGTGGAGATACAGGAAAAGTAGAAACCAGCTGCAGGAAGAGTAGAAAACAGTGCCTTGAGGCTCGGTAAGTATTTTCGACCCTGTAACCCCCCCCCCCCCCCCCCCCAAAGCGCTGTCCCTCTTATCCCCCTCAGACATGCCGGTTTGTTGAGACCTCCAGTTGCCTGAGTTCCGGATAATGGGGAATATATATATATATATATATATATATATATATATTATATATATATATTTCATCACACACCAGTGTGTAGAAGTAAAGATAAGACCCCTCTTACACTTAATGCATTATGTCGCATCACATCACCCAAAACCACCACATCCTGTCACAGATGTAGTGATAGCCCCATCGGCATATTGTACTGATTGCGTTTTGCCGTGTTCCGGCGTGTCCCATCTTGGCCCTGCAAGAGTTGCAGACTGTCATGTGTGGTAACCCCAGAAGTGAGGCATATTTTCAACAGAAAGTATGCCCCACTGATTTGTCAAAAAGCAAGAAAAGAAAAAAGCGCTCTCAGCTATTGTGCAGATATGGTGTAGGGTCCTATCCAGGACAGGTCTCACCTCCTTAGGATGTGGCTGTGCTTGGATCACAGCCTGTAGTTGTGCTTGTCCCACTTAGTAGTCAGGGACTCACAATCCCTACCATAGACATGTTTATGTATGTATTTTGTAGTCACTTACTGTATGTATCGTAGACTATGGCCAATTTAGGTGGAAGCCAATTAACTTATCGTTATGTTTTTGGGATGTGGGAGGAAACCGGAGTGCCCAGAGAAAACCCATGCAAACACGGGGAGAACATACAAACTCCTTGCAGGTGTTGACCTGGCTGGGATTCAAACTGGTGACCCAGAGCTGCAAGGCGAAAGTGCTAACCACTACGCCACCGTGCTGTAATACGATTCAGCGTATTACACGCTAGCTGCCAGCGTGTAATATGCTGGCATGTCCCAATGTCATGTCATGTGCCCACCTGTGATCAAGCGAGTGTCAAATCCCCCCCACCGCCAGCTCGCAACTCTGCAGGAAGGGAGGGGGGTTGGAATTTAAGGAATGCAGCCCGCGGCCCAGGCCACTTAAAGGAAACATCCAGGCTGAAAAGGGCTCCTTGCCCTCCTCCAGCATCTGACCTCACTCCCAGATGCCGTAATCAGACTGCGGATGCGCCTTGTAGAGCCGGCGTCTGATAGAGGACGAGCAGTGTAACGGCCATACACTACTCAGTGGCTGTATACCGCTTGAAGAGGAGGTCCGCGGCCGGCGCTACCTCATGCAATTTCGCCTCTAATGCCACCAGGTATCCTCTGACCTCCTCCTGGGAAAAGACTCACCCTTCGGTGAGTAAACAAAAAACCAAACGGGAGCTTGCTTCTTTAGGTGTTTCAGTCGTGGAAACAGAAGAACTGAGGATTGAGGGAGGGTGGGGGCTTTTAAACTTCTTGGTGAGGTCGACATCTGCACCACAGGAGACCAGGAGCCACCGGAGCTGCGGCGAGGGCACAGGGCAGCTGCCAGGGGCTGGAGGAAGCCTGAGGTAAGTTGATTTTTGTTTATTATTTTACCTGGACCTTCCCTTTAAGTTTGCCCAGCCATGATCTAACTCTAACCTTCTAAAAACCTAAGCTATGTTCCTCCAGTGCTAACCCTCCTAATATACATCCAACTCTAATTAATACTCAAGTGCCATCGTCTTCAGTGCTGGACATTTTGACCAAGTTGAGCTCCCTCGCAAAACTCAAGCAACCCACTGTCAACAACATCTGTACGGAGGGGGGGGGGGGGATGTGGGCAAATACCCATTCTTAAATTAACTGCTTTATACTGATCTGAGAAAAATGTCTCTGTAGGTAGTTACGAGGGAGGGTCAATGAGATGCAGGATTATGCCAATTTTGTATTGAATTCCAATGTGGCAAGATTTGATTGGTCCATTTTTAAGCTGCATAAATTTACATACAGGATTTGTATAATCCTGCATTAATTCAGACTTATTTGCATCTCATTGACCACTCATACTCTCTCTCTTTCTCAAATTTCCTTACACATTTTATATCAGTTTCTTTTCCTGCAGCGCTTTACAGAAAACACTGAATAATTCACACTGTTTCTTAAGTCTCAAGGGTTTCACAATTGAATGTCCCCGTCACAAGCTGGAGCAGATCATTTTTGGAAGCCATTTAACGTGCTTTCAGGTTGTGGGAGGATAGGGGAACACATGAAGGATGAGTCAGGTAAGAAGGATGTTGCGTGGCCAAGGATATTTGGAAGCTGCCATAGGCTCTAATGTGAATTAGGGCCTGTACACACTGAAAAACGCAGGCAAAAACGCAAGCGCATGCATTTTTAAAGTGCCTGTAGTTTTAAAAACGCATGCGCTTTTGCCTGCGTTTTTTGTGCGTTTGCGTTTTTCTTGTAATTGCTGATTGGCTAAAGAATCCTTTGTTTTTTTTCTAGTTTACATTTCAACAGGAATCAGGACATTGCAGAGTCTTCTGGGATACTGACTTCTGAAAAACGCAGGCAAAAACGCAAGCGCATGCGTTTTTAATGCGTTTTTCATGTGCTGCGCTTAAAAAAGCGCAGCAGGCACTGCGTTTTTAAAAACGCAACGCAAGCGCAGCAGTGTGTACAGGCCCTTACAGCTATAGCAGCGCTCAGTCATTTGGGCACCAGCAAAAGATGGCGCCCAAATTACGATAAAAACAGCGAAATTGCACAAATATACGCACAAATTTGTGTAATCATAATTGGCTGATTACGATCATCACTAGTCGCAGCAGAGTGAGCTATTTCCCGTTGCCCTTTTTACGTGTATGCCCTGGAGGAACCCCAGGCGAGCATAGGGAAAGCATTCAGATAGCATGCTGTTAAATGTCCCGTAAATAACCCAACCTGGGGCCATATGCAATTCTCTTTTTCACCTGAGTTTTCTCCCAGGAGATAATTTTTCATCTTTGATTTTAAATAACTTTCCAGTACTTTTCAACTAAAAAAGTACCGTAAAGTTGGTGAAAAAGTACTTTTAAAATTATTTTGAGCATATTCTTGCCTTCTGGGGGCTTAAAATGCATTTTATTGACGAGTTTAAAAATATCACCTAGGAGAAAACTTAGGTGAAAAAGTGAATTGCATATGGCCCCTGGAATTTTACTGATGGGAGTTAACCCTTGTGCTACCCACAGTCTCAGTGACTAAACAAGTAGGGGCGGAGGGAACCCACAATGCATTGCGTGAGGCTGCAAAAAGGGCCTGCATAAACCCTACGTTACTCAGAAAAGAATTATAACGATTCATAAAAAAAAGGACAATAAACAAACAATTTATACTGTGAATCATGAGCTACACAAAAGCTAGCTTTGTGGGAAGGCTGCAAGGTCAATGGACAAGGATGCATGACCTGATGTAAGCGATGCAAGGCATCTGGGCTGTGGAATGAAATATGCTCAAATAAAACCATCTGTCTCCCTGCTTCCTGCATAGTGACAGCTTTATATTTGCCTAAGGGTGAAAATATGAAATCCAGGCAAAATGCTAAAAAATAAAAAGGGGACATGCTGTACCTATGTGTAAAGTTAAATGAAGAAATTGTTGTACATTTGCTCATCTAGCATCTCTTGTATTTCCCTGCAGAAGGCTCTGAAAGAAATGATTATGACAAAAGTTTCTGTTTTGACAGAAAAACAGTGTTCATTTACTCCTTTTGCCGTCACTGAACGGACAGGAGAACTACTAAATTGACACCAATACCTTGCAGTCACCAGGCATTCTATGTGTCCAATAGGCAGTTGTTGCAGGAGGTGGCAGCAATAAAGTTCAGGGACTAATAGTCTACTTACTGTAAAACCTCGATGTCCACTTCTCCATACTCAATATTTCTTATCACTCTGTAATGCATCATATTCTGGTATCTCTAGCTATCCAGGGTCTTGAACACTCCTGGCACCACTTCGGACATTTAAAGGTTTCTAGTTTCAATCCTCCTCTCACCTACTCCCAGTTGGAGTACCTCAAGGCTCAGACTATGGTCCCCTTCTCCTCTATAACTATACCTACGGTCTAGGCCTAGGGTAACACATTATTAATTTAGTTCCAGTAATAAGCTGATGTATCAAAAATATATCTGGCCACTTTTAATCCCCTTATTTATTAAATTGCCATAACTCTTCACTTCTTAAAATTGAACACAAGTAACATAAGGCTTATTGATTTCTTCACCTTTTTAGTATCATTATGTATTGAACTAGCACCCAAATATTCTGGAGTTACAACTTCACTAAAACAGCTAAACTCAGTTTGAGACTGTCCTGGACTCTCTTCAATTCTTCGTGATCCTTTTCCACCCTTCCTATTGATTGTTTTTATAATGTGGGTTTGTAAACGGGTAAATAGTCTATGAAGATTTATGAGACACAAACCATAAAGGCTAGAAAGAACAGTTTATACATGTGAAAACACTCAGAAGGGATCCAAAAATAAATTCCTGATTTGCATGTTCAAGAGTGATGCCTCGTGGGAAACTACAGTTGCTCACTTAAAGCTGAATTATTGCAAATACCTCCTGTTTTAAAAATGCATATTATACTTGGTCACAAGATGGACATGAAGAGGGAACTTAATGCAATCAAATATACTGTACTACACCTCAAAAAATATTCCAGTCTCTATGCATCCGTGATATTGTCTAGTTGCCAGAATGTTCAGTTTTTTCCCTTACATGGTATATAGTACTCAATTCTAGAATTCTAGGAGGCCCAAGACCTTATCTCCCCTACTTGTGTAAGAGGTTTGTTGGTCACTCGTATTAGAATGTAGAGTGGGGGACAGTTGAAGGTGAGGGCCCACCTGCCACTCAATGTTCATCCTGTTTTTACTCCTATATGGAGAAGTGTAAGTCAGGGAAAGGGGACCCTGGAAGGTAGTCCACTCAAAGAGGAATCACAATGACCACATAGGTTGAGTAGGGAGGGTATAAGGAGGGTCAGGGGAGATTGGGGAAATGATAGTTGGCTCGATTCGATTATTTCTGACAGGTTCAATCTGATTCTGATTGATTTTCTGATCTTCTGACAGGTTCAATCTGATTCTGATTGATTTTCTGATCGATTTTCCGATCTTTCTATACAAAATCGATCTAACAAAAAAAAAAAAAGATCGGAAATCAGATTGGACTTGTTGGAAATAATTGATTCAGCCAGTCTATCTGAAATTGGATGGTGTGTACCAGGCATTAGACTTAGATTAGACTTAGATAGTGAGATCAGAAAGGAATCTAAACTAAAGGAAATCTAAACTGACCTCATGTAAACAAACTCTGAACAGCTTTGGAATCTGCAATCTTGATCTCCTTCAGATAATGCTGGTTACTTAACCGTAATGCTGACCTACCTCTGACTTCACTGACCGACCTCTGACTTTGCTGATCTTTATTTTGTTTCAGGAGAGCAACTGAAAAGGCTTTACAGCCAGAAACTATTTCTTAGGAAAAGGTCAACATAGCAGAAACTCATATTTCTTAGGAGAAGGTCAACATAGCAGCCTCCATAACTCTCTATTAACAAAAAAACCCTTTGAGAGCGGAGAGTCAGATGGCTACAAATGTCCAATCATGACTTGTATTCTTTAATATTTTAAGAGAACAAAAAACTAAGAGTAGAAAATCGCTTTGAGTAAAAAGGGAATGGAGGGAGGAAAAAAAAGTGCTTTACAAGTAACAGAGTAAAACACTGCAAGGAAAAGGTCAGTATAAAATGAAACCACTCGGCGCACAGGAGCCAATATGAGCTAATTATGTACTGTGGGTCTGGGGGAAGATGTGGCTATTGTGTAACTGCAGATACGGAGAAGTCATGTTCATATTACTGGCTCTACACACAAGAGGGAGAAGATCTGCTGGAGGGAGAAAAAAAACAAAGGGCATTGGGAAACTACATATGTGCCAACCCTTTCACATGAAAAGTGTATTACATTAATATCGGAGAAAGCCTTGTAACGCCGGTCCTGTTGGAATGAGCGAGGAGGCACAATTCTCGGTATCAGCAATTCCACACCATCCTTTTTAACTATAAACATCCATAAAGCTGTCAGCCTCTCCTAACAAATGGCTAAATAATACATGGTATCAGCAAGTGGCACGCTACTCTACACACACTTATGGCGTGAGCTGCGCTAGCACAATGTCACTGAATCGATAGCCTATGATTTCCGCTGCCTTGTTCCATTCCCCTTCTCTTATTAGAAGCGAGGATTGGCTCCGTGTTGTAGAGAGAAAATACTGAAGATTGTTTTTCTTTTGCCTCCCTCTGTCTTTTGTGTATAATTACAAGCAGGAAAAGGCTGACTGGATGTTGCAGGCAATAAGAAAGAGGCACCTGTTCTCGCTGCAGCCAGATATAGATCTGACGTAAGTAAAGTGACAGGAGAGTAAGGGGGAACTCTACTGGTGATCACCATATGATGACTTGGGTGTAGCCAAGTAATGCCACTGCACGACCCCCTGTGGTCACCGCGGCTGTGTAATCACGAAACAATGGCATCTGTGGCCTGAACAGAGGAGGTGATCATCATGAAGGTTCCTGCAGTAGGGCTGGCAGGGTTAGGGGGTGGATTTGTGGTGGCTGTGCTGTCCGCATTTTGGTTAGAGGGCATTAGTATCAGCAGACTCAAACGAGGGATCATGATACTGGTGAGGGAGATGACCCTGGTGGCAGGACCGATGGGTAAATAGTGTGTCGGTGAAGCACAAGGGGGCTCTCACAGGTAAAAATTTGGACTTCGTTAATATTGGTTTGAATTAGAGCACATATGTATAAATACATCAGAGGGCAATATAAAAGCTTGTAGTCCCTAGGCTGTTGCAAAGGGTTATTTACAGTAAGCGTGATTAAAATGTGGAATCTATTGTCACATGAAGTAGTTATGTCAAATTCTAGATCTGCGTTTAATGGGAGCTTAGATAATTTCCATGCGTTGTACGACATCCATGGCTATAATTACTAGGTAATTCCCAGCGGTGTTGATCCAGGGATTCATCTGGAGTCAGGGTGGGTTTTTTTCCCCTTCTGGGATAAATAGGACCATGCCTTGTAAGGGTTTTCACCTTCCTATGGATCAGCAGGGATATGTGGGGGTGCAGGCTCGTTCTGTACTTTATTTTTTGGTTGAACTTGATGGATATGTGTCTTTTTTCAATCAAATGACCATGTAACTATGATTTTAGGCCACAAAACTACATCATAATGTGAAATATGCAGACCAATTCGATATTGAGCAGAAAAATCCCAAGTGGATGGCGGACTCCTTTGCTGGCTAATGGTTATCAGGTCAAGACCCCTGGGATTGCCCGATCAGTAATAGGAAAAACAGGAGAGCAAACCCCACAGAATGGTGAAGGTCAAGATGGGAGAGCTAACAGGATGACTGGAAGAAGGTACTTACAGGAGGACTGGAGTGACTGACAGGGTGGACTGGACGCAGGGGCCGACAGTAGGACTGGAGTAACTGACAGGGTGGACTGGAAACAGGAACTGACAGGAGGACTGGAGTGACTGCAGCTGAGTGCTAAACAGATATAGAATGCAATCTGTGGGGATTTAAACTTATTCCACAGGAGTTCCTCTGTACTTTAGAAAAAAGTGTGGGCGTACATTTCAGAGTGGCTTCTAGTAAGGCACTTGTGATAAATAAAATACAGAGATGTAGGAGAGGAACAGTGGCAGTGGGTTACAATAAAGGCAGAGCAATGGAGAAGATAAAAGCACAGTATTGTCTTCCCAGGACAAGTGCTCCATATTTCAAATCAATTCCAGCATATACTGTAGATGTGTAAAGACAGGATAAATGAGAAGGGAGAGCAGACTCTGGCACTGTGTATATCAGATAATAATAAATGCCAGTGGATGTGCAGGAGAGCTCAGAAGCCAGGCCCCGTAGTTTACAAGCAGAGTGGCAGCTTCTATATCACAGGCCAGGAACAGGACCAAAGACTGCTTCACCCAGTGCTCTGTAACGTCTACTAGCTGCAGAAAGTGACACACAGCCAAAGACAGCACAGCAGACAGGGCAGAAAACAGAGCAACAGACAGGGCAACAGACAGCGCAGCAGACAGAGCAACAGACAGCGCAGCAGACAGAGCAACAGACAGCGCAGCAGACAGAGCAACAGACAGCAAAGCAGACAGAGCAACAGACAGCACAGCAAACAGAGCAACAGACAGAGCAACAGACAAAGCAGCAGACAGAGCAGCAGACAGAGCAGCAGACAGGGCAGCAGACAGGGCAGCAGACAGGGCAGCAGACAGGGCAGCAGACAGGGCAGCAGACAGGGCAACAGACAGGGCAACAGACAGGGCAACAGACAGGGCAACAGACAGGGCAACAGACAGGGCAACAGACAGGGCAACAGACAGGGCAACAGACATGGCAATAGACATGGCAGCAGACAGAGCAACAGACAGGGCAGCAGACAGAAACACAGACAGGGCAGCAGACAGGTCAACAGACAGGGCAGCAGACAGAGACACAGACAGGGCAGCAGACAGGTCAACAGACAGGGCAGCAGACAGGTCAACAGACAGAAACACAGAAAGGGCAGCAGACAGAGCAACAGACAGGGCAGCAGACAGAGCAACAGACAGGGCAATAATGGTGGAGGAATAAATAAGAATTAAGTATTAGCAGCAATACAGGGTGTTAAGTTAAAAAAAACCTGTACCCAAAATTTAACTGCGCAAATCAACAGCTATAAGAAGCACTGGTTGGCATCTAACTTTTATTTACCGTATTTTTTTGGCATATAAGACACACTTTTCCTCCCTCAAAAACAGGGTTAAAAAGTCCCTGCATCTTACATTTAGAATACAGGAAAGCCTGCCGATACAAACCGACGTGATGCCGAGGACACCCTGTATTGTCATAAAGTGTTACTTAAATTATTTTCCCCTGCTGCTGTCACAAGATCCCATAAAGGCGAGTTGAAAGAAAAAATAGAAAAAAGAAAAAAGCATATGCATTCCCCCACCTGACAAGGTCTTCAGCTAGCGAATGGCTAATTTTCTTGCAGGGAGAGACATAGACGACACACTTAAAGGAATACTATCAACACCCAAGTGTTCTAAAATGGCAATGTACAAATAATGTCTAAGTGTAGCTGTGTAAACGTCCTACTTTTCATGTTAAATATCAAGGCAAAAGCTTTAACTTATTGAGGGTAGGATGTAGCTATATTGGGACAAACCAATTGCAGAAGGGGTGTCTGCTTCAATGCACAGCCAGTGTTGCATATCAGACTACAGAGTATTTTTCTCTGAAAGCAATAACAGTATCAAAAGCTGTGACAATTACAAATGTTAACAAGTTACATTTACTCTGCTCTCTTCACACACTTCAATCAGAAACACAGGACACAGCAGCTGCAGCTGTTGGGGGCTTTCTCTCTCTCTCACACACACAAAGTTACACACAGGGTTAACTGATGAAGTGTGAGGGGAATTTCCCCTCCCCTCATGGTTCATTCTGCCATCAGTTTTGGTGTCAGTAAAATGTGAAAGTACTTTGATAACAGTAAACAAAGAGGTTGCCGGTGAAATGTATACACCAGCACTTAGCAGCACTTCCCAAACAATTCCTATCTCAATTGAAAAAAATATGTAAATTGATAGTGTTCCTTCAACCAAGTAATGAGGCAGGACGGATCGGTGACAACGGTGGAGGCATAAGTTACGGCTAACTTCAGCATTGAACAACACCTTATGGTAGACTCTTCCACAAAGACTTAGGTCGTCTTATTTACAGTGGTTTGCAATAGTATTCGGCCCCCTTGAAGTTTTCCACATTTTGTCATATTACTGCCACAAACATGAAACAATTTTATTGGAATTCCACGTGAAAGACCAATACAAAGTGGTGTACACGTGAGAAGTGGAACAAAAATCATACATGATTCCAAACATGTTTTACAAGTAAATAACTGCAAAGTGGGGTGTGCGTAATTATTCAGCCCCCTTTGGTCTAAGTGCAGTCAGTTGCCCATAGACATTGCCTGATGAGTGCTAATGACTAAATAGAGTGCACCTGTGTGGAATCTAATGTCAGTACAAATACAGCTGCTCTGTGAAGGCCTCAGAGGTTGTCTAAGAGAATATTGGGAGCAACAACACCATGAAGTCCAAAGAACACACCAGACAGGTCAGGGATAAAGTTATTGAGAAATTTAAAGCAGTAGGATCAGCCATACTATGCCAGGGAAAAAAACACATATATAAGTAGATAAATACTTGATCTACTTACATAACACATGTATTATACCGTCCACGTTTTGATTTCAGTGAATGTTATATAGTAAATGATGAGAATTCTGTTAGTGGTGGGGGTCATGTCTTTTGACCACAGTTTATCTCCTTGCCGGTCTAAAAAATCCGGCAAGGAGGCAGCGCCGCACTTTTTAAATTTTTTTTTTTTAAATCATGTAGCGAACCCAGGGCTCCCTACATGATAGCCGCTGAGTGGCGGCATCCCCCCAGGAAATCCCGTTGAGAACGGGATTTCCTGCAGGGCTTCCCCGGTCGCCATGGCGACGGGGCGGGATGACGTCACCGACGTCATGGACGTCACAGGGAATCCCGAACCGCCCCTCAGCGCTGCCTGGCACTGATTGGCCAGGCTGCGCAGGGGTCTGGGGGGGGGGCTTGGCGTGGCGGGTAGCGGCGAATCGGCGGCGATCGCGTACTACACGCAGCTAGCAAAGTACTAGCTGCGTGTAGGAAAAAAAAATTATGCAAATCGGCCCAGCGGGGCCTGAGAAATCCTCCTGCGCAGGTTACCCCGAGCTGAGCTCGGGATAACCGGCAAGGAGGTTAAGGCTAACTCGTGATGCCATTTCTGCCCTTTACTTTTTTTCTTGTCTCCTCCAATCGCTGAGTCGCCTCAGCCTTGCTTGTAAACACAAGTGAGTAGGGGATCAGGTTTCAGATAAGCAGCTGGCAGGGAAATAAAGGAAAGAGGAGGAATACATTATAGATAAAAGAACCCCCAGCATGCAATTCTTTGGCACCGACTACTAAAGGTCCAGTGCTCCTTAAGTATGTGATAACTCCTAATCATAACAGCAGAAAAAGTTTTGAAAGTTTTGAATGCAGGATTAGCGTCTTTACCACTTAAAGTGGACCCAAATTAAAAATACAAGATTTCAGAAATAAAATCTATTTTCTAACTTATAATAATAAATAGCAGCCTTTTTTCAGCTGCATGATGACAAATATAAAATATTTAACATTTATTGGAGGATCCCCTCCCTTCCTTTCAAATTGCCGGGACAAAATCCGGCAAACTGGAGGAGTAGATGGTGTCTGGCAATGGAGGAATTGCTAATGGCTGCCCCCAGTATAACCCTAGTTATAAAAAAAGAAGGGTGAAAAGCATGCACTGAAATGATCATAAGTTTGAAGGAGTGTTTATTTATCTTTGTATGTGTCAGAATGGTGCAACTAAATATTTTTAATTAAAAAAAATGTTTGGTTTGGGTCCGCTTTAATACACTCAGACCAGTTGCTGTTGAAATTTGATCTTTATGGTGACAATACCGCTTTAAAGCAGGCTTAGACTACAAAAAGATTTCCAAAGCCTTGAACATCCCACGGAGCGAGTTCAAGCGATCATTCAGAAATGGAAGGAGTATGGCACAACTGTAATCCTACTAAGACAAGGCCGTCCACCTAAACTCACAGGCCGAACACGGAGAGCGCTGATCAGAAATGCAGTCAAGAGGCCCATGGTGACTCTGGATGAGCTGCAGAGATCTACAGCTCAGGTGGGGGAATCTGTCCATAGGACAACTATTAGTCATGCACTGTACAAAGTTGGCCTTTATGGAAAAATGGCAAGAAGAAAGCCATTGTTAACAGAAAAGCATAAGAAGTCCCGTTTGCAGTTTGCCACAAGCCATGTGGGGGACACAGCAAACATGTAGAAAAAGGTGCTCTGATCAGATGAGACCAAAATTGAACTTTTTGGCCAAAATGCAAAACGCTATGTGTGGCGAAAAACTAACACTGCACATCACTCTGAACACACCATCCCCACTGACAAATATGGTGGTGGCAGCATCATGCTCTGGGGGTGCTTCTCTTCAGCAGGGACAGGGAAGCTGGTCAGAGTTGAGGGGAAGATGGATGGAGCCAAATACAGCGCGATCTTGAAAGAAAACCTCTTGGAGTCTGCAAAAGACTTGAGACTGGGGCGGAGCTTCACCTTCCAGCAGGACAAGGACCCTAAACATAAAGCCAGGGCAACAATGGAATGGTTTAAAACAAAACATATCCATGTGTTAGAATTGCCCAGTCAAAGTCCAGATCTAAATCCAATTGAGAATCTGTGGCAAGATCTGAAAACTGCTGTTCACAAATGCTATCCATCTAATCTGACTGAGCTGGAGCTGTTTTGCAAAAAAGAATGGGCAAAGATTTCAGTCTCTATATGTGCAAAGCTGGTAGAGACATACCCTAAATGACTGGCAGCTGTAATTTCAGCAAAAGGTGGTTCTACAAAGTATTGACTCAGGGGGCTGAATAATTACGCACATCCCACTTTGCAGTTTTTTTTTTTTTTAATGTTTGGAATCATGTATAATTTTTTTTTCCACTTCTCACATGTACACCACTTTGTATTTGTACTTTAACGTGGAATTCCAATAAAATTGATTCATGTTTGTGGCACTAATATGACAAAATGTGGAAAACTTCAAGGGGGCCGAATACTTTTGCAAACCACTATATATGCCAGTTAAAGGAAACCTTAACTTATACACCATCAGAGACATTCAGAGCTTACATTTAATAACAATGGCTGTTAATTCCGGTACCAGCTCTTGACGATAGTTAAAATATCGGTGATGTAATGATACCAATATTTAACTATTGGCTTCCATTACCTATACCTCACATTAACCTCCCACTTATGCCCTTTTAAGACCCCACATACACCTAAACCTCTCTACCTACGCTTAACAAAAACAACCCCTACCTACACTTAACACGTCTAGCCAGGATAGCCGAGCACTGGGCTGCAGCTGATCCATTGTCTGGCTATATAATAACCAAACACGTGCTCCTATTAATCGTGTGATTGCTAATGTCCACAGAAATAACCAAACCCAGTACACCAATTACTTAACCCCGTTAATTGCTCCACTGGTATATGGCATGCGGCTACATAACAGTCAACCCTAGTGCGCCACTTACTTACGCCCCCCACTTGCTCCACTGGTAGCTGGAGTTCAGCTATATAGACAGAGGCACTTCAAGCTTTTTGGCGATACAGCAGTGGCACTTTTATTGATCTGAGGAATTAAGCTTGTACCTACGAAATGCGTTGCCTGTACAAATAATATTGACTTTACTGTATTTGTGTCATTGTTTAGGTAAGCCACGTCTCGTTTTTTTACAATTTTATCTTGTTCTTATATTTATCCAATATTTTATTCATCCTGCGCGCCTCTTCCCCCTTGTGGCGTCAGCTATATAATAACCAAGCCCTGGAGCCCAATTTACCCAGCCGGCACCTCCATAGCCACATATTACATTGTAGTCTATTTTGGAGCCTAGTTTAATGATTGGGCTGTGTGCTCTCAGTAACTGCTTCGACAGTCACAACACCTGTGCAGACTAAAAACAATGTAATATTCAGCTGCATATTACTGGGTGTTTGCATGCTTGACAAGGGCAGGCCACTTCCTGTACAAGTTGCCATACTATCTGCCATTCTGAAAGGGAAACAATCAACTCGTGTCTGTTCTGAAAAGGCCCAGAAGTGCAGAACTCTCCGGCCTTTATAAAGGTCACCACATATCGACATGGAGCTGTTTACATCTCAGGTTGATTTCACCATGAAGAACACTAGAAATGGGTAAAAAAAAAAAAAAAGAATGGAAATGCAGGTGTCTTCAATCATCCTACAAACATGTCTCGAAAAGTATAATTACTTCATGTAATGAAAGCTAATGATTCACAGTCATACTTCCAGTAGATCCAAAGGAACCCTAGGAGGCTACATAAAGAAAGAATCTCAGCTGACGTAATCATCTTGTAATTGCAGCCTCATCCACACCCACTGTGTAAAATGAAACCACTTTCAAAGTACTCTAAAAGGAAAACTAAAGTTTTGTTTAAAAACTGATACAATACATAAAAATGCTACAAAAACGGATACAATATATAAAAAGGCTACAAAACTGATACAGTATATAATGCTACAAAATGTGACTTTTATTTAATTTTAGTTTGCATCCAGCTAGTGAAAAAAATGTAAAATGTTTCCTTGCAACCATAGTAACAGCATTGTATGGGGTAAATCATGCTTGTAATCTGCTAGGTTCTTGCGATGCCATTTAAGAACCACTGTTTCAGCAGAAGACTATATTCAGAGTTCTCCCTTAAGACATACTCTAGAGCAGCGTTAGGGAACCTTGGCTCTCCAGCTGTGATAAAACTACAAATCCCAGCATGCATTTGCCTCTATTAATCATGAATGTGGCTGTCAGACTCCTGCAATGCATTGTGGGACTTGTAGTTTCTTAACAGCTGGAGAGCCAATGTTCTCTACCCCTGCTCTAGAGAAACATAATTCTGATGATTTTAGTGGTACATCTTTGCTCGGTAAGGAAGCAAGGTCAGTCAGTGTTATCTCACTAATGCCCCAGACTGCCAGCCCCCCCAGGCCTAAGCAGGGTAAACAGTGTCATGTTTTCATGTGGAAGAGCTCCTTGTTTGGTCTGGTGCATCCAAAGCTGGGTAGTATGTGTGCTGTCAGTCACTCCATCCTAGAAGCCAACAGAAAGCCCCTATTGTGATGGACAGCTCTCACACAACCACAGTGGGGTGTACCTACTCAACACTTGTTGAGCTGGAGAGTTTTATGTATATAAGATGTAGCCGTAGTTAATCGGTAGGAAAATAGTATTCACTTGCCTTAGTTTGTTAGAGCGTACGTTATGCTTATTTGTGGTTCCCTGATACTCCAAACCAACCAAGACCGATGTATCCTCACCGCTTTTATAACCAAGGCCGAACACTGGGTACGGTGGACTATTGCAATAAATCTTTAACTGACTCGGAGTGTCTGTAATCTGTGTATCCAGCTGCAGCGATGTGAGTGTTCAGCTGCTAAGTGCGGTCATTGGATCGCTGGTGCCGAACAGTGGTTACCAAGGGCAACCACTTAATCAGATTTTAACAACGCTCTTAAAAAAAATCTAATTTATATACAAAGTAAGGGTGTATACACATGGTTAGGTAGGCAAGTAGGAGGGTCAGAGTGTTGCATCTTTTTGTAATGTTATGGGTGCATATCCTGGGTGGCAATCCAAACCCCCATATCACAGTAATAAATCAATCCACTTATGGTTAGCACATCAATATATTATAATATAAAGAGATTGGCTTGCTAACCATAACTGGTCTGATTCACATGGTTAAGTAGCATGCATAAAAAATAATACTAATACAAAATAACAAAATATTTCTAACAACTTAAGCCCGGTACACATATCCAATATTTATTGGCCAATGTGGGACCAATTTTATCACCTCCATGTAGTATGAGGGCCAACAGATTTTGAATACTATACACATACTGTATGTGTAAGCTCTCATATTACACGGAAGTGGTAATATTGGTTAATCATTGGTCAATCAAAATTGGATGTGTGTATCAGGCTTTACATAGTTCTCTTTCCTTACAGAATTACTTTGGTTGCAAAAAGACATTTTAAGAATGCTCTACAAATATTTCTATATTAAAGCTACACGGAGCGATTTCAAATCTTATGATTGTGAAAGAGGACTGTATTCTGGATTTTTTAAAACCCATCAGCCCTGTACCCACTACACAATTCACTGCGATTTTCTGATGTCTGGTGATTTTGTTTGAGCAACAAGCAATCACTTCTGCCATCTCACGACATAGGTACAGGTGCGCAATTACAAGAACGATGTTTGGCCATGCACGGTGATAATGACCGTCGTGTGCCACTGCGCCCATCGTGTGCCAATGAGTGTTTCCGAGGGTAGGAGGAGGGATCTGAAGCTCGTTCATCTGGAATATGCCAGTAATCTGATCACTATCACCTTGCTAAATTGAAAAAAAAAAGTTTATAATTGCCAGTGCTGAGGTTTCATCAACTGGGAGAGGGGTTGAACCACAAGCACATTATTTTGTGTTAATTCAAGTAGTGTGCAACCAGCATGGCAGAGGATTCATTTTGGATTAAATTATTTTCTTGAATCAGAGTTCAAATGTTGCAATGTGGTGCGATGACTGGTACTCCTTAACCTCTTGAGCGGTATGGATGAGCTCAGCTCGTCCATCACCGCCGGAGGCTGCCGCTCAGGCCCTGCTGGGCCGATTTTCTTCAAATAAAAAGCAGCACACGCAGCCGGCACTTTGCCAGCCGCGTGTGCTGCCTGATCGCCGCCGCTCTGCGGCGATCCGCCGCGAGCAGCGGCGAAAGAGGGTCCCCCCAGCCGCCTGAGCCCAGCGTAGCCGGAACAAAAAGTTCCGGCCAGCGCTAAGGGCTGGATCGGAGGCGGCTGACGTCAGGACGTCGGCTGACGTCCATGACGTCACTCCGCTCGTCGCTATGGCGACGATCTAAGCAAAACAAGGAAGGCCGCTCATTGCGGCCTTCCTTGTTTATTCTGGGCGCCGGAGGCGATCGGAAGAACGCCTCCGGAGCGCCCTCTAGTGGGCTTTCATGCAGCCAACTTTCAGTTGGCTGCATGAAATAGTTTTTTTTTTATTAAAAAAAAACCCTCCCGCAGCCTCCCTGGCGATCTCAATAGAACGCCGGGGAGGTTAATAGATCTTTGATCAGGAAGTAATCAACTGGTTGCTTTACTGCATTGATATTCCCCTATGCATGGCTAGTTTTCAAATGGCCTAGCAGGCATGCACTTCCCCCATTGACCTCCTTAGCAGTAACTTTGAGCTAGACTTGGGGTGGAAAACCGCAGCTCAGAGCGGTAACCCCGATCTACACTCGTCGTAGCCGCTGGGAGGTCCATGCAGAGCATTGTGCGAAGCTGGTGGATTCACTCACCTCCCGGGCATCCAGACGCTGGTGGCCATTATTCTTCCTTTCCACGGAGGCTCTGCATCCCTCAGGTGAGATGCCGACTGACGTCATGACAACAGCCAGCAATCTCACTATAGGGTTACAGCACCACCCGGAGGACGGGGGAGAACTGCAGCGCTGGATTCCAGGGAGGTCGTAAGTGCAGGGGCTGCTCTAGGCTCTCTCATGGTAAGCACATGAAAAAATTGTACCGCTTTTAGACCCTAAAATCAGGAAGGAATCATACCGCCAGGGAGGTTAAGCCAAAGCAGCTCATAGTTCACTATTGGGTAGAGGAGTGCTCTATAAGAGTGCCAGACTTATTCCACCCAGTCCCTTGGAAAGAACTTTTGACCCAGTATGGTGGGATCATATAGTTTCCGTTTTGGGAAACAGATACATCAGCAAGGGTGCTGTGTTCGTTTCGAGAAACAGGTGCATCAGCAAGGTGGCTGTATCCGTTTCGAGAAACAGACACGGCATGCTATTGGAAGCCCAGCCTAACTAGAAGGGGAAAAAGTGGGGTGACGACGGTGGAGAGTATAAGGTAGAAAAGATAGCAGAACAAAAACCCAGGTGATATACGATGTAAAACAGAACATAAAGGTAAAACATGCCTACCTTAGTAACAGCAGTCAGAAGCTCCAGCGCCCTGTTCTGTAAATCAGCATCGTGGCTCTCGATGAGCAACTTCAGTGACGTCAGCAGCATTGAGTGGTCTAATAACAGTGTGCAGATCGCATTGACACACTAAAAGAAAGAAAATGGCAAAACATTGTGCAGTGAGTTTCATAAATATGAAAGAGGTAATAAAGAATAAAACATTGTATTCCTGTGATTCGCATTTTATAGCTATTGCCTTTATTTTCTTTACAGACACACCAGTTAAATAAGGATAAGTGTTTACTTTAAGAGCACTTATCTCTCGGCAGCCTTGAATTGCCGCGTGTAGCACACAGGCCAGTAATCTACACACAAGTAATGGAAGGCGTCAGAATGACAGTAACCGATGTGTTCTTGGTGCGAATTGCCGAAAGAAAAAATAACGTTTGGCAAACACTTTCATTTAAAGCGGACGTAAAGTGTAAAGTGCAAAACAACCAGAATGACAATTACTATGATTGTTCACCCTCTTTTCTTGCATACCAATGAATCGGCCACCGGGAGATTAAACATCTTAGCCTGCTCCTGCACGAAGTCCCGGCAGCGTTAATTACTATTCCCCCTCCAGGCTGCCATGCATAGTGGAAGAAAGATTTAATTTGGGCTTCCAGCTACTGTTGGTGGCCGAATTACAGTGTTTTTGTAGTAATTTGTGCTCCATCTCTTGACGGCTCCCACTTTACTGCCTGAGTGCCACTATAGTCGTAATTCCTATTACAGCCTATGTCGGCACCAGCTGTGCCCGAATCTCCTGCACTGTTTTTACTGCTCTCGTCTTTTCTTACTCGTGGCAGAAAGAGGTTGATTTCTGTATAAAGAAGGAGGAAAGCACAGCGACAAGTCTGGTACGCGCTATAGTGCACTGTGCAATCTGGCATTGTGAATATTGTAGTTGGCGCTATATTCTTGTTCCCTTTCCTCCTCCTCTCTGCCTGATTGGCTCAGTGGCACACAACACACCTGGGCAGTTCTAACAGCTACGGTAGTTCCAACCCTCCTATGGCAGAATCTTTTTGAAGCCTCTGCAAGAGCAGGAAACTGCCTTGGCAGTTTTTCAGAAAGGGAGGCGTGGCCAAACAACACAATCTGTATTTTCTGGCCCAAAAGGTTGTTTATTTATGCCACTCTATTATAACTTCTATGGACTGTGCTGATTGTTGAATATAGTTTCCCACTTAAAGAGAACCCGAGGTGGGTTCTGACAATGCTATCCGCATACAGAGGCTGGGTCTGCTTATATTGCTTAGCCTCTGTTGCCATCTCAATCCCCCATGCGCTCTGCTATGCCCCATAAATTACAGCCGCACTGTTGACACGCAGCGTGTAGCAGCCGGCTGTGTTTACCTATGTAGTGTCAGTCTTGGCACTCCCCCGCCTCCTGCATAGCTCCAGTCCCCGCCCGCGTCCCTTCCCTCCCCACTGATTGGAGGGAAGGGACGCGGGCGGGGACCGGAGCTATGCAGGAGGCAGGGGGAGGGGCGAGAGTGACACTACATAGGTAAACACAGCCCGCTGCATGTCACAGCGTGGCTGTGATTTATTGGGGCTTAGCAGAGCGCAGGGGGAACTTAGGGGGGATTGAGATAGCAACAAGATAAACAGACCCATTCTCTGTATGCGGATATCATTCAGAGAAACCACCTCGGGTTCTCTTTAAGGTAAGTTTTGCCGATCCCTATCCAATTCCCAACATTGGCTTAGTACGCCAAATGTATTATTTTAACCTTTAAGACCTGTAGTCGTAATCTGTTAAAACAAAAGCCTGCCGAGATAATGCAGACTGGGTGGGAACCGAGAGAAAACTTTCACATTGAAACACTTCACTGGTTCATTTGCTGGTCTAAAGAAAAAAAAAAATCTGAAAATAGTTCTTCATTGAAGGACCTAATTAATTCCATTTACTTTTTTTTCTGCATGCACAGCCTGCATTTAAATAGGTTATTAATGAAGGGCACTTGCAAGGCCAAGCCGATCGGATGATAAATACGGAAACTTCTGAGCGGAGGTACCTCAGTAGAAAAAGTTTCAGGTGTGAATTTAAATTATTGAGCACGGTATAGAGTGGAAGCTACATGGAAATAATAGGCACCCAGAGCCTTGGTGGAGAGAGGAAAAGACATTGTTCTTAGTTCAAAGTGATGGCGGGTCATTCAGTCGCCATACATTATGCAAACCAGGTTGCGAGACTGGCGGACATGCTCTTTCCCATCACAGCTGCTCTTCAATCTTTTTTAATTCAAATGCTGGCAAAGATTGTACCAAATCAAACATAGCTGCGAAGACAAAAAAGTTACAGTATTCCAAAGAAGATTAAAGTACCCCTGAACTGAGAGGGGGGTTTATTAAAAAAAAAGTTATCGCTGTGTGACTTGTGCGGCTACATATGTCCAGCGCCAGTCTCTTAGGTCTGTGCCCCCAGGGTTCCAGTTCTAGTCAGTCGAAACCTTTGAGACTAGAACGTTGAATCTGGATGGGGAGGATTCGGCAGTTATCCTCCCCGATCACCCTCCCTTCAGCAGTCCTGCTCCTGCAAGACCTGTAAAAAAAAAAAGCACTGCCACACAACACACCTACTCCTGGATTATATTGCTGCCTTTTGCGCCTTGTCAGCTCTCCTGTTCTGCCGTCATGTCTGCCATATCTGCCGGCATCTTCACTGTAATGACGATGACCTGGAAGTACTTTCAGATTACTTCCGGGTCAGCACGGTGAAGATGCAGGCAGATACTTGGGACATGGCGGCAGAATGGGAGAGCTGACAAGGCGCAAAAGGTGGCGATTGGATCCAGGAGTAGGCCAGTTGTGCAGTGGGGCTTTTTTTTTTTTTTTACGGGTCTAGAACATCAGTTACAGGAGTACTTTAAGTAGTATTAATAGCACACTTTTGTCTGTTCTAGAAGATGTTTCATCACTTCCACAGAGTACCTCCTTCAGTGTTAAAAGTTCTTTGGCAAGTGTACCTGAGATGAATGGAAGGAAAGGCTTTTTGCTTACCTGGGGCTTCTTCCAGACCCCTGTAGTCCATCTTTGCCCTTGATGTACTTCCGGTCTGATCCACTATGCCGCTGTAAGCCCTGTAAAGTCCGCGACTCAATGGAGGACCACAGCGCATTGGCGGTCCCAGCTGCATGCATTCCGATTGTGCTTCCATTAGTGGAAGTGCTTTGCATTTTTCATTAAGACTAATTGGGCCTGCTCAGAGCAGCCCATAACAGTGCATGTGCAGTTGCCCACAACCCAGCTGGATTGTGGACTTCACAGGAGCACAGCGGATCGTCCTGGATGGACATTGAGGGAGCAGATGGACTACAGGGGGCTGGACTAGGAGGAAGCCCCAGGTAAGTGAAAGTCCTTTCCTCAAATACATTCAAGGTTTGCTTTCAGTAAAGGTAATTAAGAATGTACAGTAAGTGCAACTGGGATATGTGCAGATTCAGGATGTTTTGTTTTTATTTTATTTTATTTATTTTATAGTTGGACTTGATGGACGATTGTCTTTTTTCAACCAAACTAACTATGTAACTATGAATTATCTTCCAGAGCATCGGCATAGCATCCAGCTGAAGCTTATTTTTCTTTGGATATTTCAGCCTGGAACAAAACAGAACCTTCACAAATGGTAATATTAAAAGCTTATTGGGAATATGTATGAACTGTATTCCCACCAAGAGATGATAGCTGTTCTTAGACCTGCCCAGCACTGCACAAGGGAGGCATGTGCTACATATGCAGCCACTAATGCTGTTCCAGTATAAAGTATCTTTAAATTCAAGAAAATGCATTCTTTAAAAAATATTGGGAATTTTTTTCTTCCTATTTCTGAACAAAAAAAAATTCACTTAAAATATAGCATAAAAAAGTAAAAATTACAATAAATACGTTGGCAAGACTGAATGGAAAACTAAGGTGCAGACATCTGTTGTCACAGCATGCCCGATTGTCTGAAACACTCTCTGGGCATACAAAGATTTAACATGGTTAACTGCTAGTCGTTAAAGAGTAACTGTCAGGCTGCAGAAGCTAATTTAAACCTCTATTCTCCTGTGTTAAACAGTTTAGAAGGAAGCCCAAAAGCAATTAGTGAAGATAAAAATCTCAGTTACCTTTGATGTGTGCTTATCAGCAAGTCTGTTATTCTTAAGAAGCCGCAAGCCGCATACCATTCTGCAAAGCATTCTGGGGCTCTCCCCTCGGCTGCTAATGAGACGTTACAGCATCTTGTAATCGCGTAGCACTGATAAATCTCGGGCAGAGTACACTGCAGGAGTCAGCTATTGTTCCTAGCCACATGGCTCATTAATATTCACTGCACACTGTGTTATTTAGTACCAGCTTATCTGTGATCAGGAAGCAGGCAGGACATGACGACACATTTGACAGAAAAACATGGAGCCTGCCATGAGCTGTCAGGAGCATCTATCTCTGCATATACTATATACAAATTCTGTGAAATCCAAACGTGGACAGTGAAATGCATATGTAATGTAAGTACAGCCAATCTTTAGCTACTGATATATGTGTTTATTTTCTCTGAGACCTTATACCTAACAGCTCCTCTTTAAGTTTCCAAAAATAAGAATATCCAACCTGTGTTTGCAGGCACGCTGGAATCTATCATGGTAAACCAATTGTATGTGAACAAACACGTGCTTGTAACTTCACAACTCTACTTTTAACCACATTGCAATGGTTTATTTAAAGAAAACCTGTAATAAAAAAGTGCCCGGGGGGGGGGGGGGGGTACTTACCTTGGGAGCGGAAAGCCTCTGGATCCTGATGAGGCTTCCCCCCTCCTCTCCAGCCTCAGAGATCCAGTGCTGGCAGCCCCCAAACAGCGTGCAACAATATTTACCAATCCAGGCTCCCGCGCAGGTCCAGTACAAGCTCCCCATAAGGCCTGATCAGGTCCGCTCTACTGCACAGACAAGCGTCCCTAAGCAAATATTTATGTAATTTTTTTTTATATTGCTGTCACTTTTTGTTTTTGTAGAAGAGTTTTATTATGGTAACTATGGGGGGGGGGGGGGGGAGGTTAGAAGGGGTTAATAACTGTATTACATTTATTTTTAAATGTATTTTAGTTTTACTTTTTGTCCACAAGATGGCGTTACACCTATACACAGGGGGACATAATAATTTTTTCCCGTTTTTTGCCCTCTAACCCCAGGTGCGTCTTATGGTCAGGAGTGTCTTATGGTCCAAAAAATACTATACATATACAAAAGTACATTTTCCCCAGAGTAAAATGCACTACAAATGACTTTTCTTCTATTTCACAGTCACGTACAGTAAGTAGCAAAAAGCTAACAGATTTGACAGATTTTGAACTAGTCCATCTCCTCATGGGGGATTCTCACTATTAACTTTTTTTGTTTAGAAAAGCACTCCCTGGAAAGGTTCTATACAAAGTTTCCAGCTGCACCACCACCAATTCATTTGCTCATTATTTTGGTAGTTGGACTGAGCAACTGCCGTTCAGGGAGTGCATGTGTAAATAAACAACTTAGAATCTCACATGAGATTAGTCAAAAGCCTGACAGATCTTCACATTTGTACATTTATATGTATGTTTTTAAAATTTTACAATTTTTCGCTATAGATGTCCTTTGAAAACAAACAAACAAACAAAATCACTGTCAGTACCTTAGCAGCCACTATTTTTTTGGTCAGATCTGCTTTAACTTTTGCTGAAGAGATTAAGAAGGTTGAAGGAAAGGAGACTTAAATAAAGTGTTATGTTCATCTTTTGTTGCTTTAGATATGCCTATATTACATTATTAATAGCTTTGTTAATTATCACTTCATAATTAGGTTTTATATGCACAGGCTATTTAGGAGAATAATGTTAAATGAATGCAGCAAGACAATTTCCCTAAAATGTAGATAACTTAAGTAATAAAAAGGTAATATCACCATAATAATAGATCACATAAAAGTAACTTTGCATAACACGTCAAAGAACCACATTCACAGATATTTAAACATGTGGATTAGTCTCAGAACACTGGCGTAACAATAGAGGAAGCAGCCCCTTCCTCTGCGGGGCCCGCTCATGTCCGTTTTAGGGGGGCAGGAGGGGTCGCAGCATGAGGAGGGAGCTAGGTAGCACGTCGGTAAGGAGGGGGGACAGTCCCCCCCCCTCACCTCGGGCTCTCCCCTCTGCGCTCCCCTCCTGCATCTATGTAAGTGTTAGCAGCAGCGTCGGCGGCGGCAGCAGCAGCTATAATCACCTCCATTCACCACCGGAGGTTGCCGATCTACAAATCCTTCCTGTTGAAACAGGAAGTAATGTGAAAATAATGTGAAGCCCTTGCAGATCGGTAACCTCCGGTGGTGAATGGAGGTAATTATAGCTGCCGCCGCCGCTGTTGCTAACACTTACATAGATGCAGGAGGGGAGTGCAGAGGGGAGAGCCCGAGGTGAGGGAGGAAGGGGGGCGTCCCCCCTCCCCACCGACGTGCTACCAAGCTCTCCCCTCATGCTGCGACCCCTCCTGCCCCCCTAAAACGCCCATGAGCGGGCCCCAGGGTTTGGTGGGGGGGAGGCACTCAAATTCTTGCAGGGGGGCCCGGGTACTTCTAGTTACGCCCCTGTCTCAGAAGCAAAAAACCTATAAGTACACTGGTTTCCGTAGCTCTCATGTTGTTTATATCTATGCTGTATCATCAACCAGATGCATAAGCCAGCTTCAGGGTATGAGTCATTATTTGTATGACGCCTGAAAAAGGGTCTAACGTTCCCCCTGTTTTTACCGATCTCAGTGTCCCTGTTGGAGAGAACTTTTCCCAACAGGCAAAACAAGATTAAATACTTTAAAGAATTTTTTTTTTAAATAAAACTCTGGGATTCTAAATAAGTATTGTTTTAGGAGGAGAAGGATAGATACAATTGTTTATTTAATTAATTTATTTTCACCTTGGGTTTAATTAAAAATAGGTCTTTCCTGGAATGGCACAGTTTATTTTTGGTTTAAAAGGTTAAGAACACAACAGTTTATTTTGATTTAAAAGGTTTGGTGGGCGGCTAGGGGTGTTAAGGTTAGGCAACACCAGGGGAGGGGTTGAGGTTAGGCGCTTACCAGGAAGTGGGGGGGGGGGGGGTCAAAGTTAGGCACCACCTGGTGGAGGTTAAGATTAGGCCCCACCTGGGGGGTTAAGGTTAGGCACCACCTGGCAGGGGTTAAGGTTAGGCATCACCTGGCAGGTGTTAAGGTTAGGCACCACCTGGCAGGGGTTAAGGTTAGGCACCACCTGGCAGGGGTTAAGGTTAGGCACCACCTGGCAGGGGTTCAGGTTAGGCATCACCTGGCAGGGGTTAAGGTTAGGCACCACCTGGCAGGGGTTAAGGTTAGGCACCACCTGGCAGGGGTTAAGGCTAGGCACCACCTGGGAGGGTTAAGGTTAGGCACCACCTGGGAGCGTTAAGGTTAGGCACCACCTGGGAGAGCTAAGGTTAGGCACCACCTGGGAGGGTTAAAATTAGGCACCACCTGGGAGAGCTAAGGTTAGGCGCCACCTGGGGGGTTAAGGTTAGGCACCACCAGGGAGTCTTAGAGTTAGGCATTGTTAGAGCGACAGTTCTGTGTGAGAATATGGCTAGGTCATAGTTAAATATCGGTAAATACTATCAATATTTTACTAAATGAATGAAGTAGTAGAATATTGATAATTTTATCGATATTCTATCAGCATTTCCTGCACACTTTTCACTTTACTAGATTTGCATTTATAGATACAACTAATATTCGGTATCCTCAAACACCATCAATGGTGACACCAATCTCTCCTGCACTCAAACCTTCTTAGAGTTTCCTTGGTAACATGCCAATGGTAAGAAGGTGAGCGGTCGTTGTAAAAGGCATGGTGAATAATAACACAAATGTGCTCAAACCAACCTTCCCAAACAAAACTGAATACATTAAAGGGAAGGTCCAAGCAAAAAAAAAAAAAAATAATACGTTTCACTTACCTGGGGCTTCTACCAGCCCCATGCAGCCATACTGTGCCCTCGTAGTCACTCACTGCTGCTCCAGTCCCCCGCTGGCAGCTTTCTGACCTCGGAGGTCAGGGCCGAATTGCGTAAATTTTTACACATTCCCGCTAGTGCAGGAACAGTAACACATACATTTTTACGTGTTAGTGGTGCAACGCGTAAATTTTTGTTACTGCACTAGCTGGAATGCGTACAAATGTATGCAATGCGGCCCTGACCTCCGAGGTCAGAAAGCTGTAAGCGGGGGACTGGAGCAGCAGTGAGTGACTATGAGGGCACAGGATGGCTACATGGGGCTGGTAGAAGTCCCAGGTAAGTGAAACGCATATTTTTTTTTTTTTTGCTTGGACCTTCCCTTTAAATTAAAGGCACCTTCCTTGTCTAACCTTCCCCTCTGCTTATCATTCTTTCTTTTAAAATGACAAGTGCACTTTCAAGAGGAAACCCAATTTAAAACATAATATAAGTGGTGAGGGCCTTACTGGATATTATGGAGTCAGCCAGAGCACTTATTTCCAGGCCCCATAATAACAAGATGAAATAGCTCAGGAAATATAGTACAGCTTTCATCGGTCTAATGCAAGAGTCACTTTAAGAGCAAAAAGGAAGAACTCCCAGATAGACTCTTTATAGCAGCTGCAATGAATGATATTACCAAATGAGATGTGAAGAAGAAAATGAAATACTGCAGCTATTTAATTATAGAGGAGCCTACAAAAATAGAAATTCAGCGAGATGGCAAATGTGGTGTGCTTTGTTAAAAAAGCACCGGGAGAAAGAAATCGCTGGGCCACAGCCAAACAAATCTACTGCTTTCATTCCATTGACATCTGAGATCCTGAAAATAAGCCATCGACCCCCGAAGAAAACATTTCCCTCCACTCATTGGGAATTCAAGGGCTCGGATTTAAGACCTGGACAAAAGGGGAGAAAATGGAGGTTCCTTTCATGGTGCAACTCATTAAAAAGCCTTGCAGTCTACAATTATCTCTTCCATTCTGAGCTGGGGAGGAACTCACTTCCATCAGAGCAAGTGGCAATCAACCTTTCACATTAAAGGTCGACTTACCATTCTTCAGCCTCCTGTGATCCTATACACAATCCTCCAGGGCCTTATTTTTAATTAATATAAATGAAAAAACAAAACAAAAAACAAACAAACAAAAACATACTGCCCCACAGCCAGGATGGTAGTTTCAGTTATAGAGGGATGTTTTCACATGTGATTATCATAATATTTAATCTATCACTTGCCCCCTTAACCATTTCATAATATTTATCACTTGCCCCCTTGTCCATTTTATAATATTTAATGTATCACTTGCTCCCTTGACCATTTCATAATATTTATCACTTGCCCCCTTGTCCATTTCACAATATTTAATTTATCACTTGCCCCCTTGTCCATAGATATCATAATATTATTTTATCACTTGCTCCCTTCAGTGGCGTATCTGGAAAGGTGCAGGGATTCCTCATGCCATGGGTGCCACAGCTCCATTCCTGCCCCTTCATCCAGCACCACCATACTGAAGGATGCCTCACTTCCTATACTGGGGGTGCTTCTTTTATTGGTGGACATCTCTCACCACCTAAACTAATTTCAGTTTTTGCCATTGGCACTATATTACCCAGATACGCCCCTAGCCCCCTTGTCCATTTAACATTGGATAGGCTGTGCCCATCAGATATTTTCGATCTGCCCGATGCAGTGTAGTTCCAGAGCTGTAAATCCGAAATGAATAATCACAAAGCCATGTAAAGAACGTGAAGTTTAATAAAGGCACGCCATATTGAAAGGTTTCTGGTTACTTTTGTGGGTTAGATTCAGCCCCGTGTGTTGCGTTCCTCCTTATCTGCTGCTGTGGTCAACCACAAGACAGCTTTTAGGTAGGACAAGCTCAAGAATCCCCGGTTACTGTGAGAAGAAAGCAAACAATGCATCACCTAGCACTGCCGCTTCTGCCCTCAGTTGTTTGTTCTATCATATTGAGAGGAGATGAACGTCCACATATAAAAGGCAAGAAAAAACCTTAAGATCATAACCTGATGTACAGCTTTAAAGTCAATACTGCAGAAAGATGTTAAAGCTGTAAACAAAATCAGTCTGAGCCTTAGCAGACACTGAGTTAAAGTTTTCCCAGAGATGTCGCTAGCTACAGATTTGATACTTACCTGGGTTTCCTCCAGCCCCATAAACACATCTGACTCTCATGCCTTCCTGCTGCAGTCTGCTGTTCAGCCGTAATCAGCTGGTAACTTGCTCAGTCGCATCAGTCCATGTCTACTGCGCATGCGTGGGAGGCCCAGGATCACTGTGCATGCGCGGGAGGTCCAGGATCACTGCACATGCGCGGGAGGTCCAGGATCACTGCACATGTGCGGGAGGTCCAGGATCACTGCACATGTGCGGGAGGTCCAGGATCACTGCACATGTGCGGGAGGTCCAGGATCACTGCGCATGCTTGGGAAGTCCAGGATCACTGCGCATGCGTGGGGAGTCCAGGATCACTGCACATGCATGGGAGGCCCAGGATCACTGCACATGCGCGGGAGGTCCAGGATCACTGCACATGTGCAGGAGGTCCAGGATCACTGCACATGCGTGGGAAGTCCAGGATCACTGCACATGCGCGAGAGGCCCAGGATCACTGCACATGCGCGGGAGGCCCAGGATCACTGCACATGCGCGGGAGGCCCAGGATCACTGCACATGCGCGGGAGGCCCAGGATCACTGCACATGCGCGGGAGGTCCAGGATCACTGCACATGTGCGGGAGGTCCAGGATCACTGCGAATGCGTGGGAGGGCTGCGCATGCCAAAGAAAACTCAGACTGGACCAGACTGAGCAAGTCACCGGGGCTGATCGGGGCTGAACTGGAGACCGCGAGAAGACGGCATGGGACTCAGACGTGTTTATGGGGCGGGAGGAAGCTCCGGGTAAGTATCAAATCTGTAGCTGGCTACATCTCTGGTTTGCTTAAAGTTTAACATACTATTGCTTAAAAGAGGAACTGTAGTGAAAATAATGAGCAGCTCTCAGAGTCGACCTGACGTCATCCGGACTCTACTGGGCAGACACAGTAGTGTACCTGCGCAGTTCAGTCTGGATTACGTCAGTGTGACTCCGTGAGCCGCACACTGAAGCACACTAGATGCCGACCTGGAGAGGTCAGCATCTGCACCGGAGGGCACCAGGGGCCACCGGAGCTGCGGCAAGGGCACAGGATGGCTTCTAGGAGCTGGAGGAAGCCCCAGGTAAGTAGATTTTAGTTTTTCTATTGACCTCAGGCCTTCCCTTTAAGAATAGTTTAAGAATGAAAAAGTAATTTTGTTGCACTAGTCACTGAGTGGCTTTGAATATGGAAATCATATGTTTTCGAGGAGACAGCTAAGACAAGTTTTGGGCTTCCTGGATTTTCCTCTTTCCTTGCTTTGTCTTTTCTGCCCAGTTGAAGCTTGGCTATCTTCCCACTGATAATACACATGGATACATAGAAGATGGATGAGGTTTCTGATTTGTAGTGATTATGCTGAGAATGTTTAGAGAAGAGTGGCCAGATTTGTTTGTATTCTATTCTACTGGAAGAAAATAGTTGGCGTGTCTCTGCACTGCCGGGCAGATACCTACCGACGTGGCCCAACGTATTGCGAAAAATTGCTCATGATGATTTTGCTATAGATCTGGTTTCCCATCTAAGAAATGCCCAGTGTTACGGCAGGAAAGAGACAAATAGCTATTCAGTGGCAAGCGGTAAAATAATATTAGGTGTGTGGTCTCATTATTGCTGTCCCCACGGTCTTTTGTTAAATGACTTCCATTTAAAATAACTAATCTGGCTTGTGGTGGAGGGTGATCGAACAGCCCATGTGTAAAATTATATTCATAGGGCCACATCAGTGAATTACTGGTGCCGCTAAATTGCAGGAAACCTCTCGGCACCAAAACCAGATTAAATTAAATTAGGCGGCGGGGGAATGGGGAGTTTCCCTCATAACCTTATTAATTGCCAGAAGATTATATAAGACTGCAACATATGCAGAGGTGCAAGCTTTCGGTTAATTTTAATGAACAGAAATAAGCATACGGCAAACGTACACAATCTGCTTGCATATATTATTTTGCTGTACGTTTTCAGACAAATGCTCTCAAGCAATGTATGTGGAATTACCCTTGTCTGGTGTGCGCCATTTAAATGCCCTAATGCTGTCGGACAGCTGTGTACATGTGGACAGGGTTGGAATTAAACAGGTCATGGGTAAAGGGGCCCATACACCATTGATCAACGGCCGATTCGGCCGCTCTGATCGATTAGGCTAGAAATCGATGCAACAGGAAGCATGATCGATCGCCTGATTTGCTCAATTGGTCCAGACGGAAAAACTAGGTTGATTGGCTGCTGCAGCAGATCGATGGCCCAAAGGGTTGCATTGGATCAAATGGTGCAACATTGCATTTCAATCTTATGTACAAAGTTGAATAGATCTGGATCGCTTCAGATATGGGGGGTATAAGCACCCTAATCAAATATGAAGTACAAGTTTCTGAAAGCGCTCTCAATCAGAGTCTATATAGTCCCAATGTTATAAATATTCCTTATCTTCCCTTTAGTACATGTAATCCTCTCACCAGATGTTGTTGCTGATTATATTATAGATCAGCAATGACAGCATTAGTTGATATCTCAATCTTCACCGGAATCCACGTTCTCCAGGTTATAAATTACCTCAAAGAAACATATATGGCACAAAACATAGCGTAATACTGTCACATGTATTGTGATAATCACCGTGCTCCAACACACTGTGTATGCTATATAGACTATATAGACTCTGATTGAGAGCGTTTTCAGAAACTTGTACTTCATATTGCATTTCGATCGATTTTCAAAAGATTTCTTTAGATTCTGAAATCTATTCGAAATCTGTTCCTTGTGTGTTGACAAATCAGATAGATTCCTGTCAGATTCGACCTGACAGGTATCTGACAGGAATCTATGTAATGGACGAATCTGCTGCTAATCAGTAAGTGTATGGGTACCTTAAGGATCAGAGGGCTAAACAGAAACTGAGCTGTGGTGTATACAGGTCGCAGCAGTGGGGATTTAACTCCCACCTTTTTCTCCACCTCTAGTCGCAACGCTCCATGCCCCTCTACACCCTACCAATACTTCCTCCTTCACAGCTGAAAGGAGGAAGTATTGGGAGCGGAATGGGGAAGTATTGGATTTCAATCGTTTTTATTGGAATTTTTGGGGAAGTATTGGGAGGATGTATAGGGGTGTGGAGCGCTACAGCCAGTGGTGGAAACCAAGATGGAAACCAGTGTCAGTGTTGCAGTAGACCCCGTTCACAGTGGTGCATTGCGGTGCGGTGTAATGGCCTCTCTGTAACGCGGCTTACTGCATTGCAATGCACCCCCCTATGTGATGCTCACAGTGGGGCGACACAAAAAGTTGCAGTATGGCAACACACTGCATGCAGTACTTTACCACAAAACGCGAGTGTTAAAAGGTACAGTGAAGCAAACTTTTAATTGACTGTATGCTTCACAGTATGTGGTGCAATGCAGCCGTAACGCGTGGTATGGCTTTTTTGTTCCACTGAATTCCTGTTATACAGGCAACACAATGCAACGCCCCACCGTGAATGCAAAACTGAATTCCACATTTGCCTGCTCATGTTTAGTACTGGGAGCTTGCAATGTTTATCAGTGGTACTGAAAGGTGCACATACCATACTTAACCAGTTGAGAACCGCAGTGTTAAACCCTCCTAAAGACCACGCCTTTTTTACCTAAATAGGCCACTGTAGCTTTAAGGCCTCGCTGCAGGTCCGTCCAACTCAGCCCACAAGTGACCCCCCCCCCCCCTTTTCTCCCCACCAACAGAGCATTCTGTTGTTGGGGTCTGATAGCCCCCCAGATGTTTATGTTTTTTTATAAATATTTGTATTATTATTATTCTAATACATGTGTGGGGTTTTTTTCTGTAGCTCCCTCCCCTCGCCAGCCAATCACTGTGATTGGCTGTCATAGGCTTCAGCCTATGACAGCGGATCACTCCCGAGCCAATGGAGGGGACAGCCGTGTCACACAGCTGTCCCCAGTACAGCACTGCCTTAGATCGCAACACTGTACAGGCATTAAAGACGGTGGTTTCGCCGTCTAACAGTCTCCTATCGGCAATCACCGCTGGGAGACTGAAGGCGGGGCGGAGCTCCATCATCCAAGCAAGGATGCGTGTGCGCGATCCCCTGCAGAACACTCCCCCAGGACTTAGGCCGATCGGTGTTAGGCGGTCCTGGGAGAGCCACCGCGTTCACGCCCATCGGCGTGACATGGTCTTAAAGAGGTTAATAATATCATAAATCAATGGTATATGGAAATTTTATCATGTAGTCTTATTAAAAAAAAATCTTGCCTTTTTAATTTGCAGCTAGATATGAGTTTTAAAAATGCAAGTACATGAAAGCATCTTCGGCATTATTTCTAGGTTTACATCAGTATGCATTCCAGCTGTCTGGAGATCGGAAAGAAGCATATAAATGGATGCCAATGATGTCATACTACTTTATCAGTAGCCTGAGCTGATTCTGTGCAGTCATTCTATTAACCACATCCACAAAGGTGGCCACTTCAATCACATCTTTCAAAGTGTGACCAAAAATCCAAGTATGAGGATATCCATTGTCTACATCTCCTTCAGCGTCGCATGGATCATTCCCATAGTGTGCACTGAAATTGCATGCTTTGGAACACTGTGGGAGCTCCTATTGTGCAGACAGGTTAAAGGACCATTATTGCGAAAATCATAAAATTTAAAACATATGTAAAACATATACAGATAAGAAGTACATTTCTTCCAGAGTAAAATAAGCCATACATTACTTTTCTCCTATGTTGCTGTCACTTACAGTAAGTAGTAGAAATCTGACAGAAACGACAGATTTTGGACTAACCCATCTCCTCATGGGAGTTCTCGTTTTTTTTTTCCAAAAGCATTTAGTGAATGGCCGTTTCTCCAATTGCCAAAAAAGTGTAGAAAGGCAGGGAGGCTGGTCAGCATCTTTGTATAAATCTTTTTCCAGAAGTCTATTTATAAAGAATGAATGCCATGCTGAGAATCCCCTATGGAGAGATGGACTAGCCCAAAAACTGTCGGTTCTGTCAGATTTCTACTACCTACTGTAAGTGACAGCAACATAGGAGAGAAGTGATCTATGGCTCATTTTACTCAGGAAGAAGCGTACTTCTTATTTGTACAGTATGTGTTTACCTATATTTAAACTTTTAAGATTTTCGCAACAGTGGTCCTTTAACTGCAGCGTGTGGCTGCATGTGTTTGTAGCCTATAGGTGGATCTTTGTGTCCCCCAGCCCCCCAAACTCACCTCCATTCACAACCCCCATTTCTCTTTACTTTGGCAATGCCTGTATGAATCTTCATCATGCCAAGAAAGCTATTTTTTATGAGAGAGAGAGAGAGAGAGAGAGAGAGAGAGAGAGAGAGAGAGAGAGAGAGAGAGAGAGAGAGAGAGAGAGAGAGAGAGAGAGAGAGAGAGAGAGAGAGAGAGAGAGAGAGAATGTGTGAGTTAATGTTGGTGTGTGTGTGAAGAAGGAAATTTGGGTGCCCGCTAGTGTCACAAACGTGGGCGTCGACATCCATAGGCACCACTGTAAATTGACGCTATACTGTGTAAATTGGGCACCCGCAACACCCGATAGGTAGCCCAAGATTTTTCATTTTTAACATTGTTTTTGAGGCGGGGTTCAGTTAAGATTAGGTGTGTGTGTGTGTGTGTGTGTGTGTGTGTGTGTGTGTGTGTGTGTGTGTGTGTGTGTGTGTGTGTGTGTGTGTGTGTGTGTGTGTGTGTGTGTGTGTGTGTGTGTGTGTGTGTGTGTGTGTGTGTGTGTGTGTGTGTGTGTGTGTGTGTGTGTGTGTGTGTGTGTGTGTGTGTGTGTGTGTGTGTGTGTGTGTGTGTGTGTGTGTGTGTGTGTGTGTGTGTGTGGCTAAGATTAGCCGTGATAGGGGATAAAAGTTAGGTGTGGGTAGGGGGTGGTTAAGGATAGCTGTGAGGGGAGGGTGGTGGTTAAGGTGTTATTATAGTGGGAGGGTTCTGTGTGAGAATAGGGTTAGGTTTGGCTGCAGAAAAATTCTGTACATTTTACCAATATTTTACTAACAAAAAGCCCCCCCTCTAAAATAGTAAAATATCTGTAAAATACTGATATTCTACTACTGGCTATTCCCAGGCGTCCAAATTTCACGGCGCCTCTATTTCATACACGTGCGTGTTTGTGTGCGTGTGCAATGTTTCAGGGGCAATTTCCTTTAATTGTCTTGTCGACATGCTTCACTGGAGTAAACCTTTGAAACACAACATAATAAACAGTAAAAAAACCCCGGTGTACTTTTCCAAGGATAAAAAGACTCATTTGAGAAGGAATGCGTAACGAACACGAAACAAAAAGAGGAAAAGTTGTGCAAACAATATCTTCATTGTAGATAGTGGTGGTGACAGGGTTATTACGCCTGAGAAGCAGGAAAATGAGATTTGTAGTGAGCGAAGATTTCGTTTCTTACCAGGCAAACATGAGAAGGAGTCATGGTTTGTTTAGCCGGTTAAGCAGTGTCAGAGTGCGTGCTTGTCAGCCCGTCTCGGTGACAGATATCAATGCTATAACTAAGAGGAAACGGCCGAGGAAGGTTTTAAATGGATTTCTTCCTGCCCGTCACGTTTAACACCAAGAGAAACCCAGCAGCCGGTGCAGAGATTTCCATTCGCAATATATTATATTCACACAGTCAAATTGCTGCACGCCGGATGAATGCAAAAGCTCCATTCCTCCCCGAAATTCACAGATGAGAAACAATAACGGCAAACAAAAAGAAAAAAAAGTCAAGCATTGCCATGGATACAATGCGCTGGGCCGTAAATTTAGACGGCACGGAGAACCTGTGCTGAGCGAGAGAGCAATTTTCAAGTAAGGTTTTGATACAGTACACAGTGTGAAAAGCCATCACAATCATAAATGAAGAAAGGAGCTATAAAAAGAAGCAAATGGTACTAAAAATGCTTTCAAAAGATGCAGATAGACAGTTCTATCATTTCCGGGCACATTTGATTTGCAGGGAGCATGACAACACATAAATAACAAACAAAATGTATTTAACTCACTGGGGACGGCAGGCGCTAGCCCCTTTAAAGGATACCTGGACTGACATGTGACATGATGAGATAGATATGTGTGTGTACAGTGCCTAGCACACTAATAACTAGGCTGTGTTCCTTTTTTTCTTTCTCTGCCTGAAATAGTTAAATATCAGGTATGTAAGTGGCTGACTCAGTCCGGAAGTCCGGACTCAGACAGGAAGTGACTACAGTGTGACCCTCACTGATAAGAAATTCCAACTATAAAACACTTTCCTAGCAGAAAATGCCGTCTAAGAGCAAGAAAGAGATAAAAAGGGACATTTTTTTATCAGTGAGGGGGTCACACTGTAGTCACTTCCTGTCTGAGTCAGAGCTGAGTCAGCCACTTACATACCTGATATTTAACTCTTTTAGGCAGAGAAAGAAAAAAAGGAACACAGCATAATTATTTGTGTGATAGGCACTGTACATACACATGTCTATCTCATCATATCACATGTCACTTTGGGTATCCTTTAAAGACCAGAGCCTTTTTTTTCAGTTGTACACTTCCTGATCACTGTGATTGGCTCACAGTGATTAGAGATGGCCCAAACCTCCGATTTTCGGTTCGCGAACGTCCGCAAAAAGTTCAGTTCGCGTGAACTTTCGTGAACCACAATAGACTTCAATGGGGAGGTGTACTTGGAAAACTAGACAAATTTATGCTGGCCACAAAAGTGATGGAAAAGATGTTTCAAGGGGTCTAAAATCTTAGTTTTTGCATGGATGAGTGGGATAGACGCCAAAAGTCCCGGGGAAAAACCTGGATTTGACACAAAGCAGCGCTTTAAGGGCAGAAATCACATTGAATGCTAAATTGCATGTGTATACATCAATCAGGGAGTGTAATTAGAGTACTGCTTCACACTGACACACCAAACTCACTGTGTTACGCACCACAAACAGCTGTTTGTGTTGTGACGGCTGTGCTGGACTGGTGCGCACCATGGCGAGAGTGCAGGCGATAGCGGTTTTCGAGCCCGTATGGTCGCCAGGCTGAGGTTATTGTTCAGCTGATCGAATTTGGTCTGTCCACATCGAAGCAAGGTAATGATCACGAAGGGGAATGGGCACATGTACATGCCTTTTGTTTTGTTGTTGCAGCCGCAGTGCAGCCAGAAAAATTAGGCAGGCATGCACACGCACCAGAAAAATGAGTACAGCGGCCTCTGCTAGCAGAGGCCTTAAAAATTCAGGAATCCACCTGGAGTCCTGGACCCTGTTGGTGGTGGTGGAGAATGCAGTCAAGCGGCCTGCAGGCAGAGATGCTGTGTGGGGAGTCTTGGGGCGGGCAGGCAGTCACACGGCGCGCAGGTAGAGATGCTGTGTGTGGGGACTGACTTAGTCTTCGGGCAGGCCTGACCGTGCTATGCAGATTACGTGGTCAGATGGTCCCTTGACCCAACGCTGTGTGCCAGAGATGACACCACTTGCCTTTCAACATCACGGTACAGTTTGGGTATCGCCTTTTTTGAGAAATAATTGCATATCTTCCACTGTGGTGTGTGGATTTGCTTTTGCGTGCAGCTTTCCCTCAGGTGGTCATCCCATTGCAGTTTGTGCTTTGTAATCATGTGCCTTCGTAAGGTAGTTGTCCCTACGAGGGTCTTGGTCTTTCCACAGCTCAATTTTTGGTGGCAGAGAGTACAGATGGCATTGCTCTCATCTGAGGCAGACACACAAAAAAATGTCCACATCGCTGAGCCCTGGGGTGATGGAAATTTGGTGGTGGCGGCTAACTGAGTGTTAAGTGGGGTGCCAGAATCAGAGCAGGAGGAGGAAGATATGTCACGCTTCCATGCGGAAGCTGAGAAAGATGAGGTGTTCGGTGTTAAATAGTCAACTACGTCCTGACAATATTGGGGTTGATGGCACGTGCCTTCTTCTGAACACTGTACTTTGGTCGCGGGCCGCACGGAATCACGACAGCGCAACCTCGAACAGACCTACCAGGTAGCCTGCCTATGCCTTTTGTTTTGTCCATATTGGGGGGATGAAGTGAAAGGTATGCACTGACTTGACTAATACAATGTGCAGTCAGTCACACAGGTGCAGTTAACAGGTATGCACGGAGTGGTATATCACACTGCGTGCGCTCACGTAGGTAGGTGGGTGCACTGTGAACAACAGGTAGTAGGTATATACTGTACTGGGTATTACAATGTGCACCTGTCACACACACAGGTAGTCACTGAATGTGCTGGACCTGGCAGTGGCACACACACAGTATGGATTATCAAGGCTGTCTATGCAACACAAGTGTCAGTGGGACACACAGAAAAAAAAAAAGATCACAAGAACAAGATTAGCTCTCAAAAGAGCTGTTGTGGGGTGCTATTTTAGCAATAAAAATCAGCAAGGAGCAAGCTAACAAGCCTACAAGAGCCTAACTAATCTTTCCCTATGAGAGAGTCTGCAGCAGCTGTCCCTTCTCTATTTACTGCAGGCACACGAGTGAGTATAATGGCCGGTGGGGCCTGTCTTTTATAAGGGGGGAGTGGCTCCAGGAGGGAGTGTAGCCTGATTGGCTACAATGTGCCTGC
This sequence comes from Hyperolius riggenbachi, assembly GCF_040937935.1. Classification (NCBI taxonomy): domain Eukaryota; kingdom Metazoa; phylum Chordata; class Amphibia; order Anura; family Hyperoliidae; genus Hyperolius; species Hyperolius riggenbachi. The sequence continues at coordinate 87,979,372 of NC_090649.1, read as the reverse complement.
TGACTGTGATGTAGAGGGTCAAGGTTGACCCTAATGGTGCATTACGGGGGCGAACCGAACTTCCGGAAAAGTTCCCGGTTCGCTGCGATTGCGAACCACGGAAGTTCACCCGGAACCGTTCGGGCCATCTCTAACAGTAATAAGGAGGTCAGGAACCAATGAAGACGTCTCCTGACCGATGTACGGATCGATTTGTACCGGCAGGAACACGCTGTTGCGTTCTGTACTTGAGAGCCGATGGCAGTAAAACTATGCTTCATCAGGCTTAGGCAGCCACAAGTACAGCAGTTTTAAATATTGGTGGTCCCAAATCGGTTAAAAAAACACCTACGTTTTCAACTGGACAATTTTTACTCAAAAAAAAGCCAACACAGTGAAGGTTCCATAGGATGAAAGCTGATATTTTGCATTTAAATTATCATGGGAAACCACAAATATCTATGCATTTTTTACTAAGTACCTTTAATCATGATGCTGGCAGCTTCTTGAAGCGGAACTGAATTTTAAAAAAACAAAAAGTGTTTCAGTTACCTGGGGCTTCTGCCAGCCCCTTGCAGTTTTCCTGTCCTGCGCCACTCCTCCACTATCCTCCATTCTCCCGCCACCAGTTAGTTTCGGTTCGGTTAACCTGGCAAATGCGCCTGCACGCCCCGGGCCATGTGCGTCTTTCTTTGCGGTCCCGCCCACAATAGCGTCCTGTACTATTAGCTCAGGATGCTATTGCGGGCTGGAACGCAAAGAAAGATACATGTGGCACTGGGCGCGCAGACGCAGTTGCCATCGACTTAGAAGACGGTAATGAAACTAGCTGGCGGCGGGAGAATGGAGGATCGTGGAGGACCTTCGTGGGACAAGAAGGCTGCATGGGGCTGGCAGAAGCCCCAGGTAAGTGAAGCACTTTGGGTTTTTTTTATATTCAGTTCCGCTTTAAATCTGTGCAGCAATACTTGCCTTTCCCAAGGTGATATTTCCCTGTCCTTTGTCCTAGACATGTCTTCTGCACCTGATACTGATGAACTACTACTGCAGAAAATTGACATTTTTCACTATTCAGACTACTGTTTTCTCATGGTTGCCCATAAAATATTCAAAAGCAACTTTATCAGTACCCTTTTACTCCTATTTTTACTTTGTATTGTATCCTGTACTCTAAATTCTCCAATCTGAGTCTCCAATCCTGGTAAACTTATTTTATCATTTGTCTCTTAATACCACTTGCTGGCCAGTTCCACAGAAAAAAAATCATTTTATTTTGGACAGCATTTAAAAGGGCTAGAACCTTTTTTGTATTTTCTTTGCAATTTTGTGTTTCCATTTGTTATAATCACTGCAAAAGTATCAGTTACAGCAACAGGTACATTTCTTTCTGCACATTGGGCCAATTATGAATGGGCAATCAGGCCCATCACTGACCAATTTTACCCCCTCCATGTAGCATGAGGGTCGACAAATAATGCATACTATGAGTAGATTGTGTACGTAACACTAATACTACATGGAGGTGGGAAAATTAGTCAGTGATTGGCCAATCATAATTAAAAGAAAATACCATCCGAGTACCATGCTTTAGGCCTGGAACCCACTACAAATTGCAAATGTTTTTAAGTAGCGTTTTGTAAGCAATTTCATGAGCGTTTTCCGGCGATTTTGGGAGCGATTTTAAAAAGTGTAAGCTTTTTGCCAGCGATTGTAAAAGCGATTTGCGATTTTAATTATGATTAGTCCTTTCAATTTTTTTTTTTTACAGTTTTCAGTGATTTAAAATGCAAACAAATCGTTATGTGAAGCGATTCATGAACGATTTGCCAGCACTTCAATACTTTACATTGAAGCGCAAATGTTCCCAAAAGGCTGCAAGTCCTGCGATTGCGATTTTGCTAATCGCAATCGCTACTGTAGAATTTGTTACATTTATTCATATTGGCACAGCGTTTAGGGAAATCGCTGGCGATTGAACGCGCTCCCTAAACGCTCAAAAAAGCACTCTAGTGGATTTCAGGCCTTAGATAGTGTTAGTGTATAGTTTTTATTGGGCGTTATGGTTAGGCATGGGTGAAGAATTAGGGTTAGACCCTAACTTGAGGGCCGGTTAAGGTTATGCATTGGCAGTGGAATAGTTGGTTAGGGTTAGGCATGGGTACAGGGAGAGTTCATGTAAGAGTACGTTTAGGTTAAGCTATAGTAAAATATCAATAAATATTTGGAATCTGAATTATCCACAGATTCATAGTAGAATATCGGTAATTCCCCGATATTCTACTTGCAGCTATCCACAACACACAAATTATCGTGGTGCCCTTTTTGAATCTAGACATAAAAACTACATCTGGTGGCAAGTTGAAGCAGTGGAGACAGGCAACCTTATTCACTTTTTGAACTACCGTACTTTATGTAAAATGACGGTGCCAAGAGGTGCGCTCCAATGACTGTATGGCCGGGTCTTTAGGGCTGTTTCACACCAAAAAGCACTTGAGATTTTGCTGCAATTTTTATTATTTAGTATTTATATAGCACTGACTTCTTCCGCAGCGCTGTACAGAGTATACAGTCTTGTTACTAACTGTCCCTTAGAGGAGCTCACAATCTAAACCCTACCATAGTCCTATGTCCATTGTAGTGTAGGGCCAATGTAGGGGAAGGCCAATTAACTTATCTGCATGTTTTTGAGATGTGGGAAACCCGTACAGACATGGGGACAACACAACATACTGTGCAGAGAGTGCCCTGGCTGAGAATCGAGCCAGGGACCCAGTGCTGCAAGAAGAGAGCACTAACCCCTACGCTACTGCGCTGCCGATTTTAAATCAATTCTATACTTGCTACGCTTTAAACCATATATTTAAAGAACAGAGTAAAAGGAAGGCTAAGAGTGTAGAAAACAGACAAGAATATTGCACCTCATCTCATGATGATGAATGTAAGGGGGTGAGCTGCAATAAGTGAATACAAGGGAGGCGAGATTCACCCTCCCACCTATTCCTGCAGTTTGTAAACATATAGGCCTTGATTAATTTGTCAAAACTGATAAAAACACTAAAACAAACCTTTGAACATTCTGGGTAATAGAAGCTGAGCATGTGATCGATCACTATGCAATCATCAAAGTATTGTCTTCAGATTAAACTGCGTAACAAAACAATCTGATACAATAGGGGGCGGCACCAATGCAGATAAGCATTTACCTGTATTAATAAAGGGAACCTAAACAGAGGGATATAGATGTTTCCTTTTAAACAATACCAGTTGCATGGCAGTCCTACTGATCTCTTTGGCTGCAGCAGTGGCTGAATCACACACCTGAAACAAGCATGCATCTAATCTAGTCTGACTTCAGTCAGAGCGCCTGATCTGCATGCTTGTTGAGGGGCTGTGGCTATAAGTATTAGAGACACAGAATCTGCAGGAGAGTCAGGCAACTGGTATTATTTTAAAAGGAACAAATCCATATCCTTCTCAGTATAGGTTCCCTTTAAGGACTGCAGTCTTAAAAAGGACCAGACACTTTTTTTCTATTCAGACCACTGCAGCTTTAACGGTTTATTGCTCAGTCATACAACCTACCACCTAAATGAATTTTACCTCCTTTTCTTTTCACTAATACAGCTTTCTTTTGGTGCTATTTGATTACTGTTGTGATTTTTTGTTTTTATTATATTCATCAAAAAAGACATACATTTTGTCAAAAAAAAATGATTTTTTTAACTTTCTGTGCTGACATTTTTCAAATTAAGTAAAATTTCTATATACGTTTTTGTCTAAATTTATTGTGCTACATGTCTTTGATAAAAAAATAGACACTTTTTGGATTTTTTTTTTTGTTTGGGTAAAAGTTATAGCGTTTACAAACTATGGTGCAAAAAGTGAATTTCCCCAGTTTGAAGCATCTCTGACTTTTCTGAGCACCTGTCAGGTTTCATGCGGTGCTAGAATTCCAGGATAGTATAAATACCCCCCAAATGATCCCAAAGGAGACATCCCAAAGTATTCACTAAGAAGCATGGTGAGTTCATAGAAGATTTTATTTTTTGTCTCAAGTTAGCGGAAAAAGACACTTTGTGACAAAAAAAAAAAAGGTTTCCATTTCTGCTAACTTGTGACAAAAAAAAATGAAATCTGCCATGGACTCACCATGCCCCTCTCTGAATACTTTGGGGTGTCTACTTTCCAAAATGGGGTCATTTGTTGGGTGTGTCTACTGTCCTGGCGTTTTGGGGTGTGCTAAATTGTTAGCACCCCTGTAAAGCCTAAAGGTGCTCATAGGACTTTTGGCCCCTTAGCGCACCTAGGCTGCAAAAAAGTGTCACACATGTGGTAGTATAATGTGTGTTGGGGTGTATTTTTACACATACCCATGCTGGGTGGGAGAAATCTCTGTAAATGATTTTTTTACACACAATTGTCCATTTACAGAGATATTTCTTCCACCCAGCATGGGTATGTGTAAAAATACATCCCAAAACACATTATACTACTTCACCTGAGTACGGTGATACCACATGTGTGACACTTTTTTGCAGCCTAGGTGCGCTAAGGGGCCCAAAACAATCATTTGAGGCATTTTCCAGACTACTACTCACGGTTTAGGGCCCGTAAAATGCCAGGGCAGTATAGGAACCCCACAAGTGACCCCATTTTAGAAAGCCGACACCCTAAGGTATTTCGTTAGGAGTATGGCGAGTTCATAGAAGATTTTATTTTTTGTCACAAGTTAGCGGAAATTGATTTGTATTGTTTTTTTTTCACAAAGTGTAATTTTCCACTAACTTGTGAAAAAAAATAAAATCTTCTATGAACTCATCATACACCTAACGGAATACCTTGGGGGTGTCTTCTTTCTAAAATGGGGTCACTTGTGGGGTTTCTATACTGCCTTGGCATTTTAGGGGCCCTAAACTGTGAGGAGTAGTCTTGAAATCAAATGCCTCAAAATTACTGTTCAGGGGTATAAGCATCTGCAAGTTTTGTTGGTCTCAGCCATAATTGAGTCGTAGAAATCCACAGTGCAGAACAGATAAAAAAAAAGGTCTAGGGCCAATCCTAGATTATCTGTCTCCACCTGGACTCCAGACTGGGCGGTGAAAAGGGGGAGGACGGGTGCAGCAGAACCAGGGGATTGCCAATTGGGATTTGCCAGCACCTCTGGGAGACTATGGGTAGTACGGGCCCGTTTTGCTGGTGGCTGCGACTCGGGTCTTAAAGAGACTCTGAAGCGAGAATAAATCTCACTTCAGAGCTCATAGTTAGCAGGGGCATGTGTGCCCCTGCTTAACCGCCGCTATCCCGTGGCTAAACGGGGGTCCCTTCACCCCCAAACCCACCCCCGCAAACCTTGGTCGTAGATATAGTCGTTCCTGGAGGCAGGGCTAATGGCTGCAGCCCTGTCTCCAGTCGCGTCTATCAGCGGCGCATCGCCGCCTCTCCCCGCCCCTCTCAGTGAAGGAAGACAGAGGGGCGGTGGAGAGGCGGAGATACGCGCTGACAGACGCGCGTGGGGCAGGGCTGCGGCGGTTAGCCCTGCCCCAACCAGTAGAGGGGATGCGCTGCACGGAGGGGGATTTGGGGGTGAAGGGACCCCCGTTTAGCGGTGCGATAGCGGCGGTTTAGCAGGGGCACACCGAACCAGTTTCTACTACCATGCTGGTGCTCGCCACTTCACCACGGTCTGTGGTAGTAGTGGTGCTAGGTCCAGGAGATGCTACGCTGCTGGTGCATACATCACCAAGAAAACTCGGATCAGCGCTGCCCTTGAGTCTGATCCTGCGGTCCAGTGACATGGGGTGTGGTATGCCTGGCTCTAGCCGGGACCTCAACCTCGTCATTGCTATCGGTCAGAGAGCCACTGCTGTGCACCGGTTCGTATTCTGACCCGGATGATTCGTCGGATGAGGCTTCCCAATCGCCCTCACCCCACTGGGCCAGAATCTCGGCGGCCTCTTCAGCGGAATACCCCTTTTTTTGCCATGGTGGACTGCTAAATTTAGGGGGTATTCCTCTTAGACTACCCAGGAAAAAGAGTACCTACCTAGCAAAAGAGAATACTTGTGAAGTAGAAAGCTGTGGTCACTAAGTTTTGATAAAAAAAAAAAACAAATCTGACCTTTACAGCGCCACAGTTACTGTACAGAGTTTTTTGGAGTGATCAGAAAAAAAAATCAGTCACTGCAGTGGGGCGGGTGAGGGTTTGGCCGGGTGATCAGAAGCCCGCAGGGGGGCAGATTAGGGCCTGATCTGATGGGTAGGAGTGCTAGGGGGTGACAGGAGGAGATTGATGGGTGTCTCAGGGGGTGATTAGAGGGGAGAATAGATACAATCAATGCAATGGGGAAATGATCGGAAGGGGGTCTGAGGGGGAACTGAACTAGTGATCAGGAGCCCACACGGGGCAAATTAGGGTCTGATCTGATGGGTAGGAGTGCTAGGGGGTGACAGGAGGAGATTGATGGGTGTCTCAGGGGGTTATTAGAGGGGAGAATAGATACAATCAATGCAATGGGGAAATGATCGGAAGGGGGTCTGAGGGGGAACTGAACTAGTGATCAGGAGCCCACACGGGGCAAATTAGGGTCTGATCTGATGGGTAGGAATGCTAGGGGGTGACAGGTGGTGACCAGGGCCGGATTTGTTCTCTTTACCACCCAAGGTCACTGTCACCAGCCGCCTCCCTTCAGTATTGGTAGCCAGATGACCCCTTACCTCTAGTATAGTTAACTTGATGACCCCCCACCTCCATTATAGCTAGCCAGACAACCCCTCCCCCTTTCCCTCAAGTATAGGTAGCCAGGTGACTCCGTTAATCCCTCCTTTTCCCACTCCCCCCTTTCAGTATAGGTAGCCATCTCGCCTTCACACCACAGAAGCCATCATTGTGACTCTTTTCTCAGCTTGTCTCCAGTGCAGCCCAAGTCTATAGCCACTGGCCACAATGCAAATGTGCACAGAGAGTAAGGTAAGGTGACCGCTACACAGGCCGCTGGCAGCAGAGTACCGTGGTCAGGCGCACGCCTGATTTCCCTGAATTGCAGCATTTACAAGCTTGCAAATGCTGCATAAGTTTAGCCTGCTGCTTTGGTGCCCTTGCTCCTGTGGTGCCGTAGGCCATGGCCTAGGTGGCCTTGGCCTAAACCCGGCCCTGGTGGTGACAGGAAGTGATTGATGGGTGTCTCAGGGTGTGATTAGAGGGGGGAATAGATGCAATCATTGCACTGGGGAGGTGATTAGAGGGGGGGGGGGGGGGTGTCTGAGGGCGATCTGAGGATGTGGGCGGGTGATTGGGTGCCCGCAAGGGGCAGATGAGGGTCTGATCTGATGGGTATGATGGGTAGCAGTGACAGGTGATGACAGGGGGTGATTGATGGGTGATCATTGGGTGATTAGAGGGGAGAACAGATGTAAATAATGCACTGGGGAGGTGATCAGGGGGGTCTGAGGGCAATCTGAGGGTGTGGGCGGGTGTTTGGGTGCCCACAAGGGGCAGATTAGGGTCTGATCTGATGGGTAGCAGTGACAGGTGGTGACAGGGGTGATTGATAGGTGATCAGGGTGTGATTAGAGGGGAGAATAGATGCAAGCAATGCACTGGTGAGGTGATCGGGGGGTCTGAGGGCGATCTGAGGGTGTGGGTGGGTAATTGGGTGCCCACAAGGGGCAGATTAGGGTCTGATCTGATGGATAGCAGTGACAGGTGGTGACAGGGGGTGATTGATGGGTGATCAGTGGGTGATTAGAGGGGAGAACAGATGTAAACAATGCACTTGGGAGGTGATCTGAGGGTGGGTCTGCGGGCGATCTGAGGGTGTGGGCGGGTAATTAGGTGCCTGCAAGGGCAGGTTAGGGTCTGACCTGATGGGTGGCAGTGACAGGTGGTGATTGATGGGTGATTGACAGGTGATCAGTGGGTGATTAAATGGGAGAATAGATGTATACAGTACACGGGGGGGGGTTGGCGGAGGATCTGAGGGTGGGGGGGGGGTGTTCAGGAGCCCCCAGGGGGCAGTTTAGGACCTGATCTAAAATATAGCATAGACAGATAGTGACAGGGGGTGATTGATGGATGATTAGGGGGGTGATTGGGTGCAAACAGTGGTCTGAGAGGGTGATCGGGGGGGGGGGGGGGGGGGTTGAGGGGTGCTGTCGGCGATCGGGGGACAAGATCAGTGTGTGTGTATTTACATGCACAGCTGCCTCCTCCTCTGGTGGTCCCTCGATCACTAGGACCACCAGGGGAGGAGGCAGCCTGTATAATACACTTTGCATACATTACAAAGTGTATTATACACTTTCTATGCGGCAGATCGGGGGTTAACAACCCGCCGGCGCTGCGGGTTGACGTCACGGGTGGGCGGAGTCTAATGCCGGCAGATGCGCGCGCATCTATATGCGCGATCCCCGGCTAATTAGTCCCCCAGGTGCCACCACCGATCGGCGTTACGTGGCCCTGGGGGTGCCACCTTGCCACCGCCAATTGGTAGTGGGCGGTCAGAAAGTGGTTAAACAGCATCTGGGCAACTATTATTAATTCATTCAACAGAGGAATGAAAACAAGTGACAGAATTTAAAAGAGAACACAGAAATTGTTACGTAAGGGATGCTATTTTTTTTGTCTATGTATGCCATGAGGGTATATTATTATTATTCTTTTTTTTTTTTACATTTTTTGCAAATTAGGGATTGCAATTAATGATAGGGTACAATGTGAAAACCAAACCACAAAATTGAAAAAATACACCTTTATTTCCAAATAAAATATTGTTGCTATGCATTGTATTAGGAACATAATTTAAATGTTGTAATAACCGGGAAAAATAAATTATGTGGGCTTTATCTACAGTTGAATGTTTTATTTTAAATTTATAATGTCCGAAAACTGAGAAATAATGATTTTTTTCATTTTTCTTCTTATTATTCCTGTTAAGATGCATTTAAAATAACAGTTCTTAGCAAAAAGTACTACCGAAAGAAAGCCCAATTTGTGGCAAAAAAAAGATGTATAGATTTTTTAGGTGTGATAAGTAGTTATAAAGTTATAGGCAAATAAATGGGAGGAATGATAAAATGTGAAAATTGCTCTGGTTCATAAGCCATCAAGTCCTCATGTATCCTTTCATAAGGACAGGTTCTTTAGTGAATTGGCATTTAAAATATGGAGTAATGTTTTCACTTGCCTTATTATCACCAGCATGATGTTAGTGAATTGTGGCCAATATAAAATCTTTAAATAACCAGTTGTTACCCTTCGAGAGAAGCCAATCTGATCTCTTGAATTAATTAATAATTTTTGCCCAGATGCTGTTTAATAAAGGTAAATGTTTATCTGCATTGGTGCCGCCCCCTATTGTATCAGATTGTTTTGTTACGCAATTTAATCTGAAGACAATACTTTGATGATTGCATAGTGATCAATCACATGGTCAGCTTCTATTACCCAGAATGTTCAAAGGTTTGCTTTAGTGTTTTTATCAGTTTTGACAAATTAATTAATCAAGGCCTATATGTTTACAAACTGCAGGAATAGGTGGGAGGGTGAATCTCGCCTCCCTTGTATTCACTTATTGCAGCTCACCCCCTTACATTCATCATCATGAGATGAGGTGTAATATTCTTGTCTTTTTTCTACACTCTTAGCCTTCCTTTTACTCTGTGCTTTAAATATATGGTTTAAAGCATAACAAGTATAGAATTGATTTAAAATCGGCAGCGCAGTAGCGTAGGGGTTAGTGCTCTCATCTTGCAGCACTGGGCCCCTGGCTCAATTCTCAGCCAGGGCACTCTCTGCACAGTATGTTGTGTTGTCCCCATGTCTGTACGGATTTCCCACAACCCAAAAACATGCAGATAAGTTAATTGGCTTCCCCCTACATTGGCCATACACTAAGATGGACATAGGACTATGGTAGGGTTTAGATTGTGAGCGCCTCTAAGGGACAGTTAGTAACAAGACTGTATACTCTGTACAGCGCTGCGGAAGAAGTCAGTGCTATATAAATACTAAATAATAAAAATCGCAGCAAAATCTCGAGTGCTTTTTGGTGTGAAACATCCCTAAAGACCCGGCCATACAGTCATTGGAGCACACCTCTTGGCACAGTCATTTTACAGGTTCGCTTTAGTGTTTTTATTAGTTTTGACAAATTAATCAAGGCCTATATGCTTTCAAACTGGCAGAAAATGTAGACGATGAGATGCCATAAATGCCATAATGCCCACACGTCGTAAATGGGGGCAGGGGATTATGCAGGCCAATGCTTTTGTGAGTGTGTGTGTGTGTGTGTGTGTGTGTGTGTGTGTTGGGGGGGGGGGGATGGAAAAAAAAAGTATGTTGGCCACATTGGGTGAAAGGGGGGGGGGGTGTTTAGTGGACATGTGGCTGCATGTGTTTTTGGTAGGATTGCCACACTTGTTTACAAGGAAAGGATGGGGGTAGGTGGGACCTTGGAACCTAGAGAGGAAGGCCCCATGGTTTGTAGTGAGAGAGGTCCCTGCTTTTTACATAGTAATAACTTTGACAGACTTTCATCCTGTGTACTGGACCTAATTCTACAAGCATAGCTCATATACATTTGGATGTCATAAGGAAGCAAGATTTTTGTTTTTTGTTTTTGGGTGGTTATGTTGCCATCACAAATCCCTGTTTGCCTTGACTTGATAGCGGACATGTTTCTACTAAATCATTGGCAGTTGATATTTTTAGTTCTCTTTCTTGAGATGGGCGTTAAACCTAAACTCTTGCACAGGACAGACGGAAAACACAGAGAAATGCACCCTGTATGCATTTAGAGAGTTTAGCCTGTCTAATTCCCCCTCATTTGTGACTAAGCACAACTGGAATTTGATCTCTCAGCTGGTCAGTTGGCTGCCTCAGCAGAGCAGCTAATTTGTAAACTCAGGATGCTAACCCTATGTCTGCTTCCATGAAAGCAGGAAGTAGACACTGCAGATTTATTGCAGGATTTGCATGATTTGCATCAGATGTAATAAAGAAATGTTTCTCCTTCGGCCCCCTTTCACACTACCGCGTTTTCATTGCATCGCGTTACCTTTTTTTTTACCGCAGGTTAAAGCTAAAGCAATGTAAGTCTATTGGACATATCCTACCTGACACGCTGAGTTGCGATGCACCAGAAGTAGATCATCTGACGCAAACGGATCAGCGCGCTACGGGTCAACATTTGTGGCGACATGCGTTGACCAGAAGTCAGGTAAGTCAATGGCGATGCAGATATTTTAAAGAGGCTTATAGACAAATAACATAATAGATTTATACATACCTGGGGCTTCCTCCAGCCCCATCCCCATAGATCGCCCCCACGCTGCTGTCCTCAGCCTTTTCAATCACCGGTACCAGGTCCCTTAACTTCGGCCAGTCAGGGCCAGTCGACGCAGGCACAGCGTGCTCCCTCCGTACTGCGCAGGCGCATGCGTAAAGCAGGAGCCGAGTCTGGTCGAGTCCGGCAGAAGTGACGGAAACCAGTAACAGCGATTGAGAAGGCTGAGGACGCCGGCGTGGAAACGATCTATGCGGATGGGGCTGGAGGAAGCCCCAGGTATGTATAAATCTATTATGTTATTTGTCTCTGCATCCCGTCTCTGGTTCCCTTTAAAAGGGTTCTGTGTATATATTTAAAAAAAAACAACCTGACACTAACCTGGGGCTTCTACTGGCCTCCTGCAGCTGTCTTGTCCCACGCCATCCTCTACGATCCTCCGTTCCCCCGCCGCCGGTCACGACCAATTATTTGTCTACCTAGACGAATGCAACTGCGCCTGTGCGGCCGTGTGCGTCCTTAATCCTGCTCGCGTCTCCGGGAGTTTACTGCGCAGAAGCAATGCAAAGTTTTCTAGTACTGCATCTGCGCAGTAAGCTCCCGGAGACATGAGCAGGAGCGAGGAAGCAGCCTGTTCCATTCATCTAGTTAGACGAATAACTGGACCGTGACCGGAGGCGGGGAACGGAGGATCATAGAGGACGGTGCAAGACAGGACAGCTGCAGGGGGCTGGTAGAAGCCCCAGGTAAGTGTCAGTTTTTGTTTTTAAATATTTACACAGAACCCCTTTAAACTGTTTTGCGTTTGCGTTGCACATGCGCAGAAGCATATTTTTTCGATACACTTCTTTGCTATTCGTATTTCTGTCACAGGAAGAGAGCGCTGGAGAGCCTCACTTATAGTTTGGCTTGCTGTCATAAGTTATATTACCGCGGTATCTTAAAAACATGTTTTTAGCGTTGCATCTGATCGTACTGCAACTAAACCGCAGGCTGCTAATGTGAAACCGGCGGAAAGTTTAATATGCTGTTGCTTATCTTTCAGAGCAGAGATGAAGTTCTGAGATCATTTATTAGAAAGACAGGAAGCCGCCAGCTCGTAAGACAGCAGGCATCCTGTGATTGGCAGGCTCACCTCAGCGGAGAAGGCGTGGCGGGAACCGTAGAAGGAGCGGCACATCTTCAGTATTTCACCTGCCGTTTCCTCTTCCTGCCCGGCCTCACGGTTGGAAAGCATCGCTCGTACCAGCTTAACCCACAGATTATCCTCCAGACGTGTGCTGCAAGACACAAGCAGCGAGAGAGAAATTCTCATTTGCCAAACTGCAAACATTACTCTGTGCTGAGGGGATTGGGGAGAGGCGATAATTTAAAACCTGGTGCCAAACCTTGCAGTGGATAAAGGGCTTAAATCTGCATAAGGGAAGAAAGTGACACACACTCCATGAGTAAGATGGATGGCCGCTTCATTTACTGATCACTGGAGGCATCTGATGTGGCCACAGAGTAACATTCACATCAAGGCTGCATGATTTACTGAAACCACAAAATACACGATGTGGAGAGAGATCTGCACAGCTGCAAATGTTACTTCACTCTCGCTAAATATATGAGAACAGCGGCTTGGGTTATTACACACACTTATTAAAGGTGCAGCGTAGTACAGCAACTCAAAAACAAACTCTTAACATGGAGCAACCCCAAAAAAAAAAAAAAAAAGTAAAAACGACAAGACACAGAACATTTATTTTATTTTCTCCTGGTGGACTCAAAGCGCCAGAGCTGCAGCCACTAGGACGCGCTCGATAGGCAGTAGCGGTGTTAAGGAGTCTTGCCCAAGGTCTCCTCACTGAATAGGTGCAAGCATACTGAACAGGAAGAGCCGAGATTTGAACCCTGGTCCTTAACCCGTATACAATCCAGCCAGCTAAAAAAATGTCTGCCACTTAAGGTTAAAAGTGGCCATTAATGATACAATCACACAGATGATTGATCAAAAAAACGAAACGACTCCATCAATCTGGATGGAATTGGTTAGGAGTTTTTTGTAGTGGGCATGACCAATTGTTTTTAACCAACCATGACAACTGGATCAGACAATCAATCATTTGTGGGATTGCATCGTTAGTAGGCACCTTTAGGAGGAACTCCAAGCATTTACCATCCACACTACAATTCCTGACCCTCCCCTGATTTGGTGATTAACTCTTCTCCAGAGAGAAAATAGCAGCAACTCCTTCGTACCAAATATCCCGATACATGAGGAAATTTTACATATACAGCATCTGATGTATATGGAATGGAGTGTGTGCATTAAGACCTTGTAACTCCGGTCGCTTCTTGACTAGTAAGTGCATTATAAATCAGGTGGTGGGTGCTTTTGACATATTAAAAACACAGTGGTGCACCTCTAGTCTATGGTTCCTTGAGATTTGTACACTGTCAGCTGAATAACACACTGGTAAGGCTGTTTCCTTTGATGTAGGATTTGAGCATTTGAGCCTTTGAGCAGGGTTCGAATCCTGGCTCAGGCCAGTACGTAAACCATTAACCTCTTGACGACCAGCTAACGCCGATTGGCGTAAACTGGTCGTCTGCGGGTTTCCATGGAAACGGCCGCTCATTCGAGCGGCCTTTCCATGTCCGTTCACGGAGGGTGTCTCCGTGAACAGCCGGAGAGCCGCCGATCGCGGCTCTCCGGCAAAATGTAAACACGCGGGGAAGAAATCCCCGCTGTTTACATCATATGGCGCTGCTGTGCAGCAGCGCCGTAAGGCAGATCGGCGATCCCCGGCCTCTGATTGGCCGGGGATCGCTGGCCTATGATAGGCTGAAGCCTATCCTTCAATGCGCAGGACGGATATCCGTCCTGCACAGCTCACAGGGGGAGGGAGAGGGAGGGAGAGGGACGGAGCGCAGAGAACGCTGCGGAGGGGGGCTTTGAAGAGCCCCCCCCCCGCAAAGCGCAGCAAGCTGGCGGCGATCAGACCCCCCCAGCAGGACATCCCCCTAGTGGGGAAATAAGGGGGTAAGTCTGATCGCCATGGCTCTATCCTGATCTGTGCTGCGGGCTGGAGAGCCCACGCAGCACAGATCATCCATAAATCCCCTGGTCGTCAAGTGGTTAAAGAGTCGTTGGGCAAGGCACCTGGTTGCCCGTGGAGCGTGCCCTAAGTGGCTTCAGCCCTGAAGTGCTTTGAGTCCATCAGGAGAAGAGCGCAATATAAATGTTCCATGTATTGTCGTGAATATTTGGTTTTACTTTGGGGGCTGTTGTTGAGGAGCAATCAATTTGGTTGCATTATTTTGAGGCCTCTCTCTCTCTCTCTCTCTCTCTCTCTCTCTCTCTCTCTCTCTCTCTCTATATATATATATATATACTGTACATAGGATTGTTTGTGCTGAAATTTGTATATTTCTAAAAAGCGTACAACACAACTACATATGTACATTAAAAAGTGAACTGGAAAAGAGACTTTGTAGACAAGGAACATCACTGTAGGGCAGGGGTCTCAAACTCAATTTACCTGGGGGGCCACAGGAGGCAAAGTCAGGATGAGGCTGGGCCGCATAAGGAATTTCACAATCGCGGCGCATCGCCGCCTCTGCCCGCCCCTCTCACTCCTCCTTCGCAGAGAGGGGCGGGGAGAGGTGGCGATCCGTGCTGCGATTGACGTCAGGAGGGGCAGAGCCCCCCGGGTGATTTGGGGGCTCTGCAGCCCTCGTTTAGCGGCGGGGATGCGGCGGATTACTTGGGAGCACTGAAGCGAACTATAAGGAAGCTTTTGCCAGCGAGGGCCACAAAATATTGTATCGAGGGCCGCAAATGGCCCGCGGGCCGCGAGTTTGAAACCCCTGCTGTAGGGGAAGAATGGCTACACAGGGGACTTTATCAAGGGGTAGGGAACAACTTGATTTCCAGCACCAAAGTGGACAGAAATAGTTCTTCAGTAGCACACAGGGAATGCCTGTCACAAGTGGACAAGTATGTCTAACAGTAATTAGGCACCTGCTAGCAATACTCTATGATTATGAAGTACTACCAACCTAGAAGGACCATAGGTGGGTGCTGCTATTATTATTACTGATGTTATATGCAGCTAGCATTAGTATAGGCCCTAATTTGATTAGACAGGTGGAAAAAAAACTGAAGCACAATAGGAGAAGCTGCCCAGAGCAACCAATTAAAACCCTTCCTTTATTCGGCAGATAAAATCTAGTTAGTTACTTCGGACAACTGTTCCATTCTGTTCTCTGGTTTTGTTTTTTTTACATCTATCTTTATAAACCAGACAAGGCTTTAGCGAAGAAAAATAACTCAATATAAGAATCAATAAATTCAAAGGCATCCATAAAGGTTTAAAAGAAGAAAAATCAAAAGAACGGTTTTATCTGTGCCAACAAACACTGATCCTTCGTACGGCTGTCTGGTAATTAACAAAGTCTAGACTGAAATAACAGGAAGGAAAGTCGTCTTGACGTGGAGAATGACCTGTAATCGCTCACGGACTTGAGATCTCAGGTGCGCAAGAAATCTGACTAATTCCCCTCCGAGCAGTCACAACTGACAATAACGGATTATGTAGGATCAACTAATGGAAAATAATAAAGACCATTACACAGCTTCCCGATCACACAGGGAACACATAAATCTCTCAAGAAATAAATACATTAAAGTGTTGGCTAGAATGCCCGGCAACAAAGGCTCGGATAAGAGATGGCACTTCAGAATGAAATTGGAGATGGAATAAGGAGACGGATGGGGGTCGCTGACCCTGAAATGAAACTGGCTGGGGGTCATAAATTACTAGAGAAAAAATGGTCAGAGAGAGCAAAAGTCTAAGACCTATATAAAAAGAAAACTACCTTTATAAATGTAACTGTGGACACACATAATAACATATAATAACTGAAGACACAATATAAAAAAAAAGCGAGGATAAATAACTATTTACTTGGAATTTTACATCAGCAGGCTTATTAACTAGCAAACAAGAACATAAACAGTGCAATAATTTCTAACAACTGCTTAAAAGCCATAATTCACTGATAAACAGCACAGAGAAATCTAATGGACTTGCTAAGCACTATTATAAATTGCAATTTACCATTCATGATGCATTTCCTAATTAAAGCTGAAATTAAGTCAAATAATAAAAATCTAAGCAATAAGTTGCTGTAGTAGCAATGTCTTAAGTCCTACCTCTTAAATTGGCATCTTTATGGAGATATTGTCCATAAAACTGAACATTTAAAACCCCAATAAACTGAAAAAAAAGTCCACAGTATAGCTTAATATTTCCATCTGTCCTAGTATCCATCCACTAAAGGCAGGAGGAATATAAAGCTTTGCTATTGTAGTGGAGATAAGGCCACACCTACCCTATGCAGTGGCGATAAGGCCACGCCTACCCTACCTATGGAAAAGAGCCACAGGGGAGTCATAAGAATTGCAGGCAGTGCTGAGCTAGGCAGCACTTGTCTAGCTCTTTTTTTTCTTGATTCTAGTAAGGCTTTCAAGGAAATCCCACCTGATGAAGGGCAATGCCCATGTAGTGTAAGACATTGCAATAAAAATAATGCAAGTTGTAGCCTGTAGCGTGCCTCCTTCTATATCCATAAAGTATCACTGTGTGTAGCAGGTGGGGTGTGCCTGCCTAAGAGTGCATTGGCGTTGAGCTCTTCTACCCAGGACAGAGCTCAGTGGGGTTCCACAACACTGACTAAAGTTGGATTTATAAAAGAAAACATAACTGCTACTATGGATTACATCTCCTGCTCCTGAAACGTATTCTCTCTCTGGTGGACTACAAAGTCTTTTACTGGGTACAAGAAAAACAATTACTGCATATTATTATTATTTGGTATTTATAGAGAACTTCTGCAGCACTGTATAGAGTATATTGTCTTGTCACTTAACGTTCTCTTAGAGGGGCTTACAATCTAATCCCTACCATAGCCATATGTCTATGTACAGTGGCTTGCAAAAGTATTCGGCCCCCTTGAAGTTTTCCACATTTTGCCATAAACATGAATCAATTTTATTGGAATTCCACATGAAAGACCAATACAAAGTGGTGTACACGTGAGAAGTGGAACAAAAATCATACATCATTCCAAACATTTTTTTTTTTTTTTACAAATCAATAACTGCAAAGTGGGGTGTGCATAATTATTAAGCCCCCTTTGGTCTGAGTGCAGTCAGTTGCCCATAGACATTGCCTGATGAGTGCTAATGACTAAATAGAGTGCACCTGTGTGTAATCTAATGTCAGTACAAATACAGCTGCTCTGTGACGGCCTCAGAGGTTGTCTAAGAGAATATTGCAGAATGTAAATAAGGGAGAGGAAAGATTTTACAATGAGCAAGCACTGACTAAATCATTTATACATAATTGTTCCTCTTTAAAGGAGACAAAATATTATGCAGGAGAACAGAGGCGCCAAAAGGTTAAAAAGGAAGCTAAATGAGCCTAGAAAAACTAATTCTTGGTAAATAGAGGAGGTAGTAGTGGACTTACCTCCTCCAAGTAGACACACAACGACTGTAGTAAAGACAGTCAATATATTTTATTTATGAACTCCAAATATGCAACACGTTTTGCAGGTTTGATCCCGCTTCATCAGCATGCAACTATTCCAGTCAGAAACATCTGATCTGCATGCTTGTTCAGGATCTATGGCTAAGATTATTAGAGGCAGAGGATCAGCAGGACAGCCAGGCAAAGTATATTGATCAGCCCAATCACACTGCACTCCAAGCATCCACAACGTCCACTTCCGGTCACGTGTACTGTAGCTCCGCCCTATGCATTTCGTCATTCAATGACTCATCAGGGGCCCCTCAATACCACCTCCGGAGATCTGGGAGGATTTTTGGGGTGAGTGCGGGCACATTGGGGGGGGGGGGGGGTGTCCTGGCACTGGTGACTGGAAGGTGATCCTTAATTTTCACACGGTTTAGAAGTCTCCTGGTGACGGAGCAATTGTGTGAACGCAGTTATACGCTCTATGTCCTTTTTTCTATATTTTACATGTTGAGGTGATTGGACCAAGGAGCCAAATCTTTGGACAACAGTGATCTCTAAGGAGCCTGTTCAAGGATAGTATTGGCAACTTATTGTGAGACTGTTTACTCCTTTGTCTATGAGACAGAAAGCGCGTTTTATATTCTTTCAATTGTTTGCATTGTATTCACACTACCTTTAACCATTTATGCCTCCTGGACGTAGCAGCTACGTCCAGGAGGCCATGTGCGCTCCCGAACGTGCACACGCGCTCCCTGCCGTGGATCGTTAGCCCAGGAATCAATCAACCGGGCCATGGTGCCCGATGATTGATTTCTCTCCCCTGCAGAAAAAGCGACGGCTTCCCTGGGAAGCCTACCTTTCTCTGTCTCTTGCGTCCCCTACGTCCCTCTAAGCGTATATGTTACGCTTAGAGTGACGTCATGTAAACAAACTCATGGCTGCCATCTGGTGGCCAAAAAGTAAAACTACATCAAAATGCAAAAAAAATAAAAATCAACACATATTTACCTAAAAAAATGAGTATTTACATCCCACCCTCCCAAAAATACCCAAATAAAATGTTTAATAAAAAAAAACAAAAAAAACATTATAATAAAGAAAAACAAAAAACACGTAAATATTTACCTAAGGGTCTAAACTTTTTAAATATAAATTTAAAGATGCAATATTTCTATTTTTTTTTTTCAATTATAAGCTTGTAAATAGAGATGGATGCAAAACAAAAAAAAATGCACCTTTATTTCCAAATAAAATATTGCCACCAGACATTGTGATAGGGACATAATTTAAACAGTGTATTAACCGGGACAAAAGGGCAAATAATATACGTGAGTTTTAATTATGGAGGCATGTATTATTTTAAAACTATAATGGCTGAAAACTGAGAAATAATGATTTTTTTCCATTTTTTTCTTATTCTTCCTGTTAAAATGCATTTACAGTAAAGTGGCTCTTAGCAAAATGTACCCCCCAAAGAAAGCCTAATTGGTGGCGGAAAAAACAAGATATAGATCAGTTCATTGTGATAAGTAGTGATAAAAGTTATAGGCTAATGAATGGGAGGTGAACATTGCTCAGATGCATAAAGTGAAAACGACTAAAGGCTGAAGTGGTTAAAGCACGAACCACTGAGTGTATTTTTATATCTAAAGCGCATACTTTTATTTACTTGATATGTCCATTTTAGTCTATGGCCAAGTTGGGGGAAGCAAATTAACTTATCTGTATGTTTTGGGAAGTGTGAGGAGTGCTCAGAGAAAACCCACACAGACACGGGGAGAACATACAAACTGCGTGCAGTTAGGCAGGCCTGGGATTCGAATCGGGGAGCCAGTGCTGCAAGGCGAGAGTTCTATCCACAACACCACCATAATGCATGTGAATTTTGTGCTCTAAGGACAATACACGCAAAAGGTTGTTAAAGTAAGGTTTTAAGCTCCTTGGAGGTAACCCCGAGCTAGGGTCGGGGTGGAAAACCGCAGCACAGAGCGGTAATCCCGACCTCTGCTCGGGGTAGCTGCCGGAGGCTGTATGCAGTGCAATGCGCGCAGCGGGAGTGTTTTTACATACCTCCCAGGGATCCCGACGTTGGCCGCCATTCCTCTCCCTCTCCTCCGGGGCTCTGCTTCCTCCTGGTGAGATCGCTGGGCTGAGATCGGCCAAAATACAATATACAACTTTTTTGTTATACTGAAATCAATGAATACATTTAATAATTTCTTGCTAATCGTCACACTGGGAAAATGATGGTCATTTCAGAGTTAACCGTCAAACCCCAGGAAGCCAACACAAAATATTTCCTTTTGCTGAATCAAAAAGTATGATTAATTACAGGCAGAAGACCTTCAGCGCACAGTCTATTAATTATACATAAAAACATTAATTAGATACAAAGATGGTAATTTATTGCCACCGCAAAGGGCAATTTAAAAAAAAGTGTTGATAAGTCTTTTAATAGCTCATCCTGTCCTCTGAAAACGAGATGGAAACTCTGAATAGACGAACTTTAAAATGAGTCATTAATGTTTTATGTGTCAGTAACGGGCAGCCTAGATTTATTAAACAGAAGCAATCCTCCCCTGCAGCAAACATGAATTTACCATTTAGAAAAGAAAAGATAGTCCCACGGGTCATCACTCAATATTTCCCTGCACATTCTAGTGGGAGATGCGAGGAGGTATATTAATTACTGAATTTAGCACGTGTATATCTCTGAACCTTATCTAAATGTAGCTATATCAATAAAGTGAATGATTACGTTCCAATGTCTAATCATTTACATGACACTTTAATTTGACTACATAAGTCCAATCACTGGAAAGTTGTCACATGCGGTACTTTCCAAGTGACACCATACTTAAATGGAATGCACATTAATTTCCCCTTATTTTTTATGTATTTATTATGTATTTATTAATCAGTCTAACAACATTAATAACTTATTGGGAATGTAAATACATTTTATCATTTTTTAAATTTATTATTTCAAATATTGCAATAAAAAAAAATGTATTTAACCCATTTGGTATTAGAGCATTTTTTTTTACTACATTTCAGCAAAGGCAACACTACATAAGGTTAACCTTTTAAATAAAAAGTTCAATCAAAATTATTTTGAGAGGTTTTGGGCTTTTTAGCATTTCAGCCCCCGAGTATTTTTCACCTTATGCATCAGAGCAATTTTCACCTCCCATTCATTCGCCAATAACTTCATCACTAATTATCACAAAGAATTGATCTATATCTTGTTTTTTCCGCCACCAATTAGGCTTTTGTTTGGGTGGTACATTTAGCTAAGAATTATTTTTTTCTAAATGCATTTTAACAGGAAGATTAAGAAAAAAAAATGGAAAAAATTCATTATTTCTTAGTTTTCGTCCATTATAGCTTTGAACTAATACATGCTACCATAATGAAAACCTATGTATTTTATTGGCCATTCTGTCCCAGTTATTACACCATTTAAATTATGTCCCTATCACAATGTATGGCGCTAATATTTTATTTGGAAATAAAGGTGCATTTTTTCAGTTTTGCGTCCATCACTATTTACAAGCTTATAATTTAAAAAATGTTCGTAATATACCCTCTTCATGTGCATATTAAAAAAGTTCAGACCCTAGGTAAAAAAAAAAAGTATATTGTCCCTGTAAGCTGGCTTTCTGGCACCAATGTACAGTAATGAGTTCCTGAAAAGTGATAATAAGTCATATCCACATTATTGGCCTTCCACCATAATAATTGATCCATTTTTAGGCTTAGCAGATCGGAAATCAGGTTTGGACCCTTTGCTTAGGATTCAGTTATCTATCAAGTCCGCAGTATGATTGTGCCTGCCTCTCACCTTCGGCATTGGTGTTTGATGGCCACAAGTAGTGAATGTTAACAGATTGGTGGACTTTTTTTTGGAAATAGGCAATCTGTTGTCTGCCATTTTTTTTGCCCAACCTTTCATTGCAGGGATTGGTGGCTAGAGTTGGTTTTAAGCTCCATTGTGGTTATTGATTGCCCTTTTTAATAGCGTACATAATTGTTTTTTTTATACACAAATGTTCCCCATCAGGTGCGCTTTGTGTTTGCAGATTCGTTTTTTTATTGCATGGGATCGTTTGTTGATTGGTCGGCGTGGCACTGCTGTTTATTTATTTTTTATTGGTTGGCTCTTGTTTGATCCCTCTTGTTTACATAGCTCCTTAGTGCACTCTGTAAGGCCCAGTGCATACCAAAAACCTCTAGCAGATCTGCAAAACACTAGAGGTTTTTGAAGCAGATTTCAGAGTGATTCTAGGCATGTTTAGAGACATTTTCTAAACATGCCTAGCTTTTTTAGAGAGTTTTTGTGTAGCAGATTTCAAATATTGTTACAGTAAAGCTGTTACTGAACAGCCACTGAAACAAAAACGCCTGGAAAACTGCTCTGATCTAGCGTTTTTAAGAGCCGTTTTCCACTTTCCTATACTTTAACATTGAGGCAGAAACGCCTCCGAAATCTACAAAATGCTGCAGCCCCCGAGTTTGCGTTTGTGGAAAAAACGAACTGCTCTGGTGTGCACACTCCCATTCACTTTCATTAGCCCATCAGGCTCTCGTAATGTTGCTTTGGACCTCACAAAGTTGATGTTGCTGTAGAGCCATGCTGTAATTACCTCTGCCCTAATAAGGTATTGTGCAAAGATGCTGCAGAGTCCAATTTCTGGACTTTCTTGTATCTTATTAAATCTTTTTAAACATACCGTAATTCCACTTTGCTACACAAATATATTATGATGCAAATCAATTTGTAACTGAATGTTGCTACATAGTTTAATTGGAAAGGTACCAAGGATCTTTCACAGGAATCTTTTATAGAAACATTATTGGGGTAAAGCAAGTATGAGTCAGGCCATTTGTTTATGCTTAAAAAAATGTAAACATTCACAAAAAACAATATACGAACATGATAAAATTGGTGAAAAACGCACTACCATCAACTGTAGTTGTGTTTTTTTTTTTTTGCATAAACAACCAGCAAGTCAAGTGCAAAAAAAACTGGTAGGACCTCCTTTTTCTGGAGTGTGTCCACTAGCAATTGATTCAGCCACTCCTAATCGAGAAATATAACCATAGTATTATTCAGATATCACAGTAGCTATACCTTTTTTCAACCGAGGTAAAGGCAAAACTTGACGTGAAAAATCTGATTTATTATAGAGAAAGCAACCTGCAAAGTTCCACGACTTTGCAGGTCGCAGATTATCCTTCCCTGTAGAGGCAGAGCTTTGAGCTGTAGCTCTGCCTCTCCGCAATCAATCTCCGCGGATCTCCGGCTCGTCCCCACCCCTCTCAGTAAAAAAAGACTGAGTGGGGCGGGGAGAGGCGGTGATCCGCAGAGATTGACTGTGGAGGAGGCAGAGCTACAGCGCAAAGCTCTGCCTCTTTGAGGAAGTAAAGCCCTGCGAGCCCGGGAGCTTTGCAGGGCTAATCCTCTGTAATAAATCAGTCATCTGCCGCTGGGATGCAGCGATTTCACTTGAGCATTAATTCTTAACAGGATTATCCGAGAACATCAGGGAAAAAAAGAGACTTCAGAGTCTCTTTAAGTGCCTCTCCAATTTAACATTGTATGTACAGTGGAACCTTGGTTTGCGGGCATTATTCAGTCCAGAAATGTGCTTATAATCCAAAGCACTCATATATCAAAGCAAATTTACCCATAAGAATTAATGGAAACTCAGATGATTTATTCCACAATCTTAAAACATTTATAGAAAAATTATTTTATACAGTACTTTGTATTAAATAAAATGTAAAAAAAAAAAGACTTTCACTATAACGAACAGAATCATCTCTATCTGTTGGCTCACGCCAACCTTTTTTGTGTGACCTTAGCAAGGAACTTCTCCAATGGCAGCTGCTTTTGCCTACTTTTAGGGCTTCTTCACAGTATGAGCATTTTTGTTTTTTTAAGCTCTTTCGATTTTTAAAAGAGCTCTAAAAGCACTTGTGCAATGATTTCCTATGTGAGTCTTCTCACATGAGCGATACGCTTTCTTTCCAATTGAATTGCAAATGCTCAGGAAATGGTGCAGGAGCCATGTGTGTGATTCAATGCAAGGTATAGGGAAACAGATAAGCACTTGAAAAAGCGCCTGGAAAAGCGATTTTTGTGAGCGCTTTTCCTCACAAAGTACGTGAAAGTTATTTAGTTCCAGATCAAAGAGTTCACTTTCTGACTGTTTCTTTTTTAAAACAAAAAGGCTAATGGCCTAATAAAACCGCTTAGAAAAGTACTTCTAAAAATTGCTAATCGTTTAGAAAGTGCCGGCAAAAGCACACACAAAAGCGCTCAGCACTTGCGATTGCGCTGGCATTTCCTAATGTAAACAAGGCCTTAAAGTATTTTAGGAAATGTGACATTGTATCGTCTCTACACTCAAATGAAATACAATTAAGTACAATCCAGCTGTGTCAAAGGGAGAAGAAGCATCATGTTAGTTGTGATAACAAGACCCGTGTAAACCTTCTGTGCTTTTATATCAAGACATTGCTTGCTTATCAAGTAGAAATTTCACTAAAATGTTTGCTTGTCTTGCAAAAGCCTTGAAGTGCTGGGTCCCCGGTTCAAATTCAAGCCAGGACACTATCTGCACGGAGTGTGCACGTTCTCCCCGTGTCTGCGTGGGTTTCTTCCAGGCACTCCAGTTTCCTCCCATATCCAAAAATATACAGATAAGTTAACTGTCTTCCCCCTATATTGGCCTTAGATTACAATACAGGCACTACACGATACATACATAGACATATGATAGGGATTAGATTGTGAGCCCCTCTGAGGGACAGTTAAGTGACAAGACAATTTACTCTGTACAGTGCTGCAGAAGATGCCAGTGCTATATAAATACAAAATAATAATACATAATGTGGGGATAACAAACGTACTCTACTAACGAGCTTGGAGGTTACCCGATTCGCCAAGCATTAACCGCTTCACCTCGAAGGGGTTTTTACCCTTACAGACCAAAGCAATTTTTACCTGTCAGCACTCTTCCCTTTCATTCGCCAATAACTTTATTACTACTTGTCATAGCAAAATGATCTGTATCTAATTTTTTTTCGCCACCACTTAGGCTTTCTTTGGGTGGTCATTATGCTAAGAATTTTTGTATTCTAAATGCATTTTAACAGTAATAAGATTAAAAAATGGACAAAAAGTCATTATTTCTAAGATTTCTGCCAATATAGTCTTAAAATAAAACATGCTACTATGAAAAAAAAAAACACGTGTTTTATTTGCCCACCTGTCCCAGTTATTACAACGTTTAAAGAGACTCTGAAGCGAGAATAAATCTCGCTTCAGAGCTCATAGTTAGCAGGGGCACGTGTGCCCCTGCTAAACCGTCGCAATAGCGCCGCTAAACGGGGGTCCCTCGACCCCCAAACCCCCCACTGCGACACTTGGTCGCAGACTTGGTCGCTCCTGGAGGCAGGGCTAACGGCTGCAGCCCTGCCTCCAGTCACGTCTGTCAGCGGCACATCGCCGCCTCTCCCCCGCCCCTCTCGGTGAAGGAAGACTGAGAGGGGCGGGAGAGGCGGAGATACGCGCTGACAGACGCGCGTGGGGCAGGGCTGCGGCGGTTAGCCCTGCCCCAACCAGGAAGCGCTCCCCCGCATTACGGAGGGGGATTTCGGGGTGAAGGGACCCCCGTTTAGCGGCGCGATAGCGGCGGTTTAGCAGGGGCACACATGCCCCTGCTAACTCTGAGGTCTGAAGCGAGATTTATTCTCGCTTCAGTCTCTCTTTAAATGATGTCTCTAGTACAATGTGTGGTGACAATATTTTATTTGCAAATAAAGGTGCATTTTTTCAGTTTTGCATCCATCACTCATTATAACCCCATATATGTAAATAAAAGTGTAATATACCCTCACACCATATGCATTTTTTTAAATGCGGTCATTTTTTTAAAGAAGTGTTTTATTTTGGTAACTATGGGGGGGGAGGTATTAATTTATTTTTATTTAATTTAAGGTATGTAATAAAATGTAAAGTATGTGTAAAATGTAGTGTAAAAATGTAATTTTTTTTTATTTTTTTTTTTATGTAATTTTTTGTTTACCACTAGGTGTCCACATAATCACTATCTCTATTAGACAGAGACAGTGTTGTTACTGAAAAGCTCATTGGCTTCTCGTTGAAGCCATGATCTTTGCTTACAGGCAGTTTGATTGGTTCAGATAAGCATCTTGCCCTTTCACCAACTGTGGCCCTGCGAGACCCGGAGGTTTAGCACATCACAGGTGGGGGTGCGATCACTCAGAAACTGTAGCGGCGAAGGGGGACAACGTTTTAAAACATCCCGTGTCCGTTAAGAGGGACAAACAGGACGTTTTAAAGCTGCAGGCTGGCTGTAAGTGGTTAAACTAGATTGGTTACATTTGTTTGGGATCTTGGTTCAATTATGGCTTTATGACTCAGAATTCTGCTAAATATAATCTTACAACTTCAGTCAGGTACAGTGTATAGACCAGCAGCTCTGGAAGGAAACCAAATGTATTTCTGTACAATACAAATGTTAAAATGTTTAAAATATCTCGATGTCTTTATGGATAAGAGTTTCGCTTCCTAAGTGAAAAAAAAAAGAGATACGCTTTAAGAGGATTATAACAATTCCAGTTAAGAATCAGTTTAAAAAAGAGACTTGTTGAGCTCAGCTATTGACCCAGAGAATCCAATACAACAATTACAAGAGGATCTGGAGGTAGCGCTTGAGGGCACTCGTGTGACCTTTCACATCCTGGGTGCTCTTGTGTGCGGTCACAGAACCTCCACCACTAGGCCAGGCTCAGGTAATTGTGGGTTGCATTACCACATGGAAAACTGAACTGAGTGTTTAGGTTACAGTGATAGAACTGCAGTCCAATACTACCCATTAAACGTCAATTCCTTTTCACTACAAATCAAATTACGGGTGTCACTATTATTTTTGTCCGTTCTGTATGAGATCCTCATGGCTTCTTGGCATTCCAGAGCCGTTTACGCACCTTAAGCTGTTCAGCCAGAGTAATGCAAAATTAGATATTGATTTTTTTTGTAACAATATTTACATAAAGTTACGACAGATCAATTAATCGAGGGATTGGTGAAGCAGACAGTATAATGAAGTGAAGACAACTACTAATGTGTTTTTTAAAGCTTGTGCAGCAAGTGGACAAAAACTAATTAAATAAGATAAAACAAAAATAAATAACTACCTAGAACTGTATTTAAAGGAAATATGCAAACCAACAAGATTTATTTTTATGAAGCAATTAATGCTGTATTAAAACAAAAAAGTTTGCCTTCTAAAAACAGAAGGTATTTGCAATAATTCAGGTTGGTGTGAGCATATAATGTCTCCCATGATGCATCACTGCTAAATATGTAAATCATCCTTTGTTGTCCCTGTAAGCTAGCCACACCTCCAGAACTGCTGGAATCAGGGGCGTAACTAGAAATCACTGGGCCCCCCTGCGAATATTTGGATGGGGCCCCCCCCATAGGTGCCAAATAATCGTAATGGGGCAGCGTTTCACTGTAAATTAATTGTAAAGTGGGCAGCATTTTACCAGACAATCGTAATGTGGGCCAGAAAATCGTAATGTGGGCAGAGTTCACCAGAAAATCGTAATGTGGGCCTTTAGAAAATCATAATGTGGGCACCAGTCACCAGAAAATAGTAACGTGAGCAGCAGTCACCAGAAAATTGTAACGTGGGCAGCATTTACCAGACAATCGTAATGTGGGCAGCGTTCACCAGAATATCGTAATGTGGGACAGAAAATCGTAATGTGGGCAGAGTTCACCAGAAAATTGTAACATGGACAGCATTCACCAGACAATCGTAACTTGGGCAGTGTTCACCAGAAAATCGTAATGTGGGCCAGAAAATCGTAATGTGGGCAGCGTTCACCAGAAAATCGTAACGTGGACAGCATTCACCAGACAATCGTAACGTGGGCAGTGTTCACCAGAAAATCGTAATGTGGGCCAGAAAATCGCAATGTGGGCAGCAGTCACCAGAAAATCGCCATCTGGGCAGCAGTCACCAGAAAATTGCAATGTGGGCATCAGTCACCAGAAAATCCTAATGTGGGCAGCAGTCACCAGAATATCGTAATGTGGGCAGCAGTCACCAGAAAATCCTAATGTGGGCAGCAGTCAGTCACCAGAATGTCGTAATGTGGGCAGCAGACACCAGAAAATCCTAATGTGGGCAGCAGTCACCAGAAAATCGCAATGTGGGCAGCAGTCACCAGAAAATCGCAATGTGGGCAGCAGTCACCAGAAAATCGCAATGTGGGCAGCAGTCACCAGAAAATCCTAATGTGGGCAGCATACACCAGAAAATCGTAATGTGGGCAGCAGACACCAGAAAATCGCAATGTGGGCAGCAGACACCTGAAAATCGCAATGTGGGCAGCAGACACCTGAAAATCGTAATGTGGGCAGCAGACACCTGAAAATCGTAATGAGGGCAGCAGACACCTGAAAATCGTAATGAGGGCAGCAGACACCTGAAAATCGTAATGTGGGCAGCAGACACCTGAAAATCGTAATGTGGGCAGCAGACACCAGAAAATCATAATGAGGGCAGCAGACACCAGAAAATCGTAATGAGGGCAGCAGACACCAGAAAATCGTAATGTGGGCAGCAGACACCTGAAAATCACAATGTGGGCAGCAGACACCTGAAAATCGTAATGAGGGCAGCAGACACCTGAAAATCGTAATGAGGGCAGCAGACACCTGAAAATCGTAATGTGGGCAGCAGACACCTGAAAATCGTAATGTGGGCAGCAGACACCTGAAAATCGTAATGTGGGCAGCAGACACCAGAAAATCGTAATGAGGGCAGCAGACACCTGAAAATCGTAATGTGGGCAGCAGACACCTGAAAATCGTAATGAGGGCAGCAGACACCAGAAAATCGTAATGAGGGCAGCAGACACCAGAAAATCGTAATGAGGGCAGCAGACACCAGAAAATCGTAATGTGGGCAGCAGACACCTGAAAATCACAATGTGGGCAGCAGACACCTGAAAATCGTAATGAGGGCAGCAGACACCAGAAAATCGTAATGAGGGCAGCAGACACCAGAAAATCCTAATGTGGGCAGCATACACCAGAAAATCGTAATGAGGGCAGCAGACACCAGAAAATCGCAATGTGGGCAGCAGACACCAGAAAATCACAATGTGGGCAGCAGACACCTGAAAATCGTAATGAGGGCAGCAGACACCTGAAAATCGTAATGAGGGCAGCAGACACCTGAAAATCGTAATGTGGGCAGCAGACACCTGAAAATCGTAATGTGGGCAGCAGACACCTGAAAATCACAATGTGGGCAGCAGACACCTGAAAATCGTAATGAGGGCAGCAGACACCTGAAAATCGTAATGAGGGCAGCAGACACCTGAAAATCGCAATGTGGGCAGCAGACACCTGAAAATCGTAATGAGGGCAGCAGACACCTGAAAATCGTAATGAGGGCAGCAGACACCTGAAAATCGTAATGTGGGCAGCAGACACCTGAAAATTGTAACATGGACAGCATTCACCAGACAATCGTAACTTGGGCAGTGTTCACCAGAAAATCGTAATGTGGGCCAGAAAATCGTAATGTGGGCAGCGTTCACCAGAAAATCGTAACGTGGACAGCATTCACCAGACAATCGTAACGTGGGCAGTGTTCACCAGAAAATCGTAATGTGGGCCAGAAAATCGCAATGTGGGCAGCAGTCACCAGAAAATCGCCATCTGGGCAGCAGTCACCAGAAAATTGCAATGTGGGCATCAGTCACCAGAAAATCCTAATGTGGGCATCAGTCACCAGAATATCGTAATGTGGGCAGCAGTCACCAGAAAATCCTAATGTGGGCAGCAGTCAGTCACCAGAATGTCGTAATGTGGGCAGCAGACACCAGAAAATCCTAATGTGGGCAGCAGTCACCAGAAAATCGCAATGTGGGCAGCAGTCACCAGAAAATCGCAATGTGGGCAGCAGTCACCAGAAAATCGCAATGTGGGCAGCAGTCACCAGAAAATCCTAATGTGGGCAGCATACACCAGAAAATCGTAATGTGGGCAGCAGACACCAGAAAATCGCAATGTGGGCAGCAGACACCTGAAAATCGCAATGTGGGCAGCAGACACCTGAAAATCGTAATGTGGGCAGCAGACACCTGAAAATCGTAATGAGGGCAGCAGACACCTGAAAATCGTAATGAGGGCAGCAGACACCTGAAAATCGTAATGTGGGCAGCAGACACCTGAAAATCGTAATGTGGGCAGCAGACACCAGAAAATCATAATGAGGGCAGCAGACACCAGAAAATCGTAATGAGGGCAGCAGACACCAGAAAATCGTAATGTGGGCAGCAGACACCTGAAAATCACAATGTGGGCAGCAGACACCTGAAAATCGTAATGAGGGCAGCAGACACCTGAAAATCGTAATGAGGGCAGCAGACACCTGAAAATCGTAATGTGGGCAGCAGACACCTGAAAATCGTAATGTGGGCAGCAGACACCAGAAAATCGTAATGAGGGCAGCAGACACCTGAAAATCGTAATGTGGGCAGCAGACACCTGAAAATCGTAATGTGGGCAGCAGACACCAGAAAATCGTAATGAGGGCAGCAGACACCAGAAAATCGTAATGAGGGCAGCAGACACCAGAAAATCGTAATGAGGGCAGCAGACACCAGAAAATCGTAATGTGGGCAGCAGACACCTGAAAATCGTAATGAGGGCAGCAGACACCAGAAAATCGTAATGTGGGCAGCAGACACCTGAAAATCACAATGTGGGCAGCAGACACCTGAAAATCGTAATGAGGGCAGCAGACACCAGAAAATCGTAATGAGGGCAGCAGACACCAGAAAATCCTAATGTGGGCAGCATACACCAGAAAATCGTAATGAGGGCAGCAGACACCAGAAAATCGCAATGTGGGCAGCAGACACCTGAAAATCACAATGTGGGCAGCAGACACCTGAAAATCGTAATGAGGGCAGCAGACACCTGAAAATCGTAATGAGGGCAGCAGACACCTGAAAATCGTAATGTGGGCAGCAGACACCTGAAAATCGTAATGTGGGCAGCAGACACCTGAAAATCACAATGTGGGCAGCAGACACCTGAAAATCGTAATGAGGGCAGCAGACACCTGAAAATCGTAATGAGGGCAGCAGACACCTGAAAATCGTAATGTGGGCAGCAGACACCTGAAAATCGTAATGTGGGCAGCAGACACCAGAAAATCGTAATGAGGGCAGCAGACACCAGAAAATCGTAATGAGGGCAGCAGACACCAGAAAATCGTAATGTGGGCAGCAGACACCTGAAAATCACAATGTGGGCAGCAGACACCTGAAAATCGTAATGAGGGCAGCAGACACCTGAAAATCGTAATGAGGGCAGCAGACACCTGAAAATCGTAATGTGGGCAGCAGACACCTGAAAATCGTAATGTGGGCAGCAGACACCAGAAAATCGTAATGAGGGCAGCAGACACCTGAAAATCGTAATGTGGGCAGCAGACACCAGAAAATCGTAATGAGGGCAGCAGACACCAGAAAATCGTAATGTGGGCAGCAGACACCTGAAAATCGTAATGTGGGCAGCAGACACCAGAAAATCGTAATGAGGGCAGCAGACACCAGAAAATCGTAATGTGGGCAGCAGACACCTGAAAATCGTAATGTGGGCAGCAGACACCAGAAAATCGTAATGAGGGCAGCAGACACCTGAAAATCGTAATGTGGGCAGCAGACACCAGAAAATCGTAATGAGGGCAGCAGACACCAGAAAATCGTAATGTGGGCAGCAGACACCTGAAAATCACAATGTGGGCAGCAGACACCTGAAAATCGTAATGAGGGCAGCAGACACCTGAAAATCGTAATGTGGGCAGCAGACACCTGAAAATCGTAATGAGGGCAGCAGACACCTGAAAATCGTAATGTGGGCAGCAGACACCTGAAAATCGTAATGAGGGCAGCAGACACCAGAAAATCGTAATGTGGGCAGCAGACACCTGAAAATCGTAATGTGGGCAGCAGACACCTGAAAATCGTAATGAGGGCAGCAGACACCAGAAAATCGTAATGTGGGCAGCAGACACCTGAAAAAAGTAATGAGGGCAGCAGTAATGTGGGGCTGTGGTGGGCAGCGAGCGGCGGGCAGATACATACCTGCTTCCGTGCGTTCCATTGGAGACTTCTCCCTCTAGCGGCTGACGTCACTTCCGGAAGTGACGTCAGCCGCTAGAGGGAGAAGTCTCCGATGGAACGCACGGAAGCAGGTATGTATCTGCCCGCCGCTCGCTGCCCACCACAGCCCCACAGACACTTACGAGCTGGAGGGGAGCACAGAGGGGAGAGCCCCGAGGTGAGGGAGAGGGGGGAACTACCCCTCTCCCCGCCGACTGTGGGCAAGGCTTTCCCCTCATGCTGCCACCCCTCCAGCACCCACAAAACGGCCCCAAGCGGGCCCCAGGGGGGGGCCGGGCCCCCCCGCGGGCGCAGGGGCTGCAGGGCCTATTCCTACGCCCCTGGCTGGAATGCAATGATGTGTCAGCTTAATTGTACAGAGGCCAAAAAAAAAAGCTCAATGTCACATACTGTATATCCGTCTCACCTCTGCCAAACCACTCAGTAATTGAGCTACTAGTCACCACGGAGGGCGATTTGGTGGAGGTGGGACAGATATAACCAGCACATGCAATAGGAGAGCGGGAAAGCAATATCGCAGAGAGATGCAATGTGAGGACATGTATCAGCTGGAGAGGAGCGCCTTTCATGATACTCATGGTGGCCGCCTGGGAATGGGTGAGGGCACAAGGACTTTGTCTAAACGCTATAACCACTGAATAACTTGCTTCGCATGATTAGACTTTGCATCTTTCTGTTCCCCGCAAACTCCACTGCTTTGAACTGAGCACTACATAGCACTCTGTAGCATTATTGAAGCAATTTTGCAGGAATATCAGTGTGGACCCCAGACAAAAAATTGGATTGCAGGACAATTGACATTGACCAATGAGCAATTACTTCATATGAGTGGAGGTCTCAAGGATGTGTGCAGGGTTGTGAGTGTTTGAATCATGCTAACACAGCTGGCTGTGTTGTATTAACATCAAAACGGCCATGGTTCTTTTTTTTTTTGGGGGGGGGGGGGGTCATTAAGGTGTTCGTATTTTCTAAATTTTTGAAGTGACATTGAGCCAGGAACCCTTTATTTTCTTTTTTTGCTTGGTATTGTATTCTTAAGGGGTCCCAATCCCCCTGCAGTTCTGCAGGGGTAGGTTATGTTAATTAATAGATCTGGTGTTCAGAGGCACTTTTTTGTGAATTCTACAGAGCCACAATAATCCAACATGCATACAGACCCTTCTGGATTGATTGATCCTCATCAGTGCATGGCATGGATTAATGTGGCTCTATGGGGTAGAACTTGAAACACCCAGAGTTTTAGACTTTGCTTAACATTTTAGTAAGGGGGCTTTTTGGTCGTTTGTAGCCCCTCACACACTCCTAGGAGTTTTGGTTCACCATGAGCTTGCTGGGTAGTCTGAGTGGGTGTTTCCGAACCGGAAATCATCTTTCCACAGCAGAGATGCGGTATGCTAAAATCAGAACTCTGCGGAATACCACATTGCCAAGACTCAGAAATGTTAAGCCAATCACAAGACTCGAAAGCATTGGACCAATCAGAGAATCAGCATTGTACCATGAAAATCAGAACACAGAGGAGTTTTTAGGCCAACGCATAAACCTATTCGCATGCGGATGCAAATTCGTTTGTATGCGAATTTTTATGCAATTTTGCAGTCATTTTCTTGTATTTTTGTAAGTATGCGATTTTAACCATGTCAGTGCCTGTGTGCTCTTAAAATTGATTTTACACAAAAACTTATGCAAATTCGCATGGAAAATTCACATAGCGAAAACGCATGCAAATTTCCTATTAAATATATTACATGCAAATCGCACACTAGCCTTGCGGTATGCGAATTCTGATGGCTCTGCTATGCAGATTTTTTTCTGTACAATCCACTGCACAGATTTCCTGACAAGTAGAAACTGGCCCATTGACTTTTATTGGCTATGCGAATCTGCATGCAGATTCGCTCTAGTGGAAACTGGCCCTTAGGCCAATCAGTGAATGCGGTAGTTTACTGTGGTTGCCAATAGTGGATTTTGCAAATTTTTTTTTTTTTTTTTTACAATCAATTAACTTTATTGATACAAATTTAAAAAATCACATTCAACGGACACTTTTCAGAATGTGAAATTCTGTCGGAATCAGAAATCGACATTTCCAACCATTCCTATTTAGGATTTGGATCTTTTCCAAAGACAGCATTAGGGGCTCTCCACTGAATGTGATGGTGTCATAGGCTATAAGGAAAACGTGCATGAAACATTAATTGCAGGCAGCTCCTAGGCACCTCCGAGCTGGATTCATTTCACATTAAACAGCCAGAGAATAGTCTATGAGAACAGTCTGCCTGCGAGTCTTTCTTTTCTGGGATTTTCCTGGTCCAGTGAGTAAAAGGGCACAATATGCAGTAATCAGTTTTTAAGCAAAAATGGCCCTTCACATCCTCAGTGACTAAACGTTTAGAATCCCTACGGGGAATCTATTTCCGTAGTTCAGACGGAGCCGAGATCAATGGCTCTGGGAAAGTTTCGGTGGAGAGAGTTAGTAAGTGGCTTCTACCCCTCCGCTGACAAGTGAAGAATGACACTCCATGCTGAGTAGCCCATAGAAGAGAAAAAAAGTTAATTCCGACGCTCACCTTGAAGCATAGATAAAAGGCTGAATGATTGCTGATGGCGAAGAGTGCAGGCACACAAGCTACAGCTAAATCAAGGTGCGTTCCGCTAAATGCTAAAAGAACACAAACTCAAAAACACAGCACCATTAACCCTTAAAGGACATCCGAGGTGAAAAAAAAACTGATGAGAAAAAGGATTGTATCTATCCTCCTCCTCCTAAAAATAACTTTCTTAGATATCCCACAGTTTTAGGTTATATTTAAATCTAGTTATTAAAGAGGAACTGTCACGAAAATCTTAAAATTTAAAACACATACAAATAAGAAGTACATTTCTCCAGAGTAAAATGAGCTATAAATTACTTTTCTCCTATGTTGCTGTCACTTACAGTAGGTAGTAGAAATCTGACATTACCGACAGGTTTTGGGTTACTCCATCTCTTCATGGGGGATTCCCAGTATGGCCTTTATTTTTTTATAAATACACTCCCTGAAAAAGATTTATACAAAGATGCTGACCAGCCTACCTGCTCTCTGCACACTTTTTTTTTTTGATTCAAAAGTTTTTTTTAAGTTTTTTTTCTTATCAAACATCATCCAGGAGGTTACAAAGTCGTGTCAACATCAGCACAGCTTCAGTTTTATGATTAATCCATTGAGTCAGTCCAAAGGGCAGATACACCCAATCAAGTCTTTTATGCTTCTTGGCCAGGCCTACAACGTAGCTTGAACTGTTTTTGGACGACGTCAAGACGGGAACTTGATATCATAGAATATTATGTTGGAATAACTGATGCCACAGAACCATACATAACTTACCATAACTATTCTAAACATATCAGTATTGAGCATATCAAAAATACTACAGCTAGCAAAATTTCAGTAGTCTCAACGTGTACTTTGACCCTGGCATTTAGGGTCTTCTTTGACCTGTGTAAGTTTTATTTGGAGGACTTTTTGCTGAAACACAGGTAGGAACCGCTGCACACTTTTTTGGCAGTTGGACAGAGCAACTGCCATTCACTAAGTGCTTTTCAGAATAAAGAAAACCCTGAGAACCCCCCATGAGAAGATGGGCTAGCCCAATATTAATCAGTGATGTCAGATCTCTAGTACTTACTGTAGGTGACACTGACATAGGATAAAAATATTTTATGGCTCATTTTACTCTGGAAGAAACGTACTTTTTATTTGTACATGTTTACATGTATTTTAAATTTTAAGATTTTCACGACAGAGGTCTTAAGTTTTTACTGTTTTATTGTCTCTGCTCAATGACACCTTCACTGAAGTACGCTAGAGCTCAAATCTATGAATTATTGATGCTTTTTATCCCTTTCCTGCTCTCAGAAGCCATTTACTGACAGAAAAGCATTTTATGACTGTAATTACTTATCAGTGAGTGCTATTCTATAGCCTGACCCAGTCCCGACCCAGACAGAAACTGTCACTTGCATACCTGAGGTTTAACTCTTTTAGGCAGAAAAAGAAAAAAAAAAGGAACACAGGCTAGTTATTTGTGTGCTAGGCACTGTACATGCACAAGTCTATCTCATCATGTCACCTTGGACAACATTTGCAAAAAGAAATGTAAAATGTTAAATACATACATCTAAAATATAGGTTCTCCCAGGGTTAAATGCACTATTAGTTACTTTTTTCTATGTTGCTGTCCTTTACAATAGGTAATAAAACTCTGAAAGATCTGACAGGTTTTGGACTAGTCCATCACCTCCTGGGGGACTCTCTGTTATTTCTTTCATTACAGTTAAGCACTTACTGAATGGCAGTTGCTCTATCCAACAAACAAATGGTGGGGGCTGCAAACATCTTTGTATAGAATCTTTTCAGGGAGTGCGTTTGAAAAAGTTTAAAGGAAATACTTAGATTCCCCCATGAGCAGGTGGACTAGTCCAAAACCTGCCAGATCTGTCAGCTTTTTACTACCTACTCTAAGTGACAGAAATACAGGTAAAAAAGCAATTAATAGTGCATTTTAATCTGGAAGAAACGTACAGCTTATACAGTGGTGTGAAAAACTATTTGCCCCCTTCCTGATTTCTTATTCTTTTGCATGTTTGTCACACTTAAATGTTTCTGCTCATCAAAAACCGTTAACTATTAGTCAAAGATAACATAATTGAACACAAAATGCAGTTTTAAATGATGGTTTTTATTATTTAGTGAGAAAAAAAACTCCAAATCTACATGGCCCTGTGTGAAAAAGTGATTGCCCCCCTTGTTAAAAGAATAACTTAACTGTGGTTTATCACACCTGAGTTCTATTTCTGTAGTCACCCCCAGGCCTGATTACTGCCACACCTGTTTCAATCAAGAAATCACTTAAATAGGGGGTATCTGACACAGAGAAGTAGACCAAAAGCACCTCAAAAGCTAGACATCATGCCAAGATCCAAAGAAATTCAGGAACAAATGACAACAAAAGTACTGTAATTGAGATCTATCAGTCTGGAAAAGGTTATAAAGCCATTTCTAAAGCTTTGGGACTCCAGCGAACCGCAGTGAGAGCCATTATCCACAAATGGCAAAAACATGGAACAGTGAAGAACCTTCCCAGGAGTGGCCGGCCGACCAAAATTACCCCAAGAGCGCGGAGAAAACTCATCCGAGAGGCCACAAAAGACCCCAGGACAACATCTAAAGAACTGCAGGCCTCACTTGCCTCAATTAAGGTCAGTGTTCAAGACTCCACCATAAGAAAGAGACTGGGCAAAAGCGGCCTGCATGGCAGATATCCAAGGTGCAAACCACTTTTAAGCAAAAAGAACATTAAGACTCGTCTCAATTTTGCTAAAAAACATCTCAATGATTGCCAAGACTTTGGGGAAAATACCTTGTGGACCGACAAGACAAAAGTTGAACTTTTTGGAAGGCGCGTGTCCCATAACATCTGGCGTAGAAGTAACACAGCATTTCAGCAAAAGAACATCATACCAACAGTAAAATATGGTGGTAGTAGTGTGATGGTCTGGGGTTGTTTTGCTGCTTCAGGACCTGTAAGGCTTGCTGTGATAAATGGAACCATGAATTCTACTGTCTACCAAAAAATCCTGAAGGAGAATGTCCAGCCATCTGTTTGTCAACTCAAGCTGAAGCGATCTTGGGTCCTGCAGCAGGACAATGACCCAAAATACACCAGCAAATCCACCTCTGAATGGCTGAAGAAAAACAAAATAAAGACTTTGGAGTGGCCTAGTCAAAGTCCTGACCTGAATCCTATTGAGATGTTGTGGCATGACCTTAAAAAGGCGGTTCATGCTAGAAAACCCTAAAATAAAGCTGAATTACAACAATTCTGCAAAGATGAGTGGACCAAAATTCCTCCAGAGCGCTGTAAAAGACTCGCTGCAAGTTATCGCAAACGCTTGATTGCAGTTATTGCTGCTAAGGGTGGCCCAACCAGTTATTAGGTTCAGGGGGCAATTTCTTTTTCACACAGGGCCATGTAGGTTTTGAGTTCTTTTTCTCACTAAATAATAAAAACCATCATTTAAAACTGCATTTTGTGTTCAATTATGTTATCTTAATAACTAATAGTTAATGGTTTTTGATGAGCAGAAACATTTAAGTGTGACAAACATGCAAAAGAATAAGAAATCAGGAAGGGGGCAAATAGTTTTTCACACCACTGTATGTATGTATATTCAAATTTACATGTTTTTGCAACAATGGAAAACAGTAATTAATAGTGTATTTTAATCCGGGAGAAATGTATATTTTATATGTATGTATTTGACCCACTTCCCGCCCTTCCACAGACGTGTTAAAACAGGCGCTGCAAAATGGACGTTAAAGTGAACCTCCGGACTAAAAATCGACTCAGCAGCACTGAAAAGACTTGGTGTTTCTTTAACAGTTTCACAGCATCAGAACTTTGTTTCTTTTATACAAGCCTCATTTTTAGCTACACAGAAGAAAACTGCCTGGGCTTTTTTCCCCTGATGCTGTGCAAAGCATGATGGGATTTCTGATGTTGTTGTACTCGTTCTGCTGTTTTGGTGTATTTTTTTTTTTTACATTTTGAATTTGTCATTTGAAGCCTAGTGTGTGCAGCTGGGAGGGGTTATCAGGACACAGGACAGTTGGAACTGTGTCTCCTGCACCTTGTCACCTCCTTTCAACCAAAAAGATGGCTGCCCCCATGACAAAGATGGCAGCCCCCATGAATCACAAACATTTGCCTGTTCTTTTAAAACAGAGTGGGTAAGAGATTATATTACCTATCTATTCTAATTAACATAACTAATGTAACTTGATGACAGTATGTCTGCTTAGGCTGAAGTTCCCCTTTAATAGAATGTCCTATTTGCACTAATAAGTGCAAAAATGGGACGTGTTAAAACCGAGGAGTGAAAAAAATACACACAATGATTCTATATGACAGAAGGTGGCAGACCGCCAAGAAACAGTTAATCTCCTACTAGTTCTGCAAAGGGTTTTATAAAATTATAACAATAAGGGCTTGATTCTGAAAGCCGTGATAACTGTTTAGTACGAGTGTGCTAAACAGTTAGCACGTGAAGTGCCGTTCGCAGACTTTTTCACGCAAAGTGCCGCGATTCGCGCGACAAAAGCCCGCAAACGCTCAAATCACGGCACTTCGCGCGCACAAAAGTCCACGAACGCCACTTCACGTGCTAACTGTTTAGCACACCCGTGCTAAACAGTTAGCACGGCTTTGTGAATCAAGCCCTAAGTCAGTCTTTCTCAACCATTTTAACCTGGAGGAAACCTGCAAATAATTTTTGGATCTCAAGGAACCCTTGCCTTTATTTTGCAGGAGGCATGGACTTTTAACCACTTGCCGACCGCACACTCATAACGTGCGTCGGCAAAGTGGCAGCTGCAGGACCAGCGACGCAGTACTGCGTCGCCAGCTGCAGCCTAATTAATCAGGAAGCAGCCGCTCGTACGAGCGGCTGCTTCCTGTCAAATCACGGCGGGGGGCTCCGTGAATAGCCTGCGGGCCGCCGATGGCGGCTCGCAGGCTAGATGTAAACACAAGCGGAAATAATCCGCTTTGTTTACATTTGTACGGCGCTGCTGCGCAGCAGCGCCGTAAGGCAGATCGGCGATCCCCGGCCAATCAGCGGCCGGGGATCGCCGCCATGTGACAGGGGACGTCCTGTCACTGGCTGCACAGGACGGATAGCGTCCTGTGCAGCCCGGATCTCAGGGGGGGGAGCAGGTAGGAGAGGGAGGGGGGAATTTCGCCGCGGAGGGGGGCTTTGAGGTGCCCCCCCCGCCACCCACAGCAGGCAGGAGAGATCAGAACCCCCCAGCACATCATCCCCATAGGGGGGAAAAAAGGGGGGCAATCTGATCTCCCTGCCTGCACCCTGATTTGTGCTGGGGGCTGCAGAGCCCACCCAGCACAGATCAATCAAACCAGCGCTGGTCCTTAAGGGGGGGTAAAGGGTGGGTCCTCAAGTGGTTAAAGAGGAACTCTAGTGAAAATAATGTAATAAAAAAGTGCTTCATTTTTACAATAATTATGTATAAATGATTTAGTTAGTGTTTGCCCATTGTAAAATCTTTTAAATCCCTGATTTACATTCTGACATTTATTACATGGTGACATTTTTACTGTGGGCAGGTGATGTAGCTGCTGCATGGTTTTTTGGCAGTTGGAAACAGCTGTAAACAGCTATTTCCCACAATGCAGCAAGGTTCACAGACAGGAAACTGCCAAGAGTACGTACTCAGAATTTCTTTGTGGGAGGGGTTTCACCACAATATCAGCCCTACAGCGCCCCCTGATGGTCTGTTTGAGAAAAGGAATAGATTTCTCATGTAAAAGGGGGTATCAGCTACTGATTGAGATAAAGTTCAATTCTTAGTCAGCGCTTCTCTTTAAAGTAGGTGTGGCCGTTTATTTCACTACCCCCCAACCCCATCACAGTGCTCTTCATTATACTGTCTTTTAATTCTATTGCATTTTATTAATGTGCTCATTATTAGTCTGACCCCCCATTTAGTGCTTCTTTTTACTGTACCCCCTATTTTAGTGTGCTCTATCATACTTCTGCCACGATGGGGGGAAAATGCCAAGGAACCCCTGCAGAGTACTTAAAGGGAAGGTCCAAGCAAAATAAAAACCTGAGTTTCACTTACCGGGGGCTTCTACCAGCCCCATGCAGCCATCCCGTGCCCTCGTAGTCACTCACTGCTGCTCCAGTCCCCCGCTGGCAGCTTGCCGACCTCGGAGGTCAGCGGGCCTCATTGCGTACATTTTTACGCATTCCTGCTAGTACATGAACATTAACACATATATATTTTACGCGTTAGTAGTGCAATGCGTAAAAATTTACGCATTGAACCACTAATGCGTAAAAATGTATGTGTTAATGTTCCTGCACTAGCGGGAATGCATAAAAATGTACGCAATGAGGCCCGCTGACCTCCGAGGTCGGCAAGCTGCCAGCGGGGGACTGGAGCAGCAGTGAGTGACTACGAGGGCACGGGATGGCTGCATGGGGCTGGTAGAAGCCCCCGGTAAGTGAAACTCAGGTTTTTATTTTGCTTGGACCTTCCCTTTAAGGAAACCCTCTGGTACCAGGGAACCCTGGTTGAGAATGCCGTCAATAAGCTGTTCAAACATCCTTGATTCATCAGAGCTGGAGTGGCTCCTGGATGGCTTTTGAGGGTAATTAATCAGCTTGCTTCTGTACTAAAATGTAATATTTAGTAAATAAAGAAAAATAGTATCATTGGCTGGACCCCAGCAAACCAACAACTACATCTTTGGGTCAAGTCAGAAATGAAATCTTATGTTATAATCCCCACAAATGCTCTTTGTGATCCACACTGGCTGCGTTTTGCGCTGCGTTTGCATTTTGAAAAACACATTCTCATTCACTGGAATAAGAATTGCGGCAAAATTACTGCAATTTAAAAAAAAAATTGCAGATAAATAGTCGCCATCATTTTCACTTGGTTCACAATCAAGTGAACTGAGCGCGGAGCCAGCGGTGGACACAGACTGGTGAAGTATACTGCACAGGGAACCAGGGGCACATTTAGGTGGCCGCACT
This sequence comes from Hyperolius riggenbachi, assembly GCF_040937935.1. NCBI lineage: Eukaryota > Metazoa > Chordata > Amphibia > Anura > Hyperoliidae > Hyperolius > Hyperolius riggenbachi. Next base: position 87,937,724 of record NC_090649.1, on the reverse strand, counting down.
GGGGACTTCGCTGTGTTCATCGCTCGGTCCAACATGGTATGCTGTTACCGCCATGCACCTGATTAAGCATGTCGAGCCAACATCTAGCAGCATGTCAGATCGATATACATGCAACCAATTTCGACACAGATTTTCATCCAATCCAATTATAATAATCAAAAAGGATTGTCGATAGGCTGCCATGATGCATGGCCACCTTAAGGTAAACCACACCCCATACTGCTCATAACTCTCTTCCTGCTCATCAATGAGAGACCTTAATGTTGGACATTATGCCACACCCATTTTAGTAAAAAAAGAAGAGGTGATTGGCACATGCACCATGTTCCTTTCCAGAAGTGGATGAAAAAGGTTCGACAACAGAGCAGTAAAAAAATAAATAAATAAATAAATAAAAAAAGCAGTAGGCGGTAGAAAGAAGAAATAATGGTGTAGCCAGACTTTAAGGCTTATTGTATCAATATACATCCAGAATTCAACAGCTGAAAGAAGCAGTGATTAACAGACACATCTGGCAATGCCAAAGTACATAGTCGGATTTGGCTAAATGAACAATGTTGACAAGCATAATGCTCAATGACCATCAGCAGTTTTTATTTTTCAGTGTAATGTTATGACCATTGATTCTCTCTTTGCCCAACAATGCCAGCAACTGCTTAGGTGCTAGAGAAATCCATTCTGTGTACAGAGAAATAAAGGTTCTATACCTCATGTAAGGTCCAATTTTTTGTGAAGAATCATTCGAGCAATCAGATAAACGCGATTGGATATAAAATATTGCAATACATTGATTGACACCATCAAGGAAACAATCTGTACTTCCTATCCATCACAACCAATTGAAAATAAAAAACAAAAAACATTTTTCTGATCGATTGATGGAGTTTATTTTCTGTCAGTCCAATCACAATTATCTGATCGCTTGTACTGATTCTACACAAAGAATTGGACAGTTAGAGGTTAGTGAATGTCTCATGGGAAATGTGGTAATGGTAATGATTGAGCTGAAGTTCAATCCTGGGTTAAAGTTCCTGACGTCTGCGTGGCGTCGCTTCTGGGGGCGTTGCGGCGGCTGCGCGGTCAGGCTTTCAGTAGCCTTCCGTCGCGTCGTGATGCGGTCGCGTTTTTTTCTTCCCCTAGGAGAACATTAGCCGTCGCGGTTGGCCGCTCCCTGGAAGCAACATGTCGCTTCCAGGGGCAGCCCGAACGCTCGCGAAAATCGGGACCCGAACGCCGCGTTCGGGTAATAGCGCGCAAAAGTTTGGTGTAAACGCTCCCATTCACTTGAATGGGAGCGTGTACCGCGACGTTCCGAACGCTTGCGATAAACGCTCCGCAAGCGTCCGTCTGAACCAGCCCTTATGCATTCAAGTAATTTTCACCTCCCATTCATTCGCCAATAACTTTATTACTACTTATCACAATGAATTGATTTAGATCTTGTTTTTTCCGCCACTAATTAGGTTTTCTTTGGGTGGTACGTTCTGCTAAGAATAATTTTTTTTCTAAGTGCATTTAAACAGGAATATTAAGAAAAAAAATCATTATTTCTCAGTTTTCGGGAAGTATAGTTTTAAAATAATGCATGCTACCAAAATTAAAACACACATATTTTATTTGCCCATTTGTCCCGGTTGTTACACCATTCAAATTATTCAAACAGCTGTACCCGATACTAACCCTTCAGCATCTAATGTCTGTCTCAGTGCACGCTTCCTAAATATCTGCAGTGCCGGTTTCTTTACTCTATTTGTATATATTGCACCATTCAAATTATGTCCCCATCACAATGTATGGCGCCAATATTTTATATGGAAATAAAGGTGCATTTTTTCAGTTTTGTGTCCATCACTATTTAAATGCATAAAATTCAAAAAATATTAGTAATATACCCTCTTGACATGCATATTAAAAAAAAAGTTCAGACCCTTAGGTAAATATTTATGTTTTTTTTTTAATTGTAATTTTTTATTAGGTATTTTTTTGCAGTTTGGAAGGTAAACAGTTAATTTTAAATTTAATTGTTTGTGATTTTATTTTTTTTAAAAGTGTGTAGATGTAGTTTTACTATTTGGCCACAGGATGGCCTCACATTTTCTTTTTCTTCCTGTAAGCGAGCACTCTCACTTCCAGGAAGTATAAGGAGGACATTAAACTGCGTTCCTATTCATTGATCTCCGGGCTAACGAGCGGCAGCATGGGAGTGCGCAACAGAAGCCTTTTGGACATCCAAAAGGCTAAAGTAGTTAAAGAGAAACCGTAACCAAGAATTTAATCCCAATCAGTAGCTGGAATCCCCTTTTCCATGAGAAATATTTTCCTTTTCACATACGAATCATCAGGGGGCTCTGAATGGCTGATATGGTGGTGAAACCCCTCCCACAGTGTGATGTCAGGACCATGGTTCTGACATCACACTGTGGGAGCCTTGTTGCATTGTGGGAAATAACAGCTGATTCCAACTGCCAAAAAAACAAGCAGCATCTACTTCCAGTGACATCACCTGCCAGCAGTAAAAATGTCACCATGTTATAAATGTCTGAATGTAAATCAGGGAGAGGAAATATTTTACAATGGGCAAACACTGACTAAATCATTTATACATAATTACAAGTAGTCCTCGACTTACGAACTCCCGACTTACGAACGACCTGCCGATATGAATGGCAGGGATTCTGTGTTTCCATGGGAACAAGCCCCCCCCCACCCCCCCTTTTTTTTAATTGGGCTTGTAGTTTTTGAGAAAATCGATTTTGACAAATTCTAGGAAAAATTGCTTTTAAACTTGTATAAGCAGGTACAGAGGGCAGAGGTGGCACAGAGGGGGACAGTGGAGGCACAGAGGAGGTACAAGGACAGAGATGGCACAGTATTCCAACTTAAAAACAAATTCAGGTTAAGAACGAAGCTACAGTCCCGTTCGTTAACCGGGGACTACCTGTATTGTAAAAATGAAGCACTTTTTTATTACATTATTTTCACTGGAGTTCCTCAAGTACTTTTGTCTTACACAATCAGTGGGTTTAATGGCAGAAGCAACCAATAACCATCTAGCGCTTATATCTGTCTTTACTTATAGAACCTGGCCATTGCTGGTGACCTGTGTTCTGCTTTGATACCAGATTAGATATGAAACCAGCTGAAAGAGGCCAGCTGAACTGTTCAGTGATTATTTTCTCCTCAAGCACCACTTGTGTTTGTACTGCAACACAGCTGTATAGGCCGTTTTCATTTCGTTGTACACGACGAGCCTGAATTAAAGAATTACTGAAAGTTTCTATGGCGGCAGCAGGAAATATAACATCATTAGAAGTTCCACAGCCTGACACGTTTTATTTCATTTCTTGCCTGACTGAACTTGGAGAGAAGGCAGCGCACCATTACTTACATGCTCGCGCCTTTCATTGGCGGCCAGGCTTGTAGAAGGAGAACTAAGTGCTGGAACTCGGGGCGCGAGTGACTGATGTCCAGCAACTCCACAAACAGGCTATATCTTTTTTCTTCATTTTCAATGTCAGCCACTTCCACCTGCGGGGCGAAGAAAAACACAGATTACATCTTAAATTCTCTATTTCATGTAACTGTGCAGAGAAATGATGGAATCTCGGCACAGAGCAAAGGGGATGATGGTTAGTCAATGTCTACAAAGTACAGACCTAACATTGCCAGAAAATAATCAAAAGAGCAGAACAGGTAAAAAGGGCGCAGGAGCCCCTACGGAAGAATGGCGCCCTGATAGGCGCCTGTGATAAAAGCCGGTATTAGCGTCTTAAGGTTAGGCACCAACGGGGGTATCGTAGAGTTAGGCACCTGAAGAGTGATATGGAGGCTGCCATATTTATTTCCTTCTTTAACAGTACCAATCTCCTGGCTACCTACTCATCTATTTGGCTGCAGTAGTTTCTGGTTCACACATCTGAAACAAGCATGTGGCCAATCCAGTAAGACTTCAGTCAGAGCACCTGATCTGCATGTTTGTTCAGAAAAGTATTAACCTATTGAGGACCACAGGTGTATACCCCTCTAGTGACCAGGCAATTCTTTATAATTCAGCACTTCGCTACTTTAACGATTTATTGCTCGGTCATACAACTTCTCACCCAAATCAAAAAAATGTTTCTTGCCACTAAGGGCTTGCTCACACTTAAAGCATTATCGTTTGTTTTTTTTTTTAAAGCGCCGGCGATTTCAGAAATCAATCTAAAAGGACTTGTCATATGAGCAGTTCGATTCCGATTTACTCCCCGAAGCGCTGCCTGTACCATTTTCTGGGCGATTTGCCTATAATGGAAGGTATAGGGGAATCGCAAGGCGCTTGAAAAAGCGCTTTGTATAAATAAATAAATTGTATAAATTCATTTCCTGGTGAAAGAGTTCACTTCCTGTCTGATGTCAGGAAGTGAAAAAATAAAATCCCTCTGCAAAAGCTCTTAGAAAAGCTCTTAGAAAAGCATGGGGGAAAGGCGATTTTTAAAAAATCGCAATAAATTGCTCAACGCTTGAAATAGTGCTGGCGATTTAGAATGTGAAGAAGGCCTAATAGAGCTATTCTTTAATGGTCTCTGATTGCGTCTGTGAAGATTAGGTTTTTTATTAATAAAAAAATAAATAAAAATAAACCAACTTCTTTTATTACCTCCTTCCCCCTTAATTAGCCTTAGACTCCGATACACACACTACATGATACATACATACGCATCAGCCTATGTATGGGGTTAGATTGTGAGCCACTCCAGGGGACAGTTAAAGAGACACTGAAGCGAAAAAAAAAATATGATATAGTGAATTGGTTGTGTACTATGAATAATTACTAGAAGATTAGCAGCAAAGAAAATATTCTCATACTTTTATTTTCAGGTATATAGTGTTTTTTCTAACATTGCATCATTCTATATTATGTGCAGATTACACAACACTCAGCATTCAAAATGATTCTTTCAGAGAAGTCTGTGAAGTAATGACCTCTCCTCTAGCAGAGGAAAAGTAGGCAGTTCACTTACAGTTGAGATAATAAAAGTCAGATAACAGCCCTCTCCACGACTAACTTAGTCGGAGAGCTTAAAGGGAACCTTAACTGAATGGGGGGTAAAGAGTTTTACTTACCTGGGGCTATTACCAGCCCCCTGCAGCAGTCCTGTGCCCTCGGCACCGCTCTGGAATCCTCTGGTCCCCCGCTGTCACTTAGTTTCGTTTTTGACAACTCACCAGTCGCCGGCCGCTATGCGTATTATTGGACGCATTCACCAATGCAATTGGCGCTATTGCGGACCGCAACGTGTACAAAAATACGCGTTGCCGCATATCTACGCGTGCGGAATGTGGCAACGCGTATTTTTGTACGCGTTGCGGTCTGCAATAGCGCTAATTGCATTGGTGAATGCGTCCAATAATACGCATGGCAGCCGGCGACTGGTGAGTCGTCAAAAACGAAACTAAGTGACAGCGGGGGACCAGAGGATTCCAGAGCGGCACCGAGGGCACAGGACTGCTGCAGGGGGCTGGAAATAGCCCCAGGTAAGTAAAACTCTTTACCCCCCGTTCAGTTAAGGTTCCCTTTAATGGCTTGTTTGCATAGAGATAACAACTGGAGTTTCTCAACTCTTCCTGTACTGGAAACAATTAGACTGATGTATCTGATCTTAATGTTTTATTTCTTAGCTGTACTACACATACAAATCATAATATCATAATTTTTTTTTCGCTTCAGTGTCTCTTTAAGTGACAGGGCTTTCCTCTGTACAGCACTGCGCTAGACAGCAGTGCTGTACACGTTTTTTTCTTCTTTATTTCAGCCTGCCAGCTCCGACCGCAGCTGGCAGGCTGATGTCGGATCCCCACTGTGTTTACTAGAAGGGAGCGTGCGTACCCTGCTAATCCAGCCGACCGCACTTTGAGGCCAATCGGCGTTAGGCAGTTAAATAAAATTTTTTGTGTGGAAAAACCCATATATTTATATAGATATTTGCACCAGTATGCTATCCAGTTATCACGAGGCAGGCTCGGGGTGGAAAACAACAAGCCCGAAGCGGTAACCCCGAGCGTGACTCATGGTAGCTGCCAGGAGCCTTGTGCAGAGCATAGCGCGCAGCCAGTGTTTTCACTCACCTCCCCGGGGATCCAGACACTGGCAGCCATTCTGCTTCCTGTCCTTGAAGTCTCCGCATCCCTCGAGTGAGATCGCTGTTTGTCATCATGACGCCAGATGGTAGTCTCACAACAGGGTTACAGCGCAACCCAGAGGACGAAGGGTGATAAATAACGGACAGCAACTGATATATTTCAATTCTGACAAAATGTTGTCAGAACTCAAAGTGATCACTGTCAGAAGAAAATGGTGCGCTTCTGATAGGAACTAATAGCAAGGTAACTATGTAATGTTCATTTAAAGTTACCTCATGTGCTTATTTTAAATAATTTTACTCAGTACAGGTTCCCTTTAAGTCAAGCATGTGTTCGTACACACAAGGTGTCCCTCTTTATCTCAAAATGTTGGGAGGTATGCCACTGTAGTGAAGTCATGACATAGCCTTTCAGCAATAAATGAAAAGATTACCCAGCAAGCTTGTGGTGAACCAGAACTCCTAGTAGTGTGTAAGGGGCTACAAAGGACCAAAAAGCCCTCTTACTAAAATGTTATGCAAAACAAAAGTTTGCCTCCTTAAAGGGAACCTGAACTGAGTAAAATTATTTAAAATAAACACATAACGTAGCTGAAAATTAATATTATATACTTACCTCACCGTCAGTTTCTCTCAGAAGCTCACTTTTTGCTTCTTACAATAATCCCTTCCAGTTCTGACAATACTTTGTCAGAATTGAAATATACCAGTTGCTGACAGTTATATATCAGCAGCTGTCAGTTACAACTAAATGTGCAAGGCAATGTCCATGTTTCCCTATGGCTCAAGTGGGCGATATTACAGTTTAACAGTGTGCTGACCAGGAAGCGATTATGGGATAATGGCCATTTTCAAAATGGAGGACAGAGAATTCCATTGATTACAGTGGACAAACAGGGCGCAGGAGAGGAGAAAGAGATTGAGGAGTAGACTATACAGGAGGTAAGTATGACGTGTTTATGTTTATTTTGACTTTTAATTTTCAGTTCAGGTTGTCTTTAAAGAGAACCCGAGGCGGGGTTCTAACAACTAAATCCCCATACAGAGGCTGGGTCTGCCTATAGAGCCCAGCCTCTGTTGCTATTCAGATTCCCCATAAGCCCCCCCCCCCCCCCTGGCTCTGCGAGACCCCATAAATCACAGCCGCGCTGTGCGGGCTGTGATTACCTCCTCCTGTCAGTCTCGGCGCTCCCCCTGCCTCCTGCATCGCTCAGGTCCCCGCCCGCGTCCCTTCCCTCCAATCAGCGGGGAGGGAAGGGACGTGGGCAGGGACCGGAGCTGCAAGACTGGCATTACGGAGGTAAACACAGCCCGCTCTGACACGCTCTGTGCCGGCAGCGTGGCTGTAATTTATGGGGTCTCGCAGAGCGCGTGCGTGCGGGGGGGGGGGTGCTTAGGGGGAATCTGAATAGCAACAGAGGCTGGGCTCTATAGGCAGACCCAGCCTCTGTATGGGGATGTTGTTGTTAGAACCCCGCCTCGGGTTCTCTTTAAATCAGAAGATATTTGCGATTATGCAGATTAGAGTGAGTATCTGAAGTATCCTACGATGCATCACTGCTGAATATGCAAATCAAATACCTTCTGTTTTAAGGCAAACTTTTGTTTTGCATAGCAATAAAGGAACACAGGCCACTTCTCTATCCTAGCAATCCCGCTAGTTGATTTAGGGTGGGGGATCCCAGTATTGCAGGCCTATTCTAACGCCAATGGGTCTAATGCTGTTTTAGGCAACTGATGCTTCCCTCTGGGTGTTAAACAAGTCAACCAAAAGCTTCAGCTTAACATCTCAAGAATATATTCATCTGTACAAGGCACACCACATATCACAGACAGACAAAATGATATCACGTATCCTCCAGATATTTCCCCTTCTCATCAAGCTTCTCTCATCTCTGTGTAATTAATCTGCACTTGTGTCAGTGTGTGCCAGTCTCTTCCTAATCCCCGCATTATGCATCAATGTAGCTGTGCTTTTCACAGTTCTTAGAATTATTTTCTTGATATCATTTCAACCTCTGGGTTTCTAAAGCGTTACAATCTTAAAAGCTTGTTTTTTTATGTCCTACGATAAAAACAGTCTTATAATACCAGCTAACATTGACTGGATTTGGCTCGTAAATCATCCAAATCCCCCCCAAAAAGTCGCAATTAAATAAAATACAGTACATGACATACTAATTTCATACTTTATGGTGCTGAAAATAATTGTATCCTAGAATTCTCTGTAGCATCAATAGCCATAACATATTAAAACCACCATCTGGTTATTTCTGATTTCTACACTAAACTGAAATCATTTAAAGTGGGATTATATTCCCAAAACTAAAATTTCAGTAACTACTACTGAAATAATATTTGAAAGCAATCATACACATTCTCTGTGTGTAAAAACTTTTAATTTCACTGCAGAGAGCAGAACAAGATAGCTAATCTCTAGTTTCATCAGAAAAGTCAGAAGACACAGTGACATTTATCAAGAGTGTCTGAGACAAAATACTAGTAGGTTTTAAGAAATCTGTGCAGAATTGTCTCAGGGCCCGTTTCCACTCTCGCGGAAACGGCCGCGAATCCGCAGAGTTTCCCCGCAGGCAAATCGCGCGGGGAAACTCTGCCATAGGGGACAACGGCGCCGCCGGCCGAATCGCTTGCAGTAGCGATTCGGCCGGAAACCCCCACAGAATTCGCGGCGGAGGCTGCGATTCCCATAGCCGTGCATGGCACGGCTGATGGGAATCGCCTGCGATCCCGCCCACCCGCTCAGTGCCGGCGTGCGTCTACGAGACGCACGCCGCACTAGTGGAAACGAGCCCTCAGACATTCTAAGAAATCACTAAATAGTGCAGATACCTTCTTAAAGAGGAGCTGTTAGGTATAAGGTCTCAGAGAAAATAAACACATATATCAGTAGCTAAATATAGGCTGTACTTACATTACATATGGATTTCACTGTCCACGTTTGGATTTCACAGAATTTTTATATAGTATATGCAGAGAATGATGCTCCTGACAGCTCATGGCAGGTTCCATGTTTGTCTGTCTCCTATGAAGCCAAATGTGTCTTCATGTCCTCCCTGCTTCCTGATCACAGAAAAGCTTGTACTGAATAACACTAGTGTGCAGTGAATATTAATTAGCCATGTGGCTAGGAATAGCGGACTCCTGCAGTGTACTCTGCCGGGAGATTTATCAGTGCTGTGCGCTGGACTGAGTTACATGCTATTGTTACTTGACCCTGTAACTTCTCATTAGCAGCCGAGGGGAGAGCCCCAGAATGCTTTGCAGTATGGTATGCGGCTTGCGTCTTCTTAAGAGCTTGGGAATAACAGCTTTGCTGATAAGCACACATCAAATGTAAGAGAGATTTTTATCTTCAGTAATGCCTTTTTGGCTTACTTCTAAACTGTTTAACACAGGAGAATAGAGGTTTAAATTAGCTTTTGTAGCCTGACAGTTACTCTTTAAAGGACAACTGAAGAGAGAGGTATATGGAGGCTGCCATGTTTATTGCCTTTTAAGCTCAGCTCGGGGTAACCTGCGCAGTAGGATTTCTCAGGCCCCGTTGGGCCGATTTGCATAATATTTTTTATTGCACGCAGCTAGCACTTTGCTAGCTGCGTGCATGTTACGATCGCCGCCAATTCGCCGCGCCGCCCCCCCTCCAGACCCCTTGCGCAGCCTGGCCAATCAGTGGCAGGCAGCGCTGAGGGGTGGATCGGTATTCCCTCTGACGTCCCGACGTCCATGACGCCGGTGACGTCATCCCGCCCCGTCGCCATGGGGACCGTGGAAGCCCAGCAGGAAATCCCGTTCTGAACGGGATTTCCTGCTTACTCTGATCCCCGAAGGCGATCGGAGTGGGTGGGGGGATGCCGCTGCTCAGCGGCTATCATGTAGCGAGCCCTAGGCTCGCTACATGATTTAAAGAAAATAAAAATTAAAAAAAAAGTGCTGCGCTGCCCCCTTGCCGCAGGAATTGGACAGGTGCCCATACACTAGAACGAATATGGGCAGATTCGACCAAGAGACAAATTTATCCACTAGAACGAATATGGGCAGATTCGACCAAGAGACAAATTTATCTCTAATCGAATCTGATTACAGATAAATAATCTGCCCATACACTACAGGCCATACACTACAGGCCGATTCCTGTCCGATTCCAGCATGAAATCATCCGGGAATCGGCTGAGCCGCCGTTGTCTGCCCCGCCGCTGCCCCCAAAATGTATAAATGTATGTAAATTATGTAGTGCATTTATATATTACCTGTCCTGAAGCAGCTTGCCGGGTCCATCCGTCCATCTCACCGGGTAAGCTGCATACACGCTGCATACACGCTAGCAGCGCATAGCGTTTGACATCAGCCGCTATGCACCTTTGTGACGTCAGAGCACCGCCGGCAAGATGGACGGAAACCGCATGGAGGCCGACACCGGACAGGTAATGTATAAATGCACTACACACATTTATAGTCTCATCGCTCATTCGCAAATCGGCCGCCGTACCGCCGCGCACCCACCCAACCAACCTCGGCCCGAAATTTACCAACATGCGCAATCGACTGTGCTGCCAATTTTTGTCCCGAAATTGGATGCTTTGTCGGTCGGGTTGGCACTTGGCAGCACCAATTTTCATCCAATTCGATTATAATAATCGAATTGGATGGTCGATTTGTTGGTTGGTCGCCGAGTGTATGGCCCCCTTTAAACTGTTAGGAATAGGAAGAGTTAGGAAGGTCTCTCTTTGAATTTTATCTGCCATGTATGTGCCTATATAGCCATCCTATCCAGATCCTGTTGCAATATGACACTATCTTCCTGAGAGTTGATGATTCTGCACAATTTTGTATCATCTTCAAAAATAGCAACATTGCTCACTACTGCATCTACTAGGTCATTAATAAATAAATTGAAGAGCACTGGACCCAGTACAGACCCCTGTGGGACCCCACTCCTAACAGTCTCCCATTTTGAGTACGATCCATTGACCACAACTCTTTGTTTTCTGTCCATTAGCCAGTTCCCTATCCATGCACACAGACTCTTCCCCAGTCCTTGCATCCTCATCTTTCGCACCAGACTTTTTGTAGGGAACAGTGTCGAAGGCCTTTGCAAAGTCCAAGTATATCACATCTACAGCATTCCCAATATCCATATTAGCATTCACTACCTCATAAAAGCTGAGCATGTTAGTCAAACAGGACCTGTCTTTAGTAAACCCATGTTGATGCTGAGAAATCAGATTATTTTCCACTATGAAGTCATGTATAGTATCTCTTAGTAACCCCTCAAATAGTTTGCATACAACTGATGTTAAGCTTACAGGTCTATAATTTTCTGGATCTGATTTTTTGCCCTTCTTAAATAATGGGAAAATGTGGGCTGTACGCCAATCCACTGGGACTCTGCCAGTTGAAAGAGAGTCAAAAAGATAAGATAAAGGGGTTTATCTATAACTGAACTTAATTCCCTTAGGACCCGAGGATGTATGCCATCCGGGCCAGGTGCCTTGTCTATTTTTAATTTATTTAGTCTTGCCTTCACTTCTTCCTGCGTTAAGTATTTAATATTACAGTTAGAAGATTGAGACTCTTCTGCCTCTGTAATTTGCAACAGTGCTGTTTCCTTTGTGAAGACAGAAGCAAAGAAAGCATTTAATAACTCTGCCTTACCTTGGTCATCCACCACCCTCCCACCCTCATCCTTTAGGAGTCCTATACAGTCAACCTTTCTTTTTTTTTTTTTTTTTAGAGTTGATGTACCGTACTTGTAAAACTTTTTTGGGTTAGATTTGATATGGATTTGCACTTTTCTTAACTGTAGTGCAGCTCTAGAAATCCACACTAAACTGCTGGTATTATGTAGGATTTGGGAAGTTTCTTACTTTCATGCAGAACAGTTCCTCTGCTGGTTAGAACAGCTTTAGGCCCCGTTCACACTGCACGCGTTTCCAGCCTAGAGTGCAATGTCTGATGTTCACACTGCATGCGTTCCGGACCTGTGCGGTCCGGCAACGCATGCTGCACGCATTTTTTGTAAAAACGCGTGGCTGTCCCATTCACTTTTCAGTGATGGGATCAGCCACGCAACGCACACAAACGCGGATGGCGTGCGTTCGCATGCGTTGCGTTCCGCATGTGTGGCCATCCGCGTTTGTGATGTGAATGGGGCCTTAGAAGAAAAAAGGGTTGGTAATCTATATATTTATAAAATCGGATGTATGTGTGTGTGTGTGTGTGTATGTATGTGCCGCGATCACTCGAAAACGGCTTGACCGATTTGAACGAAACTTGGTATACAGATCCCTTACTCCCTGGGAAGATATGTTCCGGAGGTCTCGCGTCCCCCCTGCACACCTGAGCGGAGCTACAAACAGCTAATCAGATTTCACCCATTCATGTCAATGGAAAAAATGGAAAAGGCTGCCATTCTCACAGAACTCTATTTCAGCCATTCATTTTTAATGGGAAAATCAAATGTAAACTGCAGCCATTTTTAGACTGGGAATCGCAGGGTTTTCAAACTTGCCACACTTGGTCACTTGGTGACTGAGATTAATATTCAGGAAAGTGAGTGGAGCCTACAACAGCCAATCAAAATTCACCTATTGATTTTCAAGGGGAATATTTAAACTGCTGCCATTCTTACACGGTTGATGACAGAGGCTTCAAACCTGCTACAGTCGGTCATTGGGTGACTGGGGTTAAAATTCACTAAAGGGGCGGGGCCACAAACAGCCTATCCGATTTATCTGCTGGATAAACTGCTTCCATTAACACATTTTTGATGCCAGAACCCTGAAAGCTCACAAACTTGGTCATTGAGTGACTGTGTGTCAAGGTTACAAAAAGTGGGCGGATCCAAAACCACATTTCACTGGTCAAGTATAAACTGCAGCCATTCTTACACTGTTAATGGCAGGGTTCTCAAACTTTGCACAGTTGGTCACTGGGTGACTGGGATTAAAATTCAAGGGAATGGGTGGAGCCTACAACAGCCAATCAAAATTCACCTGTTGATTTTCAAGGGAATATTTAAATTGCTGGCAAAAACAGCCAATCACATTTGATTAATTTCAGTGGGAATATACAAATTATTGATACCAAGGACCCTAAAGCTCATAAACTTAGTAATTAAGTGACTATAGGTCAAGGTCAGAAAAAGTGGGTGGCGCCAACAACTACATTTTTTACATGGGAAAATATAAACTGCAAACATTCTTACCCTGTTAATGACAGGGTTCCCAAACTTGACACATTTGGTCACTGGGTGACTGGGATTAATAGTTAGAAAGTGGGTGGCACCTACAACAGCCAATCAAAATTCACCTATTGATTTTTCAAGAGAAATATTTTTATTGCTACCATTCTTACACTCTTAATGGCACATGCCTCAAATCTGGTACAGTCAGTCACTGGGAGAATGTAGTTTAAATTTGGAAAACGGGTTGGGCTACAAACAGCCAATCAGATTTGTTTAATTTCAATGGAAAATTCCATTTTATTGATGCCAAGGACCCCAAAGCTCATAAACGTAGTCACTGAGTGACTGTATGTCAAGGTTAGAAACCGCCAATACAATTAACTTTTTACATGGGAAAATATAAACTGCAGCCATTCTTAGGCTCCCTGCACAATACATGCGATTCCGATTTTTAATCTATTGTCACATGCAATTCCAATTTTTAATCGGTACTACATGCTGCGTTTTTTCTGCGTTTTTCTTTTAATAGCATCCAGGGAAAATCGGAATTGTATATCGGAATTGAAATAGCAAATCGGATTTGCAGTGTGCAGGGAGCCTTACACTGTTAATCGCAAGGTTCTTAAACTTGACACAGTTGATCACTGGGTGACTAGGATGAATATTCAGAAAAGTAGGTGGAGCCTACAACAGCCAATCAAAATTTACCTATTGCTTTTCAAGGGGAATATTAAAATTCCTGCCATTCTTACACTTTTAATGGTAGAGGCCTCAAACCTGCTACAGTCGGTCATTAAGTGACTGAGGTAAACATTCAGTACATGGGCGGACCCACAAACAGCCAATCACATTTGTTTTGCTTAATAAACTGCTTCCATTCACACAATTTTGTGGCCAGGAAGTTCACAAACTTAGACATTGAGTGACTGTGTGTCAAGGTTACAAAAACTGGGTGGAGTCAAAACCAGATTTCCCTGGGAAAACGTTAACTGCAGCCCTTCTTCGCTGTTAATGGCAGGGTCCTCAAACTTTGCACACTTGGTGACTGGGTGACTGGGATGAATATTCAGAAAAGTGGGTAGAGCCTAAGAAAGCCAATCAATATTCACCTGTTGATTTTCAAGGGGAATATTAAAATTGCTGCCATTCTTGCACTGTTAATGTCAACAAGTCTCAAACCTCTTACAGTTGGTCATTGGGTCACTGGGCTTCAAATTCAGAAAAAGGGGTGGAGCCACAAACAGCCAGATTTGTTTTTATAGATGCCGAGGACCCGAAGGCTCACAAACATGGTCATTGAGTGACTGTGTGTCCAGGTTACAAAAAGTGGGCAGAGCCAAAAACAAATTTCACTGGGAAAATATAAACTGCAGGCCTTCTTACACTGTTAACCACCCTGGCGTTCTATTAAGATCGCCAGGGCGGCTGCGGGAGGGTTTTTTTTTAATTAAAAAAAAACTATTTCATGCAGCCAACTGAAAGTTGGCTGCATGAAAGCCCACTAGAGGGCGCTCCGGATGCGTTCTTCTGATCGCCTCCGACAATCAGAAGTAACAAGGAAGGCTGCAATGAGCAGCCTTCCTTGTTTGGTTTTCCTCGTCGCCATGGCGACGAGCGGAGTGACGTCATGGACGTCAGCCGCCTCCGATCCAGCCCTTAGCGCTGGCCGGAACAATTTGTTCCGGCTGCGCAGGGCTCGGGCGGCTGGGGGGACCCTCTTTCGCCGCTGCACGTGGCGGATCGCCGCGCTGCAGCGGCGATCAGGGAGCACACGCGGCTGGCAAAGTGCCGATGTGCTGCTTTTTATCTTATCAAAATCGGCCCAGCAGGGCCTGAGCAGCAGCCTCCGGCGGTGATGGACGAGCTGAGCTCGTCCATACTGCTAAGATGGTTAATGGCAAGGTTCTCAAACTTTGCCCAGATGGTCACTGGGTGACTGAGATTAATTATCAGGGAAGTGGGTTGAGCCTATAATAGCCAATCAAAATTCATCTGTTTATTTTCAAGGGGAATATTTAAATTGCTGCCATTTTTACACTGTTGATAGCAGATGCCTCAAACCTGCTACAGTTGGTCATTGGGTGACTGGGGTTCAAATGCTGGAGATGGGCGGAGTCACAAACCGCCAATGTGATTTATTTAATTTCTATGGAAATATACAAATTATTGATGCCAAAGATCCCAAAGCTCACAAACTTGGTCATTGAGTGTTTGTGTGTAAAGGTACGTACAGACATGCGATAACGATCGTTCGTAACTAACGACGAACGATCAATTAAGGCGAGAAATGAAACGGTCGTTAGTAAAGCGGTGTTGGAAGTGCCAAACGATCAGATCGTTCCCGAACGAACGATGCGGAACCAAAAAGATGGCTGCCCCCATGACAAAGATGGCAGCCACCATGAAGCACAAACATTTGCCTGTTCTTTTAAAACAGGGTGGGTAAAATATTATTTTACCTATCTTTTCGAATTAACATAACTATTGTAACTTAAGGACAGTATGTTTGTTTAGGCTGAAGTTCCCCTTTAAAAGATTAAAATTAAAACCATGTTTTTGGAGAATAAATGCACATTCTTAAAACTTTAACAGTCGCCTGTTTATTATACACCTTTGAATTAACATGTATTCTTATTGTTTATTACTATTATTAGTATTGGATTATTCTTCTTATAAAGCGAGCACAAAATAACATTTGAACCATAAAAATAGCACATAGTGTTTAATACACAATCACACACACAAACACATATGTATGTGTGTGTATATATATATATATATATATATATATATATATATATATATATACAGAGAGAGAGAGATAGATAGATAGA
Organism: Hyperolius riggenbachi; assembly: GCF_040937935.1. Taxonomy (NCBI): domain Eukaryota; kingdom Metazoa; phylum Chordata; class Amphibia; order Anura; family Hyperoliidae; genus Hyperolius; species Hyperolius riggenbachi. Next base: position 87,921,567 of record NC_090649.1, on the reverse strand, counting down.
TAGATCTCATTCAATATCAACATATATCTATATATCTATATACATCTATATATACATATAGATATATATACATATATATATATACATATATATATAGATACATCTATCTACATCGATATACAGCAGAGATATATATATACATATAGCTATATACATGTCTCTGTCTCTCTGTCTGCGCATGTACGGTACTTAACGAACGATCGTTTTTGTAACGACCAGCATACACACGTACTTTTGCGAACGATCGTCGTTACAAAAAATCCGCCAGGACGGATTTCCACTTTACAACGACTTCGGTCGCTGATCGTTAGCCTTAACGATCGTTAGCGGTTATTTTGTAACGATCGTCGTTAGAAACGATTGTTAGTCGTTCGTTACCAACGACTTTAGTCGCATGTCTGTATGCCCCATTAGGGTTAGAAAAATTGGGCGGAGCCGACACCAGCCAAATACATACCCGGGCAATGCCGAGTTATCAGCTAGTGCATTGATAAATCTGGCCCTCTATTCCTCTGTTTTGATTCTGTTCCCTCCCCCTCCTCCTTTCCTCTGCTGAACAGACAAATCAGCCTGCCAACAACCAAGTCACTTCAGCAGAAAAAGGAGGGAGGCAGAGTGAAGGCACATGACTCAAAGAGCTTCAGCCAGCAATGATTACCATATTCTTTGGATTACAGGGCACACCTGACTATAAGACACACCTAGGTCTAGAGGACAAAAAAAAAACATTAAAAAATCCTAAACCTTGGTGCATCCATGCTGCAGGAGTGTATTATGGACTTTCCCCCAAATATATCTCTATCTAAGCTACAGTACCCAGCTACACTATCTTCTGCTTCCCCTACTGGCTACACTTACTCCTGGTGTCCCACCATCTAAACCGTGGCTGCCCATTGTGTCGATCGCGATCTACCAGTAGATCACGAAGGACTGCTGGATAGATCGCTAAGTTCTTTTTAAACAGGGATTATTGTAGTCAGCCAACGCTGGAACTATGCGTAGTTCTACGCAATTACGCTTCGCAAACTACGGTTTCAAAATCAGAAGCTTCGCTACCTTTGCATTTCGTAGACTTCGCGTTAAAATATGAAAGCTTCGCATAGTGCATGCGGACGCTTATGCCCTTATGCAGAAAAATTTCCGCAATAATCCGCTAACTATGCGCATGGGTGGACTAATATATGCGTACATTCCACCTTCCAACGCGGAATTTGAAAAGTATAGCAGGGTAATAATATTTCTGCGCATGCGCAATGATCCGTATAGACGCAGTTACTGCACGCGTAGTTGACTTCGCAATAGATACGTCAACTACGCCTAGCGGACGAAGCTTCGAATAGCGGTACTAGGACTACGCAAAAATACATACGCAATGTTTTTAAACTTCGTATATGAACTACCATGCGTAGATTTGCACTGGCATAGTTTACGAGCACACCGTTTTTGAAATAGTGCGCCGGACGCTGACTGTGCAGCGCCGGCGTACTTTCTAATTGTGCTGCTCTGCTGCCCTACACAGAGCAGCACACAGCCTATCAGAGGAGACGAAGGAAGAGCCAGGGGCGGACCTTTCACCTCTTCCTTCCGGGCCCGCCCCACTTCCTCCCCAGCCGCTGCTCAGCCTCTCTCCTTCGCACACAGGGAACCTTCTCGCTGTTGCTGCATGCCGGGCTCAGAGACCTCATATCAACGGTGAGACGCAGTGGAGAGGAGAGCGGTGGCCTAGCAAGGGTGCATATACGCGCTGTTATTAAGTCTCTGAGCCCGGCATGCAGTCCCAGAATGCAGGATCCCAGTGTGTGGAGGAGAGAGGTGGCTGGAGAGGAAGGGGACAGCTGGTGGAAGGGGGTGGGGGTCAATACCTGGCTACCTATACTAGCGCACATATGACTGGCTAACTATACCTGGTGCACATATGCCTGGCCATCTATACTGGCCACATATGCCTGGCTACCTATACTGGCTACATATACTGGCCACATATGCTTGGCTACATATCCCTGGCTACCTATACTGGAGCACATATGCCTATCTACCTACTGTATACTGGAGCACATATGCTTGGCTACCTATGCTGGGGGCTTCTATGTCTGGCTGCCTATACTGGGGGCTTCTATGTCTGGCTACCTATACTGAGGGCAGCCATGCCTGGCTACCCAATACTGGGGGCATCCATGCCTGGCTAACCTGTACTGGGGGCACCCATGCCTGGCTACCTATACTGGGGGAAGGCAAGACCGCTTGATAATGTGGTAGTAGGGGGGAAATTTTCAAAGTAACTTGCGAGTTGAAAAAGTGTGGACACCCCTGATCTAAACTAAGTACACTGCACTAACCCTTGCTGTCCCCATCAGCTTCACTACACTACACTAACCCCTGCTCCCTCTCCCCCCCAGCTACACTAACTAAGCACTACAACTAGCTAGAGGATGATCTCACCTATGCAGCCTGGGTGGCAGGTGTCCATATGGGAATTTGTGCAGCTTCTTCTTGAAAAAAGTCGCCGGGTCCGGTGTGGATGTCCAGGCTGTACATGATCCTGATGAAGTCTGCAGTGGGGCAGCAGCAGCAGCAGCACGATCCCGAGTGATCCCAATCAGCATAGCAGCTGCCTTGTTCTTTGCCCCAGCATCAGCCCCACATCAGTATATCTTCAGCTGCAGTAATTCTGCAGTAATTCCAGAGTCCACCAAGGCCTTCATACTTCCTTGTCACTAGTCTCACCGCATGACCCCGGCGCACATACGCTGCAGGTCATGAGAAGGTGCCAGTAAACAAAAAAGGCAGTACGGAGGCCTCATAGGATTTTGGCATTACAGCGGCTGAAGTCATACTTGAGGAAGGGTCAGGTGACCCGTAACATGTAGTGTGTCAAGCTCAATAAACCACAAACGCAAGTTTGAAGCCTGTGGAGTGCCTTTCTCTACAATCTTGGAAAACTTTGCTAGGCAGGAGTGATGTACCTGCAGGAAAAGAGCACCGGCAACTGCTACCTATAATAAGCTATAGCATTTCTCTGAGTACCAAGGTGATTATTGAAACGGAAGCCATACTGCTCTGTTGGGATCACCCTGATGCAGGGCTAGTCCCGGGACAGGAAAAAGGACTCTAGTATTACAGGTCATTACAGCAGCTGCTCTGACACTCGGGATTCCGCTGCTGCTGCCCCACTGCGGACCTCGTCAGGATCATTTACAGCAGAATCTTCACAGCCGGAGACAGAGGACAAAAGTGTTCGGATAGGTAAAACATGCAGTTTTCGGACTAGAAGATGCAGTGACTTTTTCTCCACACTTTTATGCGTCTTATAGTCCAAAAATTCAGTACATTTGCCATTAGCGATCTTAAACTGCTATCTGCAGTGATAGTATAAGTTGGTATACACAGAGAATGTGTGGGATTGCTTTCAAATGTTCTTTTAAGTAACTAAAAGCAGTTATTGAAATTTTAGCTTTGGGAGTATAATCCCACTTCAAAATACTACTTTTTAATCAGAGGTATCAAGTGTGACCTCTGCAGGTAAGGCCCTTCGGGCCTCAGACTCACTTCAGTGTATGGTCCAAAACTGGCCCCTTGCTTGTTCTGTAAAGATTCATAGGATATCAGCCTCTAAAGCCAGTGCTCCACCTCCAGAGGCAAACGAAACAGCCTGTGGTGGTCACACAATAAACACTTTCGACTGAAATAAGGTACTTAAATAAATTGAATGTTGAAGTCTGTAATTTGAAGTACATCACAGTTATAACTATGGAAATACTGCTGTAGCCAGAATTGAATTTAAAGTCCAAATATCATAAGACCGCCCAAGAGTTGCATGGATTTAAAACCCTGGATCCCCTCTCCCCCATTGTGTGCTTTCTTGCAGAAAGGCAGATATATAGCCGAGCTGCTACTGCCCTGCTTACTAGTGATGGACAGGTCTAGGAGAACTCATGGAGAAGCATGTCATGTGATCAGTTTGGTCAGGTGATAGGTGTGTAAATCTCTGATTTGCTAGTCATAATCATGTGCTAAAACAGGATGTGATCACAGCAAATCAGGACTTCAGCTTCAGCAAATCAGGGAATCAGCTGACCAAACAAATAACATGCTTCTCCAGGAGTTCTCCTAAACATGACTATCACTACTGCTCACCACCCTCCCAGGCAGGACAAGGAGGTGGTGCAGAATGGCAGGCCTGCCATTCAAGACACAAAACATTTATATCACGCTTTTCTCCTGGCGGACTCAAAGCACCAGAGCTGCAGCCACTAGTGCGTGCTATATAGGCAGTAGCAGTGTTGAGGAGTCTTGCCCAATGACTCCTTGCTGAATATGTACTGGCTTCCTGAACAAGAAAAGCTGAGATTTGAACCTAGGTCTCCTATGTCAGAAGCAGAGCCCTTAAAGGACATCCGAGATGAAAATGAAGTTATGAGATTAACAATTTTACCTATCCTCCTCCTCCTAAAAATTACTTTTTTTTTTTTAGATGTCTCCGTTTAATTTTATATTTAAATCTAGTTTTTACATTTTTACTGTTTCATTGTCTCTGCTTAACCATCTTAGCGGTATGGACGAGCTCAGCTCGTCCATCACCGCCGATGGCTGCCGCTCAGGCCCTGCTGGGCCGATTTTGCTGAAATAAAGAGCAGCACACGCAGCCGGCACTTTGCCAGCCGCGTGTGCTGCCCGATCGCCGCCGCTCTGCGGCGATCCGCCGCGAGCAGCGGCGAAAGAGGGTCCCCCCAGCCGCCTGAGCCCTGCGCAGCCGGAACAAATAGTTCCGGCCAGCGCTAAGGGCTGGATCGGAGGCGTCTGACGTCAGGACGTTGGCTGACGTCCATGACGTCACTCCGCTCGTCGCCATGGCGACAGGAGAAGCCAAACATGGAAGGCTGCTCATTGCGGCCTTCCGTGTTACTTCTGGCTGCCGGAGGCGATCGGAAGAACGCCTCCGGAGCGCCATCTAGTGGGCTTTCATGCAGCCAACTTTCAGTTGGCTGCATGAAATAGTTTTTTTTTTATTTAAAAAAAACCCTCCCGCAGCCGCCCTGGCGATCTTAATAGAACGCCAGGGTGGTTAATGACGTCTTCATTGAAGTATGCCAGAGCTTAAATCTATGAACTATTAAACCTTTTTATCGCTTTCCTGCTCTCAAAAGCCATTTACAAACAGCAAAGTGTTTCATGGCTGTAATTACTTATCAGTAAGGTTTACACTATAGTCTGACCCAGTCTCGTCCCGGACAGAAACTGTCACTTGCATACCTGATGTTTAATGCTTTAAGACAGAGAAGGAAAGAAAGGAACACAGCATAGTCATTTGTGTGCTTGGCACTGTACATACACATGTCTATCATCATGTCACAGCTTCCCTCAGTTGTCCATTAACCATTACATTATCCAGCCGCTATCAAGACTTTGTTCTGCTCTAGTAAAATGAATAAGGTATATGTTCTTTACAAGGAATGGTAGATCTGCTAGAATCCACATAGCTCAAGCAAATATGTGATTCAAACCTCACTGCATGTCTTTGAGAAATCTCGCATGAACAATCGCTGCTTGTAATGCAATGGCTGCCTAGCAATAAATAACAGTATGAAAAAGCTTTGATTAATAATACCTCTTTACACAACATTGCAGTCGCTGTCAATAACTGTGGTAATTTGCCAGAGTAGATTATTCCAAAAGCTGTTTTACCTCTACAAGTCATCGAGTTTACAACTAGTGCACAATTTTGCTGTCACGCTTCGAAAACGTCCCCATATTGTACAATTACACCTTCTCGATGCAGAACATCTCACATTCAAAACAATGTCATGCGATGGAGAAAACGCACACAGCAGCAGTGCGCAGGCATTTATCACATGCAACGGTTTTTGAAGAAAAAATGTTTTTCTCCCAGTGGTGGTTCTGATCCGCAACCTCAGCAAGTGATGTCACACACAACAAGATGCACACCCATATATGGCACACTACTGTCGGATCTCCTTGCCCATTAATGAGGAACTGTAACCAAGGATTGAACTTCATCCCAATCAGTAGATCATACCCCCTTTCCCATGAGAAATCTTTACCTTTTCTCGAATAGATCATCAGGGGGTTTTGTGTGGCTGATATCGTGGTGAAGCCCCTCCCACACAGTGTGATGTCAGCACCTAGGCACTGACAACACACTGTGGGAGCCTTGTTGCATTGTGGGAATTAACAGCTGTTTCAGACTGCCAAAAAAAGAAGCATCTCCTTTCCACAGACATCACCTGCCAGCAGTAAAAATGTCGTAATGTTTTAAATGTCAGAATGTAAATCAGGGAGAGGAAAGATTTTACAATGGGAATACACTGACTAAATCATTTATATATAATTGTATTGTAAAAATTAAGCACTTATTTTTCATTACATTATGTTCACTATAGTTCCTCTTTAATACAGCCCTGGTCTGAACTTTCACTAACCCCAAAGACTGCAGCTTCCTGAAAAAGCATAAAGAGGAGGAGCAATAATTTTCAGTGGTATGATGAGACATGGAATACGTATGATTTTCATTGGTAAAGAAGAGTAGATCTGGTAAAAGCCCCAGACATAAGTAGTTACATAGTTATTTGGGTTGAAAAAAAAGGCATCTGTTCATCGAAGTCAACCAGAAAATAACGTACATCACTAGCCTGCACCTTCACATATCTCAGTTGATCCAAAGGCAAAAATCCTTTAGAAGGTTTGGACCAATAAGCCCTAAAAGGGAAAAAAAAATAGATCAAATAAAATTCCTGGATCAACACCACTGTGAATAACCTAGTAAATATAGCCACATATGTCTTTATAGGGACAAAACCTCATCCACCAAGCTTTTCTATTGCCCTGTGATTTATTTATTTATACATGTTAATTAGATCTAAGGCGTCTTTTCTCCAGACTAAGTAAGCCCAGTTCATCTAACCTTTCCTGGTAAGTGAGACCTTCCCATCCCTCTAATCAGTATTGTTGCTCATTTCTGCACCTGCAGAAAAGCCAAAGCTTGTCTGTGATTGGTCACCTGCCTGGTGATTTTCACGGTAGTGTATATCTAAATTGGTTCAAGTATGTGAACGTGTAAAAACAAAAATAGTCCCATGTCTCACGTTCCTTTCACCTGCTACTTTATTCCTTAATAGATATGTGGAGAAGTAGAATTGAACAATACACAACACAATCACACCAATTATTGCTTGGTATGGCTACTGCTGTGTTTTACTTCCCATCACCCATGGCCACTGGTTTCACTTTAAAGCCATGGAGGTTGATGAAGTTTTCAGGGACAAAAAGTGACTGAAAATCTGCTCAATGTGGACACAGACACTTAGGCTGTAGACACAGTGAGCGCTTTTCTGACCATCAGTGCTTTCTGAGCGTCTCCCATTGACTTGCAGTAAAATCGCTGTAAAACCGACGCGTTCAAGATTTTTCAAAAAAAAAATCGAGATCACAGTGATTTAACCGAGAGTTTAATGCAAGTCAATGGAAGAGATTTTTAAAAATGCTCAGAAAGCACTGATGGTTAAAAAAGCGCACAGAAAGTGTTCACAGTGTGAACTGTACAGCCTTAGCATGTATGTCAAGCCAAGTTGAATGTGAACTTCATATTGTCTCTCCAAAAAACGTATACTGTATGGGCTACCCGGCTAACCATAGACTGGCAAAATAACTTAATAAAGCACAAGTATTACTCTAACACACAATGGCCTTCAGTACTTATCCTGACAGTGTAATTCATACTGTAGGCAGGATAGTGTACAAGTGCTAAGTGTTCTGTTTAGCATTAGTAAGCTGTTATGTTTGGTAGTCTTGTGCCCTTCGCACCAATGCTAGTCTTGCTCCAGTTAGCCTGTTTGACTCTATTCTCTGCCTTCTGCCTGGTTTGGCTCTTGCTTAACCATCCACTAATCAGTTTGATACCTTCTCTGAGCTCTGTCTGTGTATTTCACCAAGTCTTCCTGACACCAGTATTGGCCAACCTTCAGAGAGTTGACTCACGTATAAATTTTATTCAGCACTATGGACAACACATTCTGCTGCTTTAAGACTGCTTCATCCGGTCCAAGCTCCACCATGTTACAGATCTAGCACTTTTACTGACCTGACGAAGCAGCTGTAGAGTCATGAAACGTGTTGCCCTCTGCGCTGAATAAAGTTTATTTTGGTATTTTTGAGTTGACTCTGAAAGTAGGCCAACACCTTAAACTGTCAATGTTTTTTTAATAATTTTATCATCTTATGGGTAACTCCAGTGATCTGTTTATCCACGTCAAAATTTAGCTTGATATATCCCATTTCCCCGAAATGAAGACATCGCCCGCAAGTAAGCCCTAGCAGGAATTTTGAGCATGCTGGAAAGCCCTACCCTACTCTCACAGGTGGGACCATGGCTCCGTCATTAGGCCAATCACTGCATTCCCTGCTACTCAGCGAGTACAGTAATTGGCCCAATAACAGAGCCACTGTCCTGCCTGCGAGACCATCGGCTCCAGCAGAAACTAAAGTTGCCGTACATCTTCCTCATAGGCTGGAGCTCGGGGACATGGTAGCATGAAGCTGGGAGTAAGAGAAGGATGCAGGGGACATCAGAGGACACAGGGGACACCAGGAGGACAGGGGATAGAGGTGGACACAGGGACAGAGGGGGACACCAGAAGGACACAAAAGGAACAAGGGGGACATAGAGACACACAAGAGGTGGATCCAGCAGAGGAAGAGGCAGCAAAGTGAGGAAGGCAGGAGGACACAAAGTACAGGAACTTGTGTGTTCATAGAAATATAAGGCATCCCCAGAAAAAAAACCCTAGCACAACTTTAGGAGCGAAAATTCATATAACACTGTCTTATTTTTGGAAACATGGTAGCAGCAATGTTTCCAGTGATAAAAGCCAGTATTTCTGATGAATAAATTACCCAGTGCCACTTAGATCTACTTAGAGACTTAATTGTCCCCAGTGTGTGCCTGGAGAGAATCAGCTGTTGCACAGGACATTACTTTACCCAACTGCTGACTGTATTTATCATCAAAGCCAAGAGAACTACCAGGTAGGCATCACTGGTTAGCATGTAGGATTTGATTACGGAATGATTCTAAAGTTGAAAACAGGTGGTTTCAGCTAAGCTGACAAGTTCTAAAATTTGACCTTTTCGTAGAAATGGCTGTTATTGCTCTAAAATTATTCATGGCCAATACGTGCGAAAACAGGAACAGGTATTACAAGATATCCAATTAGCTATGGTATTCCAGAATGGATGTGCAGTGCTGCGATACATCTTTTAATTTTTGCTTGTTAACATGAACACCGAGGGCCAATTGAGAGAGAATTAGCACAAGTTTCACCACCTGTCAGTCTTAAAACCTGTCAAAATGTTTTTAATCCTGACCTGGCTGACAACGAGATCTCCCTCTGCAGGTGATAATGAGCGCTTGTGATGTTCAGAAACAGGCTCCAAGACTCGTTTGTCTCCAGCGATGTTGGGATAAGATGTATCTTCTGCATTTACCAGTCAGTGTACGGTGAATCTTGGGATATCACTTCTGCACAGATCAGCAAGGTCACACAACCTATAATCTATACGGTTCACTCTATGACCTGTCACTCATACGCTTTTTGCTTTACAGAGTAGTTTATCCTCCAGATGGACGACTACAGTTTCTCATTTTGTAATCACTCCTAGAGAGTTTTATGACTGATGATGCAGGGACATTCAATCCTAAAATTACAAAGGATCAAACAATTTCAGCAACTGCTTGTGCGGTCGCCTCCAGCCTATTGACAGATTACAATTTATAAATAGTGACAGTCTAAAGCAGCAGGGACAGCCATACAAACCCAGGAAAAAAACACATATATAAGTGCATAAATACTTGTTCTACCTAATACTTGTTACCTATGTATTATACTGTCTACGTTTTGATTTGATTGAATTTAAATAGTAAATAAAGAGAAACCTTTTCCAGGCATTTCCCATCAATACAGCTTGAAGTAAATCCTAAAGTAATTTCATCCCTTACTCTTTTTTTTCCCTAGAAACTGCATTGTCATATATAGATTGCTTTATAAATACACGTGAGAACAGCATAGATTTCAGAAGCTTCTGCAGAGGGGTGAGGTGTATTTCACTTCTCAGCTTCATATCACACTGAACTGCCCTCAGCCAATCAGTGAGGGGCAGGAATGCTGAAAGGTAGATAACAAGCTTCCCTCTCCCCGGGAATGTACCAGAAAGATCAGATTCATTACAGCAGAAACATTTATGATTATACTGGAATGCTTGCAATGCAGGGCCAGGTTGTAAACTACATAATAAACACAGAGCAGTGGGTAAATAGAATTTGATTTTGTGGCTGACAATCCCGTTTTAAGGGGCAAACCTAATGGTAAAAGAGTACTATAAGCGTTTTCAAAAAATATATTTTAATGAAACTTTATAACAGACTATCAGACAGGCAATCTGTGATCTTGTGTGTTGCATTATAAACAATGCCAGTTGTATGGCTGTCATGCTGAGCTGTTGGCCCTAGTTAATTTAAAGTGACACACCTGCACCAAGCACAAGGCCAGTTGGGTCACACCAGAGTCAAAGCATCTGATATGCATGATCACTCGGGGCCAGTGATTTATAGTTAGCGATGGCCCTGCCTAGGAGAACTCAAGGAGGAGCATGTGATCAGATTGAACAGCTGATAGATTTGCAAGGCTCTGATTTGCTGTGATGCCTTCCTGATTTAACACAGGGTCATGATCAGTAACCCTCATGGTCCCCACTTGCTGCCCTTAATGTTCCTGGGCTGACATACTTTATTCCAGCTTAAGTGGATACAATTTGGGAGTCAATACATAAGGTCGACTTATATCCGAGGATATTCAAGTAGTCCCTGACTTACAAACGACCCGCCGATACGAACGGCCTGGATTCTGTGGGAACAAGTCAAAAGCTTTCAAAGTGGACTTTAAAAAATTAATAGAAAAATAATGGCTTTTAAACTTGTCTAAGCAGGTACAAAGGGCAGAGGTGACACAGAGGGGGACACTGGAGGCACAGGGGGGCACAGAGGAGGTACAGAGGACAAAGATGGCACAGTGTTCCGACTTAAGAACAGATTCATGTTAAGAGCAAAACTACAGTCCCTATCTCGTTCGTTAACTGGGGACTACCTGTTTGGTATATTTAGTATCACAAGTCAAGAACTTTACCTCACCAGTTTTCTTGTCACAACCCTACAAAGCCATGGTAGGATCCAGTTATCACTCAGGTCTTCAGCAGCACGTAAAAGCCTTGTGACTGCGTATATTTGATAACATAAAACATGGAACTATGTTAGCTGACTTTTGATGAGACCAGTGCGAGTGTGCTAATGGTATTTAAATGAAGATTACATAGCAAATATATTTCAGGTGGAAAATGCTATAAAGGCGAACGCGGTCCCTAAATGTAAATATTCAGGCGATGGCTTGATATCCGAACGTTCCACCGACAGTAACGTCCCTGGGTCTATTGCCACATGGAATGCATCGCTGAGAGGTTGTTAAATTGCCTTATATTACCTCCTAAACATCATTATAGATATCCATTCCCCTGCATACATTCTTCTGATAAGACCACTTCTCTCTACAACATTATAAAATGCCTGATTTCACATCTGAATTCCCCGCAGCAGGTCACAGATTTCAGATTGGAATATACGTATTTACGAATCGCCATTATGTCCCGAAGCGGCGACATTATTTTACTGCTTATGAGGAGGAGATGGAAGCAAAATGCAGATCTGATCTTTATTTCTTTAACCTGACTTTGTTAAAAAGAGAAAGTTCTGAGTTTTGCTCACAACAGCATTTTTTTTTCCTGCAGACACAAAAATATAGCTTTTTCTTCTTTATCCGAAAAAATGTCTCATTTGGATTTCCCGAGCGGAAGGGACTGAGCACCTCATTGAACGGGGGTGACTTTAACCATCACTGAAGAAGGATTCTCTGCGGCAGGCGGACTGCTTATCAGCAGTACATTCAACGGGGCTGACACAAAGCACTGGGCCTTCCAGCCTCACCAGAGGACATCAAGTTAACCTTGCGCTGGCTTGGAGATGGACTACAAAACACTCCACGTAAACACATCTCTGGGAATGCCAGGGTAAATAGGGCATCTTCATTAAAACACTCATTTTTGCACTCTTGCCATTCAATCGTCAATAACTTTATCGCGACTTATCACACCAAAATGATCTATTATCTTGGCTGTTGTTTTTTTTGCCACCACTTAGACTTTGTTTGGGTGGTACATTTTGAACAAGAATTATTTTATTTTTATTTTATTTTATATGGATTTTAAAAGGAATAAAAATAAATTAATTGAAACAATTATTTTCTCGGGTTTCAACCATTATAGTTTTCATTTAGTAAGTGCAACTGTAACTAAAATCCACCCATTGTATTTGCCCATTTGTCCTGGTTTTTACAACATTTAATGTGAGCCCAAGCCAAAGCTTGGAATCAAAATCAGATACTTACCTTAAAGAGACTCTGAAGCGAGAATAAATCTCGCTTCAGAGCTCATAAATAGCAGGGGCACGTGTGCCCCTGCTAAACCGCCGCTATAGCGCGGCTTAACGGGGGTCCCTTCACCCCCAAAGCGACCACTGCGACACTTGGTCGCAGATTTGGTCGTGATTTATCGATTCCTGGAGGCAGGGCTAACGGCTGCAGCCCTGCCTCCAGTCGCGTCTGTCAGCGGCGCATCGCCGCCTCTCTCCCGCCCCTCTCAGTGAAGGAAGACTGAGAGGGGCGGGGTAGAGGCGGAGATACGCGCTGACAGACGCGCGTGGGGCAGGGCTGCGGCGATTAGCCCTGCCCCAACCAGGAGGCGCTCCCCGTGTGTATCGAGGGGGATTTGGGGGTGAAGGGACCCCCGTTAAGCCGCGCTATAGCGGCGTTTTAGCAGGGGCACACGTGCCCCTGCTATTTATGAGGTCTGAAGCGAGATTTATTCTCGCTTCAGACTCTCTTTAAGGGCATATTCACAGTGGGACGTTGCGTTTAAATGCAACGTTAAAGTCGCAAGCCGTGAGTTACCACAACGCAGCAACATTTTTAATACGACTAACGTTGCACTGTGAACAGCCCATAGGATTAGCATTGCAGTGCGGTAAGCTGCATTATAAGACTTCATAACGTGCGACCATAACCCCCATTGCTGAGCGCGGCCCCCCTCCACAACTGGGCCCAGCAGCTCCACTTCCTATAGCATGGTTGTGTAGAAACCACGTGAGCATGCTTGTGCATGTGCAGCAGCACGTAGCCCACGGCTTCAGCTTATTGCACATGCATGGGTGGGCTCGGTCGGCAATTGCGCAGTCACGCTATAGGAAAAGGAGCTGTGCGGCCCCAACTTCATATTTAAAAAAACAAAGTCCCTAATGTAACAATGTATGTAATCACTTTTAAATTCTGTCACTTTGGCTTTTTTTCCCAAAAGTTTTTATGAAAATAAAACTCCAGTAACTCCTCTTAAGCTGGCCACTAACGGTCCAATTTCTAGCAAAAAATCGTTCGAGCGATCAGAAATTCTGATCGGATTGGTTGTAAATCTCCATTAGTGGACACAATTGATTATGAACGAGTGAAAAAAAATGTCGCCCGAATGAATTTTCGTCGAATGAAAATTTGGATTTAATTGGTGGTCGTGATAGATAGAAAGCAATGATTGGTTAGTTGATGGTGTAGTGAACGATTTTTCGTCCGACCAGAATTTCTGATCGCTCGAACGATTTTTCGATAGAAATTGGACAGTTAGTGGCCAGCTTTAGTTACATAAAAGACCGTTTGAAAGATTTCACAAGTATTCCCTATGTGTAGAATTGTTTATTTACAGTGCAGAGAGCAGTAGAAGCTTGCTCATCTCTGGTCATCGGCAAAGGCAGGAGTCTCCCTCGTGCCTTCACTCTGTCCCCCTCCCTATCAGCTGAATAGACACATCGCCCTGGCAACAGCTGAGTCCCTTCAGCAGAAAAAGAGGGGGGCAGAGTGAAGACATGTGCAGAGGGAGATTCTTTCCTTTGCCGATCACCAGAGATAAGCAAGTTTCTACTACTCTCTGCAGTGAAAATAAAGATTTTACACACAGGGAATACTTGGGAATGCTTTCAAATGGCATTTTACCGTGTAACTATGTAAACAAGAGTAGTTATTTAGATTTTGTTTTTTATAGTATAATCCCACTTTAAAAATCAAACAGTTTAGCAGCCTTTCAGACTATGGCAGATGCAGAGATTAAAACTGCACCAGGGCCCTCCGGACCTGAGGGGCCCACCTGAGGCCCTCCTCCTGTTACTGCATTGGCTGTTTATCATTGCTGTAGTTACAATAACCTCTATATGTGCTTTGAATAGCGATAATCATTGCAAGAAACTCCTCTTCCTCTGCCGACTTCTATCTAACACAGTGGCTGTTCTTGAAAAGTGGTTTTGGTCATCTGCAACATTTAATTATTTTACTTATAGTGTTGGTGGGAGCCTTAGACAACAATATGCACTGGGGCCCATGGCTCTGTGGCTATGCCACTGAAACAAATGCAAAATGCACAGGAAAACAACATTTTTGAGTGGATGTTTTCAGACTCCCAACAAAAATACAAAGTAAACAAAGGAACAATGTACTTCCAATTAAGTGGAAAACAGAATGTTTTTTGCCCATTTAGCCACACCAGAAAAGGAGAGTCAACGGATCCTATTTTATAAATAGGATCCGTTCGCACTTGTCAGTCTGCAATGAAGCCATTGCGATAAGCAGATTGCACTTTTTGTGCGGGCTGAGATTTTTCCCAGAGAACGAATGCATTTCCCATATAGCCTATGGTGGAAAAGCAGCTGCTCCAGGCACCACCCGGACCACAATGGGCAATCTAAGGGGACACTACAATGAGCTACGGCTTAGGTGGTATCCTAGCCTTATACACTGATAAACGTAAGCCAAAACAACCACCCACAAAACAATGCTAATATAAGCCCCAGTAGCAAATATACCTAAAGATCTATGCCCACCAAGGTGCAATGTTAGGTAGTGGCCACTTTCCCAGGCCCATAGTGTGATCATTGCCACCATCCAGGTATAGCTTGTAGTCTCGTAGATATGGCAACATCTCATAAATTAGCACGGTTGGTTGGTCATATGTGGGGCCATACTCCGGGTGCGTAGCTGTACGGGAGCAGCCTCTGTGATTGCAGAGGGCTCAAGAGCAGTACCCAAACTACTAACTTTCCCTTCCTCCGATACAGGGGTCCATCCCCCAGATCAGGTGGATTTGTGGCTACACATGTTATAGGTGTGAAGGTCATGATGGCCACACTTGTTTTATGGCCCTTGTAAGATGGGCCCCCAGGCCGTGAGGGTTACCAAGGGAGGGGTGTGAATGTTGGGGGTCTCATCAAAGTATTGCTGGAGGGCCCCCATGATTTGTAGTTACGCCCCTGGCCATGCCTTTTGTATTGACTATAGGACAAGCTAAGCAACATCTGGAGGGTGCTAGTGATCACAGTTGGGGTCATTCGACATACCATGGAAACCCGGCACCAGTATAGAGGGCTGGCATGCAGGTTACTTGGTTTTAGTTAAAGAGGAACTCCAGTGAAAATAATGTAACAAAAAAGTGCTTAATTTTTACAATAATTATGTATAAATGATTTAGTCAGTGTTTGCAAATTGTAAAATCTTTCCTCTTCCTGATTTACATTCTGACATTTATCACATGGTGAATTTTTTTTTACTGCTGGCAGGCGATGTCAGTGGAAGGAGATGCTGCTTGCTTTTTTGGCAGTTGGAAACAACTGTTATTTCCCACAATGCAACAAGGCTACCACAGTGTGATGGCAGAACCATAGTCCTGACATCACACTGTGGGAGGGGTTTCACCACAATATCAGCCATACAGAGCCCCCTGATGATCCGTTTGTGAAAAGGAAAGATTTCTCATGGGAAAGGGGGGTTTCGGTTACTGATTGGGATGAAGTTCAATTCTTGGTTATGAATTCTCTTTAACTTTTTTTGCTCCGGTAAGAACTGAAGTGGTCATGCAGTTAAAATTCCACATTTCTGCACATTTACTTAGTTATTTAGCAGTTATAGATCTGGAAGCCCAGAGAGAAGCTGTTGTTTCTCTAATAAAATGTAAATTTGCATACATCCATTTTCGTGCTTAACTAAGGCACTTTCCGATGCACAGAAATGTAAAGACCAGTCATTCCAGAACACCATTGTGGAGATGGTAAACAGCCTCTGATTATTCAGCAAATGTGCCACACATCCATAAAATAAAGGTAGGGACAAAAAAAATTAAGCTCGTAAAATTTCAGCTGTCCTAGTATACTAACATCTGCGAAAGGCCATAAACACTATATTATCACCGCTACAAAGAGAGCACGGCTAAAGACGAAAAATAACTTATTTAAAAGTAATCCGGGAAATAAACTGATCACTGCAGTATATTCAGGCCATTAAATTGGGGACAATTGCAAAAAGCATATAAAAAACATATGCAGTGTGATTATAAAATAACTATGAGGCTGCACTGTGTCATTATATGACAGCAATGCCAAATAAACACATTGGAAACTCACTATGCAATACCGGCAATATACATCATGTTCCATAGCTCCCATCACTGACAGAGAAAATCCATGTCAGGATCACTGACAGCACCAGGGAAGTTATACTGGGGAGGAGGAGGGACCACTAACATCACCAGGGAAAGTATAATGGGGGAGAGAGTGGGGCACTACCACCACCAGGGAAGGTATAATGGGAAGGGAAGGGGGGCCACTACCACCACCACCAGGAAAGCTATACTGGGGAGGAAAAGGGAGCACTAACACTACCAGGGAAGCTATATTGAGGAGTACGAGAGACCACTACCACTGCCAGCTAAGGTATAATGAGGAGGGAGGGGGCCACTAACACCACCAGAGAAAATATATTGGGGAGGAAGGGAGTCACTAAACACCACCAGGGAAGTTATACTGAGGCAGTGACTACCACCACCAGGGAAGGCTATATTGGGGAGGGAGGGGAAGGGGGCAATACTACCACCACCAGGGAAGGCTATATTGGGGAGGGAGGGGGAGGGGGCAATACTACCACCACCAGGGAAGGCTATATTGGGGAGGGAGGGGAAGCATGCACTACTACCACCACCAGGGAAGGCTATATTGGGGAGGGAGGGGAAGAATGCACTACTACCACCACCAGGGAAGGCTATATTGGGGAGGGAGGGGGCAACACTACCACCACCAGGGAAGGCTATATTGGGGAGGGAGGGGAAGGGGGCAATACTACCACCACTAGGAAGGCTATATTGGGGAGGGAGGGGAAGGGGGCAATACTACCACCACCAGGGAAGGCTATATTGGGGAGGGAGGGGAAGGGGGCAATACTACCACCACTAGGAAGGCTATATTGGGGCGGGAGGGGAAGGGGGCAATACTACCACCACTAGGAAGGCTATATTTGGGAGGGAGGGGAAGGGGGCAATACTACCACCAGGGAAGGCTATATTGGGGAGGGAGGGGAAGGGGGCAATACTACCACCACTAGGAAGGCTATATTGGGGCGGGAGGGGAAGGTGGCAATACTACCACCACTAGGAAGGCTATTTTGGGGCGGGAGGGGAAGGGGGCAATACTACCACCACCAGGAAAGCTATTAACTTTAACTTAAGGTAGACCTTAACGATACCATTTTGTCATCAGATGCAATCAATCAACGCAATTTTTACTTTCGAAAGGTAATTATCGGTTGTTCGATTAGGGCAATTTTTATTTGACTCGATTGTAGAATTCAACATTCGGATTGATTACATTTTCTGACCCAATCGACCACAGAATCATTTTATCGAGTTATTTTTCAATAGTTAAAAATGTAACAGAAAAATCAATTGATTTGATTGTATGGTCACCTTAAGGGTACCATCCCTCAGAATCACCACAATCACAATTTTCGACTGCAATTTGTGTTCATGTGAATGGGAGTGTTTTTTTTTTTTAAATGCAAACGCAGTGCTGACCGTCAGCAAAGAGCTCTGCAGTGTGCCTCAGGCCTACATTTCAGATTCATTGGTCATATCTGGAGCAAAGAGCAGACAAGCAGCCCAGGATTTTATACAAAGGCCTCGATTCATCAAGACTTATCAAATTGGTTAACGACAGTCCGGTAAAATACCGAATTCGTTAAGTTGATTTCAGGATTCATCAAATTTATCTACAGCTGTTAGCGAACATTCGGTAATAATTCGGTAATCATTCATTAGTGATGCGTTAAAACAGAAGAAAGTGCAATTCATGAAAATGAAAGTGGGCGTGGTTTAGCGTTACGTTTAGGATTAGTTATCTCCTTCACTGCTCTGTCGTTATTCCTGTCAGATCATTGCTGACAGAGAAGATGGAGCCATTTGAACTGGTTATGTATCAGTTGAGTGATTCAAAGGCGCAGAAGGGCAAGAATAAGGTCTAGAACCATATCAATTTGCAAGAGAATGGATTTATTTGCTATAACAGGACATCTGCATTTCTCTTGAATCTTCTTGTAAGAGAACACAGGCAGTGCCAGGGTTAACTAATTTGCTAGCTGCACTACATTTTTTTTTAGAAAAGGCTCCTATCAAGCCGCAGCTGGCGAAATTGTGGGATTGTCCCAAGCCACTTCCAGAATCCTGGTCCAGGTTAAGCCCTATTCAGAATGTTGCTACGTAGTGTTCAAAGGACTGCCTTTTACCCACAATTCCATGGGAATCTTATGGCCTTGTGTTAAATTACCGATGTAAAATGGAAATATCGACACGTTATTTTATCGAATTCACACCGAATGCAGAAAAACCTTGATGAATACAACTAGAAATCGATAAACTTCGAATTCGGTAATTTAACAAACTGGAAAAAGTTATCTCAAAGACCATGATGAATCGAGGCCAAAGTTTGCTAAATTTAGCTGAAAATAAACAACGTTCCCACATAAAGAGGACAGCGTCCGCGGATTGGAGTCAGAACAAAACAACCAGCTAGAGCAATTAGGCCAATTAATCCTGGCACCCTCCCGCTGCACTCTCTGCTTGCCCATTGTTTGTTCTGCTGTTGATCCAATCTAATGAAACAAATTTGGATACAATGCAGGCTTGTCCTGTACTCCCTGCTGCAGACTCTTCAGCTTCTCATGCAGAGCTTGCTGCACTGTTCAGCTTCTCACAGGATCCAGCCACTGTTTATTTTGTAATGGTCAATTCACACTTGATTTAAAAACGTATCCTTGAGATAAGCTCCGCGAAAACACAGGAAGCGGATACTATGTTAAAAATAGGATCCGCTTCCACTTGTTAAAAACATGGATCGTACACAGATCTGTGTGGTGTGGAACGTGAGACAGAACATAGAGTCCGGATTTGGCACTTTTTCCTGGATGAGAAAACGTGTCCGATGAAAGCCTATGAGAACGGACACTGTCTGCTCTCACTAGGCTAGACGCTGCATCCGCATTGCCTGCATCTGTCATACTCACGCGTCCCACCATCCATCGCCGCTGCTTGGTCCATTCTACACAGCCCGGAGGCTGACAGAAGCATGGGGAGCTCCTTTGGGCTGCAACAGACCAATGTTGAACCAAAGAAAATTCTCCCTGTTGCTATGGACAATAGGCTTGCTGCAGCCTATGGAGAGCAGCATGCATGTGCCGGCCTCCAGGCTGTGGAAAGGGACCGAGTGGTGGGACCAAGCAGCAGGACAGGTGAGTGGCGACGCGTGTAATTGACGTGCGGAAGCGGAACAACAGGGAATTTGCTGCACGCAGATGCAGAATGGACGGAACGCATCCGCCTTGCCTTATCTGTTCTGCATCCACTCAAATGTAAACCCAGCCTTACAATGTCACTCTACCCACTGTAAGTACCATCCCTCCTACTATTATTATTGTACTGATAGTTTTACACAGGACAGATAATGTATAAATGGACACACTGGGGGGCACATTTGTATACTGGGGGGGCGGCAGACATGACCGATTCCCAAGAGATTTCATGCTGAAATTGATAAGAAATCATCCTGCAGTGTGGTGTATGGGCAGAAATATGGGCAAATGATTGATATTTGCCATATAATTTATTCATGTTCTTTGATCCACAATCAGCCTGCATGTAATCATCTTTACTACTGGCAGACATGAAAAGAGCTAGTCAGCACCAACTGCTATTATCTACAACCAGACCCCCTAACAACACGATAAAAGGTTGTTATATATATATATATATATATGCGCACATACACATATGCACAGAGGGAGATACTGGTTGCTTGGCAGTTGGAAACAGCTATTTCCCACAATGCAACAAGGTTCACAGACAACAAACTGTCAGAACCATGGGCATGACATCACATTGTGGGAGGGGTTTCACCAAAACATCAGCCATACAGCCCCCCCCCCCCCCCCACACACACCTTTTTGATGATCTATTTGAGAAAAGGTAAAGATTTCTCATGGGAAAGGGGGGAATCAGCTACTGATTGGAATTAAGTTCAATTCTTGGCTACAATTCCTCTTTAACCTCCCTGGCATTTTGATTCCAGCGGGAGGTTTTTTTTAGCCTAATTTTTTTTTATCATGTAGCTAGCCTAGCGCTAGCTACATGTTTCTCCCCTCCCTGCGGCATCCCTCCCACCCCTCCGATCGCCCCCGGCGATCAAGACCATCCGGAAATCCCGTTCTGAACGGGATTTCCTTTAGGGCTTTCCCCGTCGACATGGACGAACAGAATGACGTAATTGACGTCATTGACGTCGTGACATCACAGGGAGTCCCGATCCACCCCATAGCGCAGTCTGGCGGCGATTGGCCAGGATGCGCACAGGCTCTGCAGGGGGGAGGGACACTTTCGCGGCGGGTAGCAGCGGATCGGCGGCGATCGGAAAAACACGGAAACGCCCAGGAGTTTAAAGAGAATCCGTGACCAAGAATTGAACTTCATCCCAATCAGTAGCTGATGCCCCCTTTTACATGAGAAATCTATTCCTTTTCACAAACGGATCATCAGGGGACCCTGTATGGCTGATATTGTGGTGAAACTCCACCCACAAGAAACTTTGAGGACCATGGTACTCCTGACAGTTTCCGGTCCTGTGAACCTTGTTGCATTGTGGGAAATAGCTGTTTACAGCTGTCTCCAACTGCCAAAACAGCAGCTACATCACCTGCCAGCAGTAAAAATGTCACCATGCGATAAATGTCAGAATGTAAATCAGGGATTTAAAAGATTTTATAATGGGTAAACACTAACAATCATTTATGCATAATTATTGTAAAAATGAAGCGCTTTTTTTTATTACATTATTTTCACTGGAGTTCCTCTTTAAGTCTATCCAGTGACATAGACTTCCACAGCTGCTTAATGAAATCCTCTGTTTAAAATGTAGTGTGACAAAACAGGTGTCTGTATTACCATGTTTTGGTTGAACTATTTATAATATTAGTGTAAACAGACTAATTTAGCTGAAAGCAGTTTTTAAACTTTCACAGTAATAAGTAAAGAAAATGTAATAACAATAAAAAAAAAGGCCATGTAGGCATATTTTTTTTTACATATCAAAGAGGGAATGAATTTTGTTCTGCTGATGGCAATATTACAACAGATCACTATAATTTCCTGCTGCTGCGTCCAGCTACCAAAATACTTGTCATTTGCAAATAAATTGGTAATAAAAGAACACTTTTATTTTGCCTGTACTGTATGAAGAAGGCTGAGTAGCTTTTTCACAGCCGGTCCGGAGTACAAAATATGCACTACTCTGGCCAGAAAGCAAAGCAGGTAAAAATGGCGGCGCCATAGACAGCAATGATAATCAGTTAATATCGGATGTGAATTTGAGGATCTCCTAATTAGCCCTCCTGCGCATTCCAGGACGTGAAATTCACATCCTGGACTTTAAATCGCCAACACACTCCCGCGCGTGCGCACACCCTTACATGCTCGGGCACACATCTGAATGTAAATGACTGCTACGCCACATTCCCAACTAGCGATGAAATATGGCATGTAGGGTGACATTTTAATTGGAACAAGATAAATGATATATCTTGAGGTGTTTTATAACTGTGGCGCTTATCATGTAAAAGTTACACAGAGTGTAAAATGAAAAAAAAACTCCGACCAAGAATTGAACTGTATCCCAATCAGTAGCTGATACCCCCTTTTACATGAGAATTTGAAATCTATTCCTTTTCACAAACAGAGCATCAGGGGGCGCTGTTTGACTGATATTTTGGTGAAACCCCTCCCACAAGAAACAAGAAAAGTATGTATTCTTGGCAGTTTCCTGTCTGTGAACCTTGCTGCATTGTGGGAAATAGCTGTTTACAGCTGTTTCCAACTGCAAAAAAAAACATGCAGCAGCTACATCACCTGCCAGCAGTAAAATTGTTCACTGGAGTTTCTCTTCAAGTTGTAAAAACCCTGGAATGTGAAATGGTTAAAAATGGCTATAAACAGTCATTTGGGTACCCACTATTATAGTCTAGTCCCACGTTGAATAGTGGATCGCCCCGGCTATTTACATTTTATAGCCGTCATTTAGCTTTATAACTGATAATCGTGGCTTTTCACATTGTCACCTATGACATCCAAAATATTGGTGATTTGAGAGTGTGTTTGGGGCGAAAGTCCTTAGGGGTTAGTATTGAGTATGTGGGGGGCTTAGAGTTAGGCACCACCGGGTAGAGGGAGTGTTTTGTGTGAGAGTATTATTACTATTTAGTATTTATATAGCGCCGACATCTTGCATTGTGCTTTACAGTGTATATTGCCTTCTATTCACAAAGCATTAGAGTTGTCACATGACAACAGTGGCTCTTTTCATGTGACATATGCACCTACCAGCTCATCACATGACATGAGCCACCGTTGTCAAGGAGAGGAAGCCGGGCGTTGCTGATGAGAGACGTTAACGCTGGCACGTCGGAAGCCAGTGAGTTTCTTTTGCTGTATCTGTAATGCTCCACTCGCCACTCTGCAGAGGGAGGGAGCAAAGGGGGGGGACATTGGGCGGCCAGTGAGCAACCCGCCTTGCAGTAAGCTAGGCTTTATTTTCGGGAAGGGCTTATATTTTAAGTATGCTTGAAATATAAGCAAGGTCTTATTTTAGGGGGAGGTCCTATTTTCAGGTAAAGACGGTAGCAGTGGGCTATAAACAGCTGCAGCTAACGCTGTGTGCTAAACATTCAAACGTAGACCCTAAACTACCAACATGTTTCACCCCATAAAAGAAGTGGCTTTGTCAGGGTAAAGCAATTGAAGTACTAGTGCATAAATAGTGCTCACAAATAATAATATAATAATTCCTTTTTTTGTATAGCGCTTTTTTCCTGTCAGACAAAGATAAAAAGTGCAAAGAGCAAGACACAGAGCAATTCATGACTGCTCAAGTCAGAGCTAATCAGCTGGGGAGTGACATTCATTCTGCCCTCTTTTACCACTTGGTTTCACTCGGATTGCAGCAGAATTCTGTTTGGAAATTGATCAAACAATCTCCAGTAGTGACTTTGTATTGAACAACGTAGAAGAAAGCTACGTGAGTATCTTTCTACCCATTGCTGACCTCTCAGTGTCCAATTAATACAACTGAACTGCTTTCCTAAATTAAGTTTCAACTTGTATTTTAATCAAACCTGATCAAATAAAGGTACTAGTTTTTCTTAAATTTTTGTTTGATTTGACAGATGTATTGAAGAAAAATGTCTAACCAATTAAAAGCGTAAGAGAGTTGATGGTTAGCTTTGCTCAAAATAGCCGTAAGGCTTGTAGCAGGTGTGAGACGAGACTAAAGTCAAAAGATCAGTACAATAACCAAATAAATTGCTTTTTTTTAACACATATGAAAGTAGGCTGTCAGAAATACATGTTGAAAAAGAAAATTAAATCCTTTGTAATATTACAGTTCTCGGCAGGGAAAGAAACTGAAGTCATGCAATAAAATAAACATCTTTGTGCGTTTTTCCAGCCTCACACAAAGCTGAACTCTTTCAGATGAATGCAGAGGGAATAAAGTCATATTTATTTTTTTACAGTTGAGACGTTTGGGGGCAACAACCCCTTATTTTTTTGCATTTATAAAAAAAAAAAAAAGTAAAAGTAGGCAAAAGCAAGTCTTTCTGGTTGGACATCTCAAAACTTTGTCAGGCGTAAACCTAGCTTATACTAAATCCATCTAAATGATGAGCAACCTTTCATTATGAATGCAAATGGGCAAGCTTTTACACAAATATATTTGTGTAAATTTGCCTCCTGTGTGCATTTATACAATACCTGCCCTATGTAGCCAATCATGCAGTACCCATCCGTCTTCAGAATCTCCAGCTCTTGCATTAGCGGTTTACACATCCCTGGTGTGGTACATGTGTGATGTCACACACACGCCACGTGCTACATGCCAGCGGCATGTGTATCGCAAACGGAAGAGTAGTGATTCTGAAGAACGATGGGCAATGCATGGTGGGTGAAACAGGACAGGTAATGTATAAATGCATACACAGGGGGACACATTTATACACTAGGGGGCAGCGGCGAGGCGGTGGATGTGGCAGACTTGGCCATTTCCAAGAGATTTCATGCTAAAATTGATGGGAAATCAGCCTGAGATCAGAGAGAGATTTGTCTCGAATCTGCACATGTCTGGGTACCTTTAAGTATTTGTGTCAAAAAACAGGAAGTGGCAAATAAGGATAATGTGCTAAAATCATATTATTTGGTTTCTCGGCAGAGCACATAGCTAGAGATGGAGGCTCATATTAGTCTAGAAATATGGGACAGTGGGAGGCATGATTGCTTCAGAAGCCAATTAATGTGAGCCCCAGCTGAAGTGTACAATTTCAATTGTGGTAACTAATATTCCACTATTGGATTACCAAAAATGCAAGCGCTTGAGTGGACAGTGCTTTACTCTGTCAACTGGCTGATATTTGCCTTCTCCTTCTTAATGCTGATTTCTAATGTCCCTCTTTACTGTAAACACACTTCCTGATGATTAACACCTAACTCCCCCACCTTTCCCCAACACACACCAGAAGTCCTTCAGTGTGGTTAAACGTACTCCGCCACCCTAACATGAACCGCTTCCTAAAGCCTAACTCTAACCCCTGATGCTCATGTACAGACCCTCTAGATTCCTAACCTTAAAGGATACCCGGAGTGACATGTGACATGATAAGATAGACATGTGTATGTACAGTGCCCAGCACACAAATAACTATGCTGTTTTCCTTTTTTTCTTTCTCTGCCTGAAAGAGTTAAATATCCGGTATGTAAGTGGCTGACTCAGTTCTGATTCAGACAGGAAGTGAGTACAGTGTGACCCTCACTGATAAGAAATTTCATTTTATAAAACACTTTCCTAGCAGAAAATGGCTTCTGAGAACAGGAACGAGATAAAAAGGGGAATTTCTTATCAGTGAGGGTCACACTGTAGTCACTTCCTGTCTGAGTCAGGACTGAGTCAGCCACTTACATACCTGAAATTTAACTCTTTCAGGCAGAGAAAGAAAAAAAGGAACACAGCATAGTTATTTGTGTGCTAGGCACTGTACATACCCATGTCTATCTCATCATGTCACATGTCACTTCGGGTATCCTTTAACAACCTAACCTTAATTTTAAACCTAGCTTTCCCTTACCCTATTCGCTAACACAAACCTTCCTAAATTAGTGCCCAGGCCCATCCTCTATCTCAGTTGTCCTCATTGCCAGCTGTATGATCTAGTTACAAGCACTCAGCTGCTATTATATAGTTAAATTATGTATCGCGCATATCACATACAGCCACACATTCACATTGGCTCTTTGGTGGTGCCTAAATTAACAACAGCCCAATGCCCCTGCTTCGACAATGGGTGACTTTTCACCTCATTTGTCACAAAAAGCTCATGTTTACCACTGTAGAGGTATTGCCATGATTTGCTGTGCAGATCTTAATGCTGTATATGTTATAACAAATGTAATGGCAAAAGCGAGAATTATGGCCAGCCAATGAGGGAAGTGGCCAAGAGATGTGGTTAAGGTCAGATGTAAGAGCGTACATCGTACTTGGCTAGCAATAGGACAAAGTGTTTTCTTTCAAATGTGTGACCTGCAGGCCTATGCCTAACACTAGCCTTTACCTCTCTTGTGCCTAACACTAATCTCCACTCTCCTCTGCCTACCACTAACCTCACCTCTTTTCTGCCTTGAGAAAATATATTTATATTCAAAAGACTAAAAGGGAGGCTTATAAATTCTCCCTTCTGACACTCTTTGCTACGGTTGCAATTTCCACATTTTTCCAGGGTTAATGTCCATATTTTTCCAGAAATAATTTCCATATTTTTGCAGGAATAGCTCCTGGACAAAAATTGTTTTGTCATGCTAGTTTACTGACAAAGCCAGTTTCAAAAATATATTTTTTTACTCCCTCTCCACCTAACTGCAGCTCCTCTCCCTAAAATGCTGAATACTCACTTAGGGACCCCAACTACAGTCATGTGACCCTACCATCCAGTCAGGAAGCCAAGGGAGCTAAAGCCACTATAGACTACTTTGGCTCTGAATGGTGATGTCCTGGCTACCCTACCTTCAGCAAAGCCTCACAACAGTTTAGTAGCGAGTACTCACCAGATAATAACATTGCTGTATGAAGTGACATTATAGGTTGTAGGTGGTTATTTTTCTCTTTGATGGTGGTAGGGGACTTTTATCCACCATTGTTTCCTGATGTGCACTCTGCATACAAGCTTAATGCCTGACTGAAACATGCACACTTCACTATCCTTAAAGAGACACTGAAGCGGAAAAAAATATATGATATAATGAATTGGTTGTGTACTATGAATAATTACTAGAAGATTAGCAGCAAAGAAAATATTATCATACTTTTATTTTCAGGTATATAGTGTTTTTTCTAACATTGCATTATTCTATAATATGTGCAGATTACACAACACTCAGCATTCAAAATGATTCTTTCAGAGCAGTCTTTGAAGTAATGACATCTCCTCTGGCAGAGGAAAAGTAAATAGTCCAGGAACAGTTGAGATAATAAAAGTCAGATAACAGCCCTCTCCACGACTAACTTAGTCGGAGAGCTTAATGGCTTGTTTGCATAGAGATAACAACTGGAGTTTCTCAACTCTTCCTGTACTGGAAACAATTAGACTGATGTATCTGATCTTAATGTTTTATTTCTTAGCTGTGCTACACATACAAATCATAATATCATCATTTTTTTTCCGCTTCAGTGTCTCTTTAAGATCCCTAGCACTCTGTACCCTCTACTGGTCCAGCTCTGGCAGGATCATTCTTTACTATTCTGACTCTAATTGGCAGACAAGACACAGAACACATATCACGCTTTCCTCCTGGCGGACTCAAGGCCAGAGCTGCAGACACTAGGGGCATGCTCAGTAGGCAGTAGCAGTGTTAGGATGTCTTGCCCAAGGTCTCCTTACTGATACAATTAACTTTACACTATATGTATCCTGACTGGTACAACAATCTTCCACTGTCCTGCTCCTGGCCGATGCTATTGACTATCTACTCTCCTGACTCTTTGTGGGCACTTTATCCTTGGAATTACTTATTAGTAGGAGGGCTTGGGTCACCTTGAGCTGCTTTGGTTACTCTGTTGTACTGGTCCAAGCCATATCCCATACAGCCATATCAATCCCTGCCATGTACTGATGAGGGCCAAAAGCCAAAACAGTCTGTCTACATGTGGGGTTGATGTGGCTGTGTAATATTTAAAGCTATAGGCTTACACCAGCGGCTCTGGATGCTTGCCTGGCTTACAGGTGCAAAAGGGGATAATTTGCATATTCAGTAGTGGTGCATTGTGGGTAAGTAACCCCAAATGTTCACTTATAGCTGAATTATTGCAAATTTCCTTCTGTTTTAAGAAGGCAAATATCACCAAGTTCTCCTTGGGTGGTACTATAAAGAGCTATGCTGCTGTTGGCATAAAATATCCATGGGGGGCAGTAGAGGGCCATCACTCACACTACACACTACACATGCTCTGCGAATCCCATAATACAACCCTGCCTATGAGTGACAGATCAGTATTGTCTGGATTAACCCTATAGCACAAGGTGTTAAAACCACACAGCGACATGAAGCCTAAATATAAATATGGATGCCTTATTTTACCCTTTTTTTGTAGCACTAAATGATGAGGTGGGAAAAACCTCTCCAGAAATCAATATATTATTCATTCCAGGCTAAATATTGTCTTAAAACTGAAACATATAATTACTGTTTACCCATCCTGAGTAAATGTCTGCCACATAGAGAAATTGATAAATAATTCCTCATTTTGCAGGTTTCCTGTGTAGAGAAGATAGGATGGAGGGATTCGCACACCGCGCAGCAGGATTCCTGAATAATGACATTTCTTCTGCAAACTTTTCAGGGCTTTGCACTGCAGCCATAAAATATCACATTATGCTGGTGAACACAAGGCCAGATTTATAATTTCATCAACTCCTAAGCAAACGTTCTTGTTACTTGCCTTCCATGTGCAGCCCTTCTTCCAGGTGTAGCACCCACACACAGCAGCTCCTCTGCACCTCACTTGGGCAGCAGCTCCCCTCCTCTACAACCCCCTTCTCCATATGCAGCATTTCCTCTACAACCGCCACCTCCATACACAGAAGCTCCTCCTCCATGCCCAGTTGGCCCATCCCCTGCCCCCAAGGCCCTAGCCTTTGTGGCCTAGCCAGAAATCCAGAATGACAATTAATGTGTTGTAGTTTTCTGGTACTTAGTGAAGAAGGCTACATAAACCATTTTAAAGAGTAGCTACTGTTCTGTGTCAGGTATGTGGTTCTGTGTCTCATATAAACAAAAAAGTAATAAGAAGATAACCAAAGTAATAAGTCATTCTGCCACCACTGTTGCCTCCCAGCCAAGCCGGTCTTGTTGCTATGGATCTGCCCTCCAAAAGCAGGACTTAAAAGAGGACTTGAAGTGAGAGGAATATGTGGCCTGCCATCTCCAGACCCTTGTGAGTAATGCCAGTTGCCTCTAAGCTGATTCACATACTGTAAGTCACTGAGATCCTCCTCAAACCGAAAATTCCTGTGCATGGTCCCTCGACAAGAGGTTGAGAATGAAGCTGCTTGTCAACCCCCCATGCACAATAGGTTTTGTACTACTGGGCATGCGCTGACCTTATCCAGTACTGAGAAGCTCGTACTTGGACAGAAGCGCAACAAAAAAGAAGAGGAGTGTCTGCAGTGGTGTGGTTGAGGAGTATATGCACTGTCCAAAGGCTTCCCACTACCTCCCTCACAGGCTTGCCAATACCAAGGCTAAACGTTTTTTTTTATATAGACATACATATGCAGAGGGAGATACTGGTTGCTTGGCAGTTGGGAAAAGCCATTATTTCCCACAATGCAACAAGGCTCCCACAGTGTGATGTTAGGACCTAGGTCCTGACATTACACTGTGGGAGGGGCTTTACCACAATATCAGCCACACAGACCCCCCCCCCCCCTCCCGGTGATCTATTGGAGAAAAGGTAAAGATTTCTCATGGGAAAGGGGGTATCAGCTACTGATTGTGGTTACAGTTCCCCTTTAAGCCTTATTAGAGCACAGTTACATCTAACCAGAGATGGCCCGAACTGCCGATTTTCGGTTTGCGAACCGGGTTCGCGAACTTCCGCAAAAAGTTTGGTTCGCGCGAACGTCCGCAAACCGCAATATACTTCAATGGGGAGGCGAACTTTGTAAAATAGAAAAAAATTATGCTGGCCATAAAAGTGATGGAAAAGATGTTTTAACCTTTCCGGCGTTCTATTGAGATCGCCAGGGAGGCTGCGGGAGGGTTTTTTTGTAATAAAAAAAAATCTATTTCATGCAGCCAACTGAAAGTTGGCTGCATGAAAACCCACTAGAGGGCGCTCCGGAGGCGTTCTTCTGATCGCCTACGGTAAGCATAAGTAACAAGAAAGGCTGCAATGAGCAGCCTTCCTTGTTTGGCTTTCCTCGTCGCCATGGCGACGAGCGGAGTGACGTCATGGACGTCAGCCGACGTCCTGACGTCAGCCACCTCCGATCCAGCCCTTAGCGCTGGCCGGAACTGATTGGTCCGGCTGCGCAGGGCTCGGGCGGCTGGGGGGACCCTCTTTCGCCGCTGCTCGCGGCGGATCGCCGCAGAGCGGCGGCGATCAGGCAGCACACGCGGCTGGCAAAGTGCCGGCTGCGTGTGCTGCTTTTTATTTGAGGAAAATCAGCCCAGCAGGGCCTGAGCGGCAGCCTCCGGCGGTGATGGACGAGCTGAGCTCGTCCATACCGCTCAGGAGGTTAAGGAGTCTAACACTTGGAGGGGGCATGGCGGAGTTGGATACACGCCAAAAGTCCCGGGGAAAAATCCGGATTGGACGTGAAGCAGCGTTTTAAGGGCAGAAATCACATTGAATGCTAAATTGAAGGCCTAAAGTGCTTTAAAACATCTTGAATGTGTGTACATCAATCACGGAGTGTAATTAGAGTACTGCTTCACACTGACACACCAAACAGCTGTTTGTGTAGTGATGGCCGTGCTGGACTGGTGTGCACCATGGCGAGAGTGCAGGCCATGGCAGTTTTCAAGCCCATATGGTCGGGCTGAGGTAGCTGAATGACAGAACAACAGTGACTGAGTGTCCAGCTGATCGAATTTGGTCTGTCCACAATGAAGAAACGACCTTATTATCTTCTTGTATGTAGGTAGGCATAGGTAGGTGCCCCAGTATAGGTAGGTAGGCATAGGTAGGTGTCCCCGTATAGGTAAGTAGATGCCCCCGTAGTTAGGTAGGCATAGGTAGGAGTCCCTGTATAGGTATGTAGGCATAGGTAGGTGTCCCAGTATAGGTAGATAGGCATAGGTAGGTGCCCCAGTAGTTAGCTAGGCATAGGTAGGAGTCCCAGTATAGGTAGGTAGGCATAGGTAGGTGTCCCAGTATAGGTAGATTGGCATAGGTAGGTGCCCCAGTAATTAGCTAGGCATAAGTAGGAGTCCCAGTATAGGTAGGTAGCCATAGGTAGGTGTCCAAGTATAGGTAGACAGGCATAGGTAGGTGCCCCAGTAGTTAGCTAGGCATAGGTAGGAGTCCCAGTATAGGTAGGTAGGCATAGGTAGGTGTCCCAGTATAGGTAGATAGGCATAGGTAGGTGCCCCAGTAGTTAGCTAGGCATAGGTAAAGTCCCAGTATAGGTAGGTAGCCATAGGAAGGTGTCCCAGTATAGGTAGATAGGCATAGGTAGGTGCCCCAGCAGTTAGCTAGGCATAGGTAGGAGTCCCAGTATAGGTAGGTAGGCATAGGTAGGTGTCCCAGTATAGGTAAGTAGGTGCCCCAGTAGTTAGGTAGGCATAGGTAGGTGTTCCAGTATAGAGAGTTAGGCAGGGCCTGGCTGGCACAGTAATAGCAATTACCAAGGTCCAGCGGCAACAGATAGGGCTGTATAATGCAGTGTCAGTGGGCAACACAAAAAAAAACACATCAGGAGAACATTAGCTCTCAAAAGAGCTGTTAAGGGGTGCTGTTTTAGCAATAATAATGAGCCAGGAGCAAGCTAACAAGCCTACAAGAGACTAACTAATCTTTCCCTATGAGAGTCTGCCAGCAGCTGTCCCTTCACTAATTACTGCAGGTACACGAGTTAGTGTAATAGCCAGCGCTGCCTGCCTTTTATAGGGGGGGGGGGAGTGGCTCCAGGAGAGTGTGTAGCCTAATTGGCTACAATGTGCTTGCTGACTGATGTAGAGGGTCAAAGTTGACCCTAATGGTGCATTATGGGGGCGAACCGAACTTCCGCAAAAGTTCGCCTTCGCTGGTGAACGCCACCGGAATCTTACTCCTGAAGGCATGAGCTGGAAGATGGAGTGAGCTGGGTGAGAGGGGTCAGAGGCAATTTTGGTTGCTCTCTTTCTGCACCTGCTAGCGTAAAGATCCTGCAGGGAAGGTAAGCTACAGCCAATTATCCTTTCTGCTGTTCAGATGATGCGCTGCAGCCTCACCTTTTCTAATGCTGAGCAGGAGCCGAACCATACAGTCATAGATGATGTTGTGGTGGATTTGATGATTGCAGTGTAGAAATGCACCATTAGATTTTGAGGTAGGCCAAACTTTTTCAGCTGCCGTAGATGGTACATCCTCTGTTGCGCTTTCTTGACAATAGTGGCAGTGTTGTCGTCCCATTTTAGGTTGTTTGAGATCGTGGACCCAAGAAACTTGAATGACTCTACTTGGGTTATTGTGGATCCATTTATGGTTAAGGGGAGGTGCTGGGGGAGGGGGAGATCTCCTATAGTCTATTATGATTTCCATGGTTTTGAGAGCATTTAGTTCCAAGTTTTTGCTGTTGCACCAGGAGGAAAGCTGTCCCACCACATGCCTGTATGCAGACTCGTCCCCGTTTTGTATGAGACCAACTACTGTTGTGTCGTCTGCAAACTTCAGAACCTTAACAGATGGATTTGTGGAGATGCAGTCATTGGTGTAAAGTGAGTAGAGCAGTGGGGAAAGCACACAGCCCTGGGGTGCACCAGTACTGACTGTCAGAGAGCTTGATGTGTGTTTCCCAAGTCTAACATGCTGTCTCCTATCGGTAAAGAAATCAGTTATCCATTTGCAGATGGATTCAGGTATGTGTAGCTGGGAGAGCTGGGAGATCCCCTATATACAGTATTTGTTAATTAGCTGGGAGATCCCCTATATAGCTGGGAGATACCCTATATATTTGTTAATTCTTGTATTATTGTACATGCATTCCCCTCACATGCAGTGTGAGTAAACAGTAAGGGATGGTGAATGTATCCCGATCACGCCTGCGTCTTCATCGCTGCTGTGCCTCCACGCCTCTCCGTAAGGTCTTGTTATGAATGCCAAGTTCACCACGAGAGCTTTTTATTCTGGTAATAAGAGGCGGTAATTCTCTTTGGGACAAACAGTGTTACACAAGCTGACAAAAATGGCTATTATTGTTTTCTAGGATGTAGAAATTGTTCTTCTCCAGGAATGAAGAAGCCTCATTTGTGAATGGGAAAGTCAGGCTGGCAGCAGCGGCAATGCTGCGCAAAGGGATTTGTTACCTTTTATTGGCCCATTACAGCTGTCCAATTTCACAGTAATGGACAAACTAGAAGAACCCTTGTTTATTACCTCTGTGTCTCATATCTCCATAATGCTCAGAGAGAACTGGTTGAGTCACCTCTTTAGCACTCCATGCAGTGTACTATGTGGGATCCCAGTGTCCTCATCTCCAACCTACCTCCTTTCTTGTGTAAAGGATTAAAGTCAGGTGTTTGTGTGTAGGATTGGAGCTTGCAGCTTAGCATGACTGCTGGATATTTGCTTTATGGCTGGTTTGTGTTGTGTTGGGCAGGACAGTGGCCTTGCAGTGCTGGGTCCCCTGTCTGAATTCCAGCCAGGGCACTAAGTGCACGGAGTTGGTATGTTCTCTATGTGTCTGCACGGGTTTCCTCCAGTCACTTTGGTTTCCTCCCACACCCCAAAAACATACAGATAAGTTAATTGGCTTCCCCTTATATTGGCCCTAGACTATGATACATTCACTACACTATACATACATAAACATATGACTGTGGGAGGGATTAGACTGTGAGCCCCTCTGAGGGACAGTTCAGTGACAAAACAATATACTCTGTACAGCGCTGTGGAAGTTGTTGGTGATATATAAATATTAAATAATAATAATGGTTTGTGTTGCGCCTTACAGGTATAACATCTTTGCTTACCAGCTTCACCACCAGTTGAAATTTAAAAATAAAAAAACCCACTGCCATTTCTTTTTTGACTTTGAGACCAGTGAGTCTCAGTCTACCACCACTACTATACCACCAAAATACACTGAAGCCAGGTTCCCAAGCCCTAACTATTTATTTCACATTAGACCACACTTACTGTAAAGAACCTCTTCCTTCATAGATGGCAACTGTTTTTTTCATCCATATGCAGATCATGCTCCCATGTCCTTTGTACAAGCCTGGGACAAAAATAGTATTTGCCAAGCTTATGAATTGTTCTCTGATGCATTTATACAGGTTAACCTATTCAGGTTCCGTCGTTTTCACGTGAGAAATGTTCACCTCCCATTCATTAGCCTACAACTTTATCACTACTTATCACAATGAACTGATCTATATCTTGTTTTTTCCGCCACCAATTAGGCTTTCTTTGGGGGGGACATTTTGCTAAAAGCCACTTTACTGTAAATGCATTTTAACAGGAAGAATAAGAAAAAAATGGAAAAATTCCATTATTTCTCAGTTTTCAGCCATTATAGTTTTAAAATAATACATGCCTCCATAATTAAAACTCACATATTGTATTTGTCCATATGTCCCGGTTATTACACCGTTAAAATTATGTCCCTATCACAATGTATGGCGACAATATTTTATTTGGAAATAAAGGTGCATTTTTTCCGTTTTGCATCTATCACTATTTACAAGTTTAAAATAAAAAAAAATATAGAAATATTTCATCTTTACATTGATATTTAAAAAGTTTAGACCCTTAGGTAAATATTTACTTTTTTTTTTTTTATTATTGTAATTTTTTTTTTTTTTTTTTTATAGTAAACATTTTATTTGGGTAGTTTTGGGAGGGTGGGAGGTAAACAATAGGTTTGTAATCTAAATGTGTGTTGATTTTCATTTTTTTTTTATTTTCAGTTGTAGTATTACTTTTTGGCCACAAGATGGCGGCAATGAGTTTGTTTACATGATGTCACTCTAAGCGTACCACACGCTTAGAGTGACGCATCGGGCAGGGAACGGCCAGAAAAGGCGCAGCTTCCGAGAGAAGCTGTCGCTTTTTCAGCGGGGGAGAGGAATCAGTGATCGGGCACCGTAGCCCGATTCACTGATTGCCTGGCTACCGAATCCATGGCCGGGAGCGCGCGTGCATGCGCGCGATCGGTCGCGGGAGCGCGCATGGTTCCTGGACGTAGTCTCTACGTCCAGGAACCAAAATAGGTTAAGCAGGTCACCTTTTAGCCATCTTTTTGCCAAGCTAAAAAAGGCCAGTTTGTCCAATCTTTCTTGGTAAGTAAGACCTTCCACCCCTCTAATTCATTTAGTTGTCATGGAGAAGAAATGGCTGCTCAGCTGCAGCCAAGAAGCACATCTGCACAATAGTCATTTGTAAGCCTGTCGATCCAACACCAACAAATGTTCCTGGTGTCAATAATTGAGCATGTGGATAAGTCATAAGGAAAATGGTCTTATCCAGAATAACTCTTCCCACAGGGAAAAAGAGGAGACCGGTCCAGGTAGACTGTGAGCCATGCATGATCTCATGGGCATAGAAGTTTATATGGGATCGGGCCTTTAAAGGGCAACTGAAGTAAGATTGTGGAGGTTGCCATATTTATTTCCTTTTAAACAATACCAGTTGCCTGGCAGCCCTGTTGGTCTATTTGGCTGCAGGATAGTCTGAATTAACACCAGAAACAAGCATGCAGCTAATCTTGTCATATCTGACAAGGTCAGAAACACCTGATCTGCTGCATGCTTGTTCAGGGTCTATGGCTAAAAGTACTAGAAGCAGAGGATCAGCAGGGCTGCCTGGTAACTGGTAATGCTTAAAAGAAAATAAAGATGGCAGCCTCCATAGCCCTCTTGCTACAGTTGTCCTTTATGCCTCCTGCAAACTCAAAGACATGATATGTTGGAGAAAGGTAATTCATCATTCTGTTTGTAAGAGTTTCTAGACACTTGGACTGTTGCCTTCCTCTATTCATAAACGGACTATCTTGATATTCAGTATCAGATACACCTGAAACAGACCAAGTACTCTGTGCATTCAGGCCCATCAGCCAAAGAAAAATATCTGCTTTTTGCTTTTCACATCTTTGCCATTCTGCAATGCACACAGTCTTATCACGACATTGGGTAGTGAAATAAGCCCCCGACACTCATGTAAAGAAAAACATGATAAAAGGTGTGAACACTTCCCTATTCCTGGTGGGGGAAGGAGCTGGGAATCCTCACAGGCAATGGACTGTAGCTTATAAATGCAAAGATGCTGCATTCTTTTCTCAATGCTGCTTCACTGCATCTTCCATCTATACTAAAGTTTACCTCAGGAACAAATATTTTTGTGTTTCGGAATTATGGAAGTCGGTTTGAACTGACTGTTTTCTTTTCTCCCCCCTCACTTACCATCCACAAATCCAGTGACTGTTGTGAGCGGAATGCACCCTTGGTGGTACAGAATTCCGAACATGTCATACAAAGTGTGATATATATGACATGTCCAATGCAATTGACACATTGGAGGCAATGTGTCGGAGAGGTCCATGCCTTGCATGGTAACAGTGCATCTGCTGTCACTGGATATAGCAGGAATCCAAATAAAAAGGAGCCCAGCTTTAAACTGTAGGCCTTCACACTCTTGTAGCCATGACAATTAAGCTGCTCCATTGGTAGTTAACACACTTGAATTTCAAATGCTAGAAGCCGAGCAACAAACTGATCCATTACTTCCTATGCCGTTCATTAGTTACATGTGATCGGGTGCTTCCCTGCTAATGATGTGTCCTTAGTGAAGGAGTCATTTACCTGCGGCCCACCCCAACAGCTCACTAAAAGTAACTTACCGCAAATCTAGTTGCATAACTGTCCTGCTGATACACATCATACTTGATCATTAGGGACTAAGCGTAAAGTGTTGTGTTGTTTGGGACATAATTTGAGCAAGGATGTAGAAACTAAAAAGCCTGGGGCCTATAGGAGCTGTTTCAGCTGCCCTTTGAAATAGCCAGCGATTTCAAAATTATTAGGCTAGTTAAAGTCAATAGAGATGAACCCACAGGAGCAACTGCAATTTCCTATGTAAATTTTAGAGCGATCGCGCTCCAATACAATGTATAGGATCGCTGCAAAATCACTTTTCAAATCACCTGTACAAAACTATGTTACAGCAATTTTACTACCCAGAACCACAATTCATAAATAAATGTGAAAAAACCCCCCTGCAAATCGCAATCCCGCTCGTATAAACTTGACTTGTACGCAATGATCCTCCTACTGGACTTCAGCTCAGTATTCAATACAGTTTGCCCCCGACTCTTTCAGAATGACCTGGCAGCACTCAAGGTCCATCCGACCCTAGGAATCTGGATCACTGACTTCCTGACCAACAGATCCCGAGTCGTCAAATTGGGTAAGATCTCCTCTCAATCAAGGGTCACCAACACAGGTGCCCCCCAGGGCTGCATCCTGTCACTGATCCCATTTACACTCTACACCAATAACTGCAGATCCACAGCAGACTCTCAAGGTCATGAAATTTGCAGAGCAGAGTTAGCAGGGCAAGTGGCTGGGAATGAAGACAAAAGGTCTACACTGAGCAACCAAATAGGTTGTTGGTTCCACATACCTATAGATAAGAGGAGAAGCCCAAAAGCAGTTAGAAGGCCAACCTCATACCAGAGCCCCTATGCTATTGGAAGATGCAAATACATCCAGCCCAAATGATGAATCAGTGTTTGGAAAAAAAAATAAAAATAACCAGGAATTCTCTGTAAACCTCACCGTATGCAGTTAATATAGTGTTAGCAGAGCAAGCGGCTATGGGTAAAGACAAGAAGTGCCAACTGAGTTATGTGTGGCTCCTGCATATAACTAATAGTCATATTCTGTATTCTTCCTTCTTGTAGGAGCAATGTCAAGATAGCAAACACTTGCACTACTGATCGAGTATTTTTAAAACAAAAAAAGTTACATACTCACCTAAGATGAGGGAAGGCTCTGACTTCTTAGAGCCTTCCCATACCTCTCTGCATCTCCTCATTCTACCACTGGGCCCCCATTCAAACCTCCTGCCGGTTGTGTCTTCAGGTCTCTGAGTACTTTCAAAGACGAGCAGCACCATACCGTGCTCGCACACGAATAGTACAGACCCGCATATCTTAGGAATCTGTAGCCTTTGGAGGAGACCCAAAGGCCTCTTAGACATTAAAGTCAGCGGTTGAAATGTGGGCAAGGTGGTGGAAGGATGTTATGCAGAGAGGAAGGGGAAGGCTCTAAGGCAGGGGTGTCAAACTCCAGTACAAAGTGGGCCGAAATTGTACACTAGGACCTAGTCGCGGGGCAACATTGTACCCTGGGACCTAGTCGCAGGCCAACCTCAAAATCTACTGTCCACTTTCCTCCCTTATAAAGTTCTCTGGTGTCTAGTGGTCCTCTTTCCCTATACAGTTACCTGGTGTCTGGAGACCCCACCCTACCCTATACAGTTCACTAGTGTTTAGTGCTTTCCCCTCCCTTCCCCATATGACAGTGTTTCTCAGACCTGTCCCCATGACAGTGCATGTTTTGCAGGCAACCTAACCTATGCACAGGTGGGATAATTAATGTCTCAGCTAGGTGGATTCCATGTAGCATGTTCCATGTAGTATGCACCGTTGGGTAATCACTAGGACAGGTTTGAGAAACACTGCCATATGGCTTCCCTGGTGTTCTAGGGCTTCACCTCCAATATAGCTTCCCTGTTGGTTTAGAGCAGGTATGTCAAACCAGTCCTATGAGGGCCGAGGTCATCACACATTTTTGACACAGCTCAAATTAATTGATGGGTCTGAACCAGGAAAGGTGTGGTCCATCAGGTAGAACACATCCCTCTCTTTCTCAGTCCATCCTAAACACTGGCATGGATCTGGCCCTCCAGGCCTGGAGTTTGAAACGTGGTCTAGAGTGAGCCATACATAAGGCAAAGTGGGGAAACCACTTGAGGGCCAAATTTATTAGCTTTGAGGGCCAAATTTGGTCCACGGGCTGGAGTTTGACATGTCCGCTCTAAAGCAGTGTTCCTCTACCCTGTCCTCAAGGCCCACCAACACTGCATGTTTTGTGGAAATCTACAGAAGTATTTGATCAGCTCTGCTGAGACACGAATTACCTCACCTGTAAATGTTTGTGGTTTCCTGCAAAACATGTACTGTTGGTGGGCCTTGAGGACAGGGTTGGGAAACTCTGCTCTAAAGGGTCCAGGTCCATATGTAATTCACTTTTTCTCCTATGTCTTCTCCTAGGTAGATGATCATTTTTCATATTCTCTATAAAATAACATTTTAGCATTTTGCAATTGAAAAAGTACTAAAATTTGTAGAAAATGTACTGACAAAATTATGTTTGTGTATTTTCTTGCTTGCTGGGGCTTTAAAATGCATTTTATTGACAAGGTGTGAAAATATCAACTTGGAGAAAACTGGGGAGAAAAAGTGAATTGCATATACACACCAGAGTCTTCCCTCGTCTTAGGTGAGTATCTAACTTTTTTTGGTGGTGGTTACAGTTATCCGTTACTGCATGTTTAAAGCCTTCTGCACAGCACACTTAATCTTATAATATAAACAATTAATTCTTTCTTTTTTACGGTCGAAATAAAGTAACCCATTTTCAATGTTAAGTTTTTTATTTCCCCCCCTGTCCTCCTTTGCCCCTAAGTACTGTATTAATGAGATAGCAGTGCAAAATTATATAGGAAGCATAGCATATGAGATTTACATTAGCACAGCTCCAGGAAGTGCTGATAACATGTACTTTGGTATCATTTAATAGCTGTGACGTGGCAGCCAATCTATGGTCACACAATCTTGAATTCTCAGCGTAAAAGCTTCATTTTATACAAAATGTAATTTAAAAGGAAAAAGGGGAAAAAAAGAAAGAAAAAATTGCCAGTATTTTGACCCATATTTTTCATGCACCAGTTAACTAGAAAATTACAGAACCTGAAGTATCCTGATAAAATGTATCAAGGGGATTAGAACAACACAGACGTCCCCCCACCTCAGCAAGCAGTCTGTGACTTCGGAATGCCAAGAGAGGAGTGCTTCTGTGCTGCTGAAGAAAGAGGGATCCAGTGAGTTTTAAAGCACCAGGGTCAACCATACTATGCCAAGAAAAAAAACACACATATAAGTAGATAACTACTTGTTGTACTTACATAACAGATGTATTGTACTGCCCACATCTTGATTTTAGTTAAAGAGGAACTCCAGTGAAAATAATGTAATAAAAAAAGAAAGTGCTTCATTTTTACAAAAATTATGTATAAATGATTTAGTCAGTGTTTTCCCATTGTAAAAGATTTCCTCTCCCTGATACGCATTCTGATATTTATCACATGGTGACATTTTTACTGCGGGCAGGTGATGTCAGTGGAAGGAGATGCTGCTTGTTTTTTTTTTGGCAGTTGGAAACAGCTGTTATTTCCCACAATGCAATGAGGTTCACAGACAGGAAACTGTCAGGACCATGGTCCTGACATCACACTGTGGGATGGTCGTTGGGTAGAGATTGTCAAAGAAGCTAGCACCAAATGCTGGCTTAAGGACAGCCTGTATGTCACACCTGATAGAGTTGTGCTCACGATAGTCGATGCAATGAAGTAGTGTAGATGAAGAAAGACGGAGCACCAGCTCTGCTCCTAAGATTTATTGTGACACACCAGGCGTTACAGGCATACCAGGTAAAGTATAGGCAAAGATACCGGCCTTACAGCCGTTTCACGGTACAACTGCTTCCTCAGAGACCACAAACGGTATCAAAGATAATGCAGCAAGAGAGTCAAATATATACATATTAGAACTACTCACCACTCCCCACTGTCTACGTATCGATAATCAAGTGCGCGCCGCAATTACTGTGGCTCAGTGCGCTTCCGGGAATTAGCCCGCCCACTTCCTGGGGCCGCGTGACGTACCTACCCAATCGGCGCACTAGGAGTGTGAACCAATCCGGCGCTCTGTAGGGAGGACGACTACGGGTGCGTTCGTAGCAACACCAGTTGCTATACTCAATTAGACAGTGGGGGCGTGGTTCTGCAAGATAATAAACAAAGATTAAGATGCAGCCTGTAGATGAACTACAAAACATAAAAACATGTTAAAACCATAAACAGAGGTATAGACATTTTAGCAATAGATACTCATTAATATGCATTTAGAAAGCAATGTAATTCATTGCGTTCGTTAAGTCCCATTGAGTAACAGGCTTCTGTTAACGAGATTAAGCGTGCTTCCTCCTGCAATAAAATCTGTCCCCGATTCCCTCCCCTGTGTGGATTAGGCACCGATTTCAGACCCATAAATTTTAAACCTCCCGTTTTCCCACCATGGCAGTCTCTCATATGGGCTATAAACCTTCCAGCTCCAATACCTGTACGGATTGAGTTGACATGTTGTTGGAAACTGGTGGCTAATTGTTGTTCAGTTTTTCCTATGTAGTATCTTTTACATGGGCACATGATGGCGTACACTACATAGGTGGATCTGCAATGTAGGTAGTCCTTTATAGTGGTTTTAGTTCCTCCTAATTGTACAGTCTTTCCTGGAAGGAATTGATCACAATGATTACATGTTCTGCATTTATAATTTCCTTGTGGACGATACTTTTGGAGCCAGTTTTCCTTCTTTACCTGTTTAAGTTTACTTGTGGTGACTATGTCACCTATTGTACGCGGCCTTCTAAAGGTGATTAACGGTTTCTTACTGGCAATATGGCTTAGAGAGGGTTCTGATTGTAGTATGGACCAGTGTTTATAGATACATTTACGTATAGTCTCGGCCATTGGTGAAAAGTAAAAAATCAGGGTAGCTCGTTCGTTATTATCACATTTAGTCCCAACATTTTTCCTCTTTTTCCTTTTTTTCCAGATCAGTTCAGTTCTGCTTTTATTTTTGGCTTTTAAATAAGCACTGGTCACTAGATCCTTTGGATAATTTTTGGCCAAGAATCTCATACCTAATTCAAAACTTTGTTTCTTAAAATCTGTGTCCAGACTATTATTCCTTCTCAGGCGTAGGAACTGACCATATGGGATCCCTTCTAGAGTGTGTCTCGGGTGATAACTGTTATACTGCAGGAGAGAATTGGTAGCCGTATTTTTTAGGTACACTCTAATCAGAATTTTCTCTTCATCAGTAAACAGCCGAAGGTCTAAAAATTCAACCTTATCTCCTCCCCACACTCCAGTAAATTGCACATTGAAAGTATTAACATTAATAGAGTGAATACATTTACTAAAGCTGGACTGATCACCCTTCCAAACAATCAAAATATCGTCCACAAATCTGAGCCAACAGGCAACCGAGTCACGATAGGGATTGGTTCTGTTAAATATAGTTAATTCCTCCCATCTTGCCAAAAAAAGATTAGCGAATGTGGGGGCTACAGCTGTCCCCATCGCGACACCGGATGCCTGTTTATACCATTTCTCTTCGACCATAAAGGGATTATGATCTAACACAAAGCTCAGACAACTGCAGATAAACTCAACCCAACCGCAATCTTCTCCGTGGTCAAGTACAAAGTCGCCAATTACCCTCACTCCCAGGTTTTGTGGGATACGTGTATATAAGCTAACTACATCGATAAATGCTAGAGTATACTCTTTTTGCCATTCTATTTTACTTATCTTTTGTAGAACAAATAACGGACTATAATCTACAAGAGAGCCAGAGGATTATCAGCATTTCAGGTATGAACCTTTCAGATGACTGTGTAAATGCGCTAGGAAAGGGTCTTAATTTTTCTTTAACATGTGCCTTTGATAAACCGCAATTTGAGTTTATCTGCAGTTGTCTGAGCTTTGTGTTAGATCATAATGCCTTTATGGTTGAAGAGAAATGGTATAAACAGGTATCCGGTGTCGCGATGGGGACAGCTGTAGCCCCCACATTTGCTAATCTTTTTTTGGCAAGATGGGAGGAATTAACTATATTTAACAGAACCAATCCCTATCGTGACTCGGTTGCCTGTTGGCTCAGATTTGTAGATGATATTTTGATTGTTTGGAAGGGTGATCAGTCCAGCTTTAGTAAATTTATTGACTCCATTAATGTTAATACTTTCAATATGCAATTTACTGGAGTGTGGGGAGGAGATAAGGTTGAATTTTTAGACTTTCAGCTGTTTACTGATGGAGAGAAAATTCTGACTAGAGGGTACCGAAAAAATACAGCTACCAATTCTCTCCTGCAGTATAACAGTTATCACCCGAGACACACTCTAGAAGGGTCAGTTCCTATACCTGAGAAGGAATAATAGTCTGGACACAGATTTTGAGAAACAAAGTTTTGAATTAGGTATGAGATTCTTGGCCAAAAATTATCCAAAGAAAAAGAAGAAAAACGTTGGGACTAAATGCGATAATAATGAACGAGCTACCCTGATTTTTTACTTTTCCCCAATGGCCGAGACTATATCTAAATGTATCTATAAACACTGGTCCATACTACAATCAAAACCCTCTCTAAGCCATATTGCCAGTAAGAAACCGTTAATCACCTTTAGAAGGGCGTGTACAATAGGTGACATAGTCACCATAAGTGAACTTAAACAGG
This sequence comes from Hyperolius riggenbachi, assembly GCF_040937935.1. NCBI lineage: Eukaryota > Metazoa > Chordata > Amphibia > Anura > Hyperoliidae > Hyperolius > Hyperolius riggenbachi. The sequence continues at coordinate 87,878,167 of NC_090649.1, read as the reverse complement.
TAAAGAAGGAAAACTGGCTCCAAAAGTATCGTCCACAAGGAAATTATAAGTGCAGAACATGTAATCATTGTGATCAATTCCTTCCAGGAAAGAATGTACAATTAGGAGGAACTAAAACCACTATAAAGGACTACCTGCATTGCAGAACCACCTATGTAGTGTACGCCATCATGTGCCCATGTAAAAGATACTACATAGGAAAAACTGAACGATTAGCCACCCGTTTCCAACAACACGTCAACTCAATCCGTACAGGTATTGGAGCTGGAAGGTTTATAGCCCATATGAGAGACTGCCATGGTGGGAAAACGGGAGGTTTAAAATTTATGGGTCTGAAATCGGTGCCTAATCCACACAGGGGAGGGAATCGGGGACAGATTTTATTGCAGGAGGAAGCACGCTTAATCTCGTTAACAGAAGCCTGTTACTCAATAGGACTTAACGAATGCAATGAATTACATTGCTTTCTAAATGCATATTAATGAGTATCTATTGCTAAAATGTCTATACCTCTGTTTATGGCTTTAACATGTTTTTATGTTTTGTAGTTCATCTACAGGCTGTCTCTTAATCTTTGTTTATTCTCTTGCAGAACCACGCCCCCACTGTCTAATTGAGTATAGCAACCGGTGTTGCTACGAACGCACCCGTAGTCGTCCTCCCTACAGAGCGCCGGATTGGTTTACACTCCTAGTGCGCAGATTGGGTAGGTACGTCGGCCCCAGGAAGTGGGCGGGCTAATTCCCGGAAGCGCACGGAGCTGCAGTAATGGCGGCGCGCACTTGATTATCGGTAGACAGTGGGGAGTGGTGAGGAGTTCTAATATGTATATATTTGACTCTCTTGCTGCATTATCTTTGATACCGTCTGTGGTCTCTGAGGAAGCGGTTGTACCGTGAAATGGCTGCAAGGCCGGTATCTTTGCCTATACTTTACCTGGTATGCCTGTAACGCCTGGTGTGTCACAATACATCTTATGAGCAGAGCTGGTGCACCGTCTTTCTTCATCTACACTACTTCATCACACTGTGGGATGGATTTCACCACAATATTAGCCATACAGAGCCCCCTGATAATCCGTTTGGGATGAAGTTCAATTTTTGGTTACGGTTTCTTTAATTTTATATAGTAAAGAATTCTGTTCCTGGCTTTTTCCATTTTGGTTCCCTCCCACTGAAACCAATACTGATCACTGAAACCAATCCTGATGTAATTTCCTCCCTTACACTTTTTTTTTCTTCTACTAGAATCTGCTTGGTCATAGTTAGCTTGCTTTGTAAACATGTGAGCACAGCAAGATCAGATTTCAGCCTCAAGTCACACTAAACCGCACTAATCCAATCAGTGAGGAGCAGGAATGTGGGAGGGGTGATCACAAGCTCCCTTCTCGTCGGAAAAGTACCAAATAGAGCCAGGCTGAGAGATGAGTTTTATTACAGCAGAAACATTTCTGATTTTATTGGTAGTGATTGCAATGCAGGGTCAGATTGCAGGCTGCATAATAAACACAGAGCAGTGGGTAAATGCAATTTGATTTTGTGACTGACAATCCCTCTTTAATTCTGCTAAGAAGTTATTATGAAAACGCGGAGAGTAGTGGCGCTGGGGCACCTGGATGTATGACTTTATTTTTACAGGCGGCAGATTTTTAATTTTGCACAAGCTGGACTGTTTCCCGGCAACACATTGATTTGTAGACCGCTTCTTAAAACACCCGCAGTGTAATTAAATATTAAGCCCCACTTTGATTTATGCTCTAAGAGGATTACTTGACAAACTAGGAGTAGCTTTCTCACATCTTCTGCAAAAATGAACTTTTCAATATCATTAAGCCCATCTTCTGCGAGAAATGATTGATAAGCACACGTGTGCTGTCCGTCCGCGCCTCATATTGTTAGGGAAGACTACTCGAGGTTTTGCCAACATGTGGATAGTGCATGAGAGATTGATTATCGCATTTTGCGAGGCTCGTGTGCTGAAAAGGGAAAGTTTAATAGTTTGGGTTAAAGCAGTTCATTTGGGTGAGATGGTTTCTGGTGCTTTTCAGCAGCCACATAGACTGAAATATTAATTGTGGCTATGTAGTGTGAGTGTGCTTCATTTTTTGGCACAAGTATTGGTAAGATGGCGGTAAGCAGCTAAAATGTTCGGCAAATGGCAATGAAGGGTCAGCAAGAGTTCGGCAAGCGGCGCAAGTGTTTGGTAAGGTGATGGGAATGCTAGGCAAGCAATGATGAGTGATTGGTAAGGGTCGGCAGGGTGTTTTGAGATTGGCACAGTCATTGGTAAGAGTTTGGCAAGCAGCATGAGTGTTTGGCAAAGCAGCGGTAAGGTGCACAACTGTTAGGTGTATTGGTGGGCGTGTTGGGCATACCGGTAGGAACGTTAGTGTTCAGAGGCGTATCAGTTGGAGGGTTAGTGTTGGAGACTAGGGGAGTTTATAGAAAAGTATGGTAGGAAATATAGCAGGAAATAGCAGTGATCGAGAAAGAATTGTCACCAAGCTGGCAGAAGAATACCGTAACGATAGGCTACCAATATTCTAGCTATCAACTAACAAAGTCAAAGAGATTTGTCTGGTTATTTGCTGGTGGAAGAAATGAGTAGGGATGGTCAATGAGAGGCAAATAATTCCAAGAGGAGAGACAAGGCAGTCGGTACTATACTTGCAAAACTAGGAGTGCCTCTGGTATCTCTTTGTAGTTACGGCTGCATGCTCTGGGATAAAGTGATCAAAAGTGATGCAATAAAAAGTAGAGGAACAGATGCCCAACACTGCTGCACAGTGAAATCAAGTGTCCCATTTATTTATGATGTATCATGCATAGAAAAAGTAGTTAGACAACTTTAAACATACTGGATTGAGGAGAATGAGTGGTGGGTGAGGGTGGGGGAAGGCTGTTTCGTGCCCTACACAGCTTCTTCTGAGGCGTGTATCGAGGGTTACCAGGAGCAACGTTCACGTTATCCCCATACTGTGCATTGTGCTAATAGGGTAATGCATGCTGCTCCAACTGGCATTATTACCAGTAAAAATTACCACTGCTTCGTGCATCATGTCTCTGCTGAAACGGCTCCAATGCCTTGACTGCAGATAGTAGCCTGGCCTCAAGTGCTTTGTCGGCCCAGTATATGCAGGCCAATGTTTCAAATACATTGCTACCTTAAAGAGGCAGTGTGTAGTGACATGAATGCAGGAAATGATTCAGAATGCCCACTTTTACAGCAATTACCAGTACTTTTCCTGGTTTAAAGCGGTATCATCATCATAAAAATCAAATTTCAACAGCAACTGGTCTGAGTGTATTAAGTGATAAAGATGCTAATCCTGCATTCAAAACTTTTTCTGCTGTTATGATTTGGAGTTATCACATACTTAAGGAGCACTGGCCCTTTAGTAGTCAAAGAATTGCATGCTGGGGGTTCTTTTTATCTATAATGTATTCCTCCTCTTTCCTTTACTTCCTTGCCAGCTGCTTATCTGAAACCTAATCCCCTACTCACTTGTGTTTACAAGCAAGGCTGAGGCGACTCAGCGATTGGAGGAGACAAGAAAAAAAGTAAAGGGCAGAAATGACATCACGAGTTAGCCTTAACTGTGGGCAAAAGACATGGCCCCCATCACTAACAGAATTCTCGTCATTTACTATATAACATTCACTGAAATCAAAACGTGGACAGTATAATACATGTGTTATGTAAGTAGTTCAAGTATTTATCTACTTATATATGTGTTTTTTTCCCTGGCATAGTATGGCTGATCCTACTGCTTTAAGCAACAGAGACATTGCCTATATCTATATATTGCTGTATACTGCTATGTAACCCCGACCTCCCAGTGATGCTAGGCTGTTTGGCTATGCAGAATTCACCTCCCAGAGCATCCTGGGAGACCAGGCATTATTTTTACTAGCTTCGAAATTCTCAGTAAACATACATTCTGCAGAGCTGCACCTGCCAAGGCTAAAGATGTTGCCACAAAATAATATTTAAATGGTGTAAAAAAAAAAAAAAAAAAAAAAAAAAAAAAAAAGCAATTTTATTCATTACATTATTTTCACTACAGTTCTCCTTTAACCATTTAGCAGCCAATGTATTTAGAGGCTTGCCAGTGCTCCAGGCCGATTTATTTTAGCACTTTTTAAAATTATTTTTGGTTACCTTTCCTTGCTACTAGTTAGTACTGCTGTAATGTGTATTTATGGCCACTTGTCACTAGGGGTCAGTGTGAGACAATAATAGAGGACTTCTGCTTTCAGTTTCTGTATCCTTTGCTAGCAGAGAGACATCAAAGCATTTCAAGAATTTACAGCACAACAAGTTCTGCAGACAGAGGTCAAAACAGTGCATGTATCTCGATTGAGATAATTACTTTGAAGCTGCAAATGGGTTAATACTTTGGTTCTAAATAATCTGGCTGCATGCTTGTTCATGTGGGGTTTAAATTTCTGAAGTTCAAAGATCAGAGTGACAATCAAATCAGCAGCAATTTTTCAAAAGGAAACAAAGTTGGCAACCACCATATTCTTCTCACTTCAGGATTGATTTATGCTGCCCTCAGCTGCCCTAGGTCAATCTAATATTCTAAAAAATCATATTTACAAATTTTCCAACTGATCTTCCTTTAAAGAATTCAACGGCCTTTGATCCTCCTGCACCGCCGAGGTCACTCTGTGGTTAAGTGTATTTTCACATTACCGGTCGCGCTGGATAAAAATAAATTGCTTTATTGATGGTGAAATAACGAAAGACAAAGATGTAGCTTCTGCCAGTCTAATGGAATAGAATGACAAATATTTTCTCTAGAGTTCTGGATGAATTTGGGAAATAACGAGAGAGGAACACGGGCAGACAATACTGCCACAAACTCATTCTCAATAATATTTATTTCTACTTATGGTTATTTCTCCGAGGAAGAGAAAAGACCCGGACACCGGTTTCCCATAAAATCATTTTCTCCGCTTTGTGCCATCTAGGTAATTTTGCAGGACACGGAGTACGCTTTATCCAAAGACAAAGAAAAGTATCATTGTCTTCTTTGATCTTAAAGCGGACCCAAACCAAAAAATGTTTTGAATTAAAAATATTTAGTTGCACCACAAAGATAAATAAACACTCCTTCAAGCCTATGAGCATTACAGTGCATGCTTTCCACCCTTCTCTTTTCATAGCTAGGGTTATACTGGGGGCAGCCATTAGCAATTCCTCCATTGGCGGACACCATCTACTCCACCAGTTTGCCGGAAAAATCCCGGCAATTTGAAAGGAAGGGAGGGGTTCCTCCAATAAATGTAAAATATTTTATATTTGTCATCATGCAGCTGAAAAAAGGCTGCTATTTATTATTATAATTTAGAAAATAGATTTTATTTTTGAAATCTTGTATTTTTAATTTAGGTCCACTTTAATTACAGACGGGGCGTAAGAAGCAAAACAAAACTGAACCTTTTTCTGTGTTACAAAAGGTTACCAAAAATTAGTCGATCTATCATAGTCACTAGCAAAATCAGATGTGAGAACAAAGTCTAATAATGCAACTCAATAATACAGCGGGTTCATAATAGCATCAGCTTTTGCCTGATAACAGCAACATTTTGTGTTTCATTAAGCAATATTCTTATCTGTGAGAACTTTGAAATACTGCAATGACAACATGACTAGAGATAAGAATGGGTAAAGCTTTGTACAGTCAGTCAATCAGTGTCACCTTTAATGATCCTTACTTGATTGTAAAGTTGACAGCAGTGCACGAGCACCCAGCAGACACTGAAGAAGGGTGGAGGCGTCCAAAAATAAATATTTCTAAGAGAATACGTTATAAAGACGTAAATAAATACATGCGGTATCTTACCTCTCCAGATGAACCAACCCAGAAAATCAAGAGTTTAGATCAGATAAGGTTTAATTAAGCACAATTGAAAAAGATAACGCGTTTCTTCGGTCTCTGCCTGCTTCCTCAGTTCAATAAAGTGCCCTAGGGAATTCAGTTTTCAGCGTGGGCATCCTTCCCACTAGTGTGGTACCATCCACAGCTAGTAAGGATCCCAGGAGAGTGACCACCCTGTTCCGGCAGGACCTGGAGTACCGAGCGGGGACTGTGTTTTCCCCATAGGTGATATATGGTGGTTGCAGGTTCCATGTGCAGAAACGCTCCCGTCCTCTGTTTGCCGCTGCCACCACCGCTAAATTCCTAGAATGTCCACTCTCCACCCTACTAGTTTTGTCACTGCCCCTGATGAGTCACAAGGCAGTGAAGAAACTAGTAGGGAGGAGACTGGACAAACCAGGAAGTGAGTGGCAAAGGAGGATGGGAGTGTTTCTGCACACGGAACACTGGCGGTAAAGACAGGGTGCGGCACAGCCCAGCCCAGGCAACGTGGGAGAGCCTGTCACAAAACTCTAAGCATTTATGTCATGAAGAGCATGTGAGTGTTTTTAATAATAACGCTTTTAATGATTTTAACTGGATTACGCTATGAGAGGTTTTATACTTTGAGGTATATGACATGCAAGGAATTAAATTGCTAAGGCATCTGGCATGTATGGATTTGTCCTGCTACCTGGCATGCATGGAATAGCCCACTAACACTGGCACCAGGATCCTGAGGCTCCAAGGCTTCCTGGATATGGGCATATCTGACCAGTCTTACAGTGGTCAGAATTATCTGGTGAGTCGGTTTCCTGTAGGGTGCTTTTACTGGTGGAGTATCGTTTGGGATCTGATAGTGAACATATCGGTAGCACAGAGAAAAAGGGCATCAATGGAATCCTGAATATAAATGGACTTGCATACATTAGGATTGTGATGGATGTGTGCTAAACTCGAAGTTATGTTACATTATCCATCTTCATATCTCATTATTGCTCCATGTCCTGTTTCAACAAAATGTTTGCTCTTTGTCTTGTGCATATAGAGTGAGACGCATTCACTTCACGTATGCACTGACGTGCATCTCCAGTTACAGTTCACATATGCATTGATTTGTATTGCCAGTTACAGAGAGAGTCTTATGAAGCTTCCAGTGCTACCGAGATAAAATCAAAGCCTGTTATGAAATGGAATTGTGCATATTAATTGCTGTAGTTAGGGCTGTTTCACAATACACACAATTTTGTGCATCTTGTCATCTGTTTCTGATCGCTTGCTGGACAGTGTACTGGTTAAGGGCTCTGCCTTTGACTCAGGATACCTGGGTTTGAATCTCGACTCTTCCTGTTCAGTAAGCCAGCACCTATTCAGTAAGGGGTCCTTGGGCAAGACTCCCTAACCCTGCTACTGCCTATAGAGCATGTTGTAGTGGCTGCAGCTCTGATGCTTGAGTCTGCCAGGGGATAAGCACAATATAAATGTTATTTGTCTTCTGTGTCTTAGGTTGCTAATCGGAAAGCTTAATCACTTGAGTACTACAGGTGGTGAAACTTTGGGTGAGGAGTGTTTGTTGGGTGCACTGCAGGTGGACTGCAATACACATAAGGCAGTATTACACTATCTGCATCTTTTTTCATTTATATGTATCTATCCTTGGCGTTCCTACACATGAGGAGGAACACAGAAGATTGGGAATCCATACTACTGACTTAGTAACATTCCTTTATGCTGATTCACACATGGTCATCCAGGAGTTCCGGTGAGCATAATCTGTTTTATTGGCTCCACTGGAAGTGCAGATAGAAGAAATGTGAACCGTAAAAGTGTTTTTTTTTTTTTGCTATACAGTACTTCACTCTGTTGGCCTGTTTATTTTTTGTTTGAGGTCTGGTGAAGATGAAACTCTGAAGGTTATTGGTTGCTTCTGCTATTAAACCCACTGATTGTGTAAGACAAAAATACTTAAAGAGGAACTCCAGTGAAAATAATGTTATAAAAAAAAGTGCTTCATTTTTACAATAATTATGTATACATGATTTAGTCAGTGTTTGGCCATTGTAAAAACTTTCCTCGCCCTGATCTACATTCTGACATTTATCACATGGTGACATTTTTACTGCTGGCAGGTGATGTCAGTGAAAGGAGATACTGCTTGCTTTTTTGGCAGTTGGAAACAGCTGTAAACAATGCAATAACTATGGCCCTGACATCATACTGTGGGAGAGGTTTCACCACAATATCAGCCATACAGAGGCCCCTGATGATCCGTTTGTGAAAAATAATAGAATTCTCATGGGAAAGGGGGCATCAGCTACTGATGCTTTCCTTGCATTGAAAGACATCCATGGCTACAATTAGGGTTGCCGCGATTTACCGGTATTACGGTATATCACGGTTTTACAATGCATGATAACTGTACCGTGCACTTTTAGGAAATACCGGTTTAGGCTGCATTTCCGCATCCACCGCTGCGGCATTGTTTTGCTCTCCGTCTCCCTCGGCAAGCTCCCAAAGCTAGTTCACGATTGCGGGAGGCTTGCCGACATGTGTGCAGCAGACTCTGGGTGGTGAAGCGCGTCCTGTGATGACGCGGCTGGAGCGCACACAGAGATCTTTTTCCCCCCGGCAATGTATCTGCTTGTGTTTTTTTTTTTATTGTAGACTGTACCACAAGAGCAGTGGGGGAGACACCAGGCAATTCAAAAATAACTACACTAAATGAGAAAAGGCTACAGCCCGTTCTCCCTCCTGCTCGATGCACGCTGTCTCCTTCCTCCCCCGACTGCAGAGTTGAGCTTAACACTGATAAAGATCAGTGTTTAAAGGAATGGCCAGCGCTCCTCCCCCATGAAAATGAACACTGTCGCCCACCCCGGAGAAGGAGAGAGAGAAAGACACACTGACTGCACGTGTAGGAGTTGAAGCTATGACGGCAGATAAGCAGCGCTGCTGTGGGAGAGGTGCAGTGTTTGAATGCAGCCAGTGTGCATATTTATGGCATGTGTGTGATGTGTCTGCCTGATATATGTGTGTCTGCCTGATGTATATGTGTGTGTGATGTCTGAGTGATGTCTGCCTGATGCATGTATCTGTGTGATGTATGTGTGTGTGTGTGTTTGTTGTCTGCCTGATGTCTGTGTGATGTGTCATGATGAGTCCTCATGCCCACTGCTCCCCCCTGTTCTCCTCTGTCCCCCTACTTTGTAAAGAAATCCTCTGCTGCGGCTCAGCCCAGGACTGCACTTAATACATGTCCGCTCCCCCCATTTGCATTATATTTTTCGGCTCTGGTATCCTTTAAAGGAAACCAGAGATGCAGCATAGTGAAAGTTTTTCTATACATACCTGGGGCTTCCTCCAGCCCCATCATGCGCACAGATCCCTCCCTCGCCGCCATCCTCAGCCTTTTCTATCGCTGGTACTGAGTCCCGTAACTTCAGCCAGGACTCCGTACCAGCGATAGAAAAGGCTGAGGATGGCGGCGTGGCAGGTATCTGTGCTCATGATGGGGCTGGCGGAAGCCCCAGGTATGTATAAAACTTTCACTATGCTTCGTCTCTGGTACACTTTAAGATGTATAGTGAAATGCACCACCAGCATTTTTAAAGTAAAACTGAACTCAAAACGTCCTCCTCTCTGCTTAAAAAGATATGCAACAGCAATTTCTCTTTGTTACAGCTGATACAAATCCTAAAATAAATCTGCACAGTTTCTACTTCCTGATTCATGGAAGCAGACATATTAACCTACTGTGCTTTCCAATGGCCTTATCTGCCCTGTCTGCCATAGGCAGTCATGTGACACGGGAAGAATGACAGCCAACAAAATATCAAATTGCTCTATTGGCAATTTTGGATTGAGATTTACTTTTGGTATTGTTGGTTTTTTTGACATTTAGAAGAGTAAATATTTCAAGCATGACAAGAGATTAAGGGTTTAACAAAGAGTTTGTTCAACTTTGACCTGTTCTCATTTTATAAGGGTAATTGTAATGAGAATAATTGCGTAATACCGTATACCGTGGTATTTTTTTTGACGGTTATCATACCGTGGATTTTCATACCGTTGCAACCCTAGCTACAATTACTAGGTAATGCCCAATGATGTTGATCCAGGGATTTTATCCGATTGCCATCTGGAGTCGGGAAGGAATTTTTCCCTTTTGGGGCTAATTGGACCATGCCTTGTAAGGGTTTTTCACCTTCCTCTGGATCAACAGGGATATGTGAGGGAGCAGGCTGGTGTTGTACTTTGTTTTCTGGTTGAACTCGATGTATGTATGTCTTTTTTCAACCCAAATAACTATGCAACTATGATTGGGATGAAGTTCAATTCTTGGTTACGGTTTCTCTTTAAGACAGTACTGTTGAGCGCTATACCAACATTCTAATAAACTTGAGCAGTGATCACTGTGATTGGCTCATGGTGATCACGAGGTCCGGAGCCGATAAAATCAGCATAAGAGCAGATCGAGCAGGCTGCAGCATCCATAGAGCAACGCGCAGCCATGAATGTGAGAGCTCAGAAATCCGTAAAAAAAAAAAAACCTCAAAAGGTATTTTTTTCCCTGCCCTCTACCACAAGACCTGTGTTTAGCTTATAGTTTTCTTCTAGGTCATATTTCATATCGTAGTTCTGAAGCTTACAGGTAAGTTTGACAAAGTTTGGCTACAATCCATTAAGGGCATATTCACAGTGAGACGTTGCGTTTTAATGCAAGTTAAAGTCGCAACATGTCTGCGTTTAGAGGTAACGCACTGTTAGCAGTAGGGTGCAACAATGCAACATTTTCAACGTGACAATAACTTTGCACTGTGAACGATGCATAGGATTAGCGTTGCAGTTATAAGACTTTATAACAGAGCTCTGCAACATGGCACTGTGAATGCGACCTAAAACATTGGAACTTTTCTAACAAAAAGACCTGTGAAATATTTTTATGGCTTCACATTTATCCAGTGCATATCAAATATCCCCAAGAATCAGATATTAATAGATCCTCTATCAGCTAGTTTCTCTCTGAGTAGAATTTTTCTTTTTTCTTTTTTTTAAAGCAATTTTTAAACAATTTAGTATGCACTGGCTGTATGATAAAATAATAAGATGTCAGGGGAATATCAAATGATGGAAAATAATGAATGAACTACATTTCAAGGCTTGCAACTACAAACTCATCAAAAAGATAAAGTCTGCAAATTACACAATCCTTCGCTGAAGCTACAAAAACAACACAAATAGTTTAAAAATGCTAACAAATGAAATAAGGTATTTGTATACCATACATTCTGAGCATTTTCCACATATGCAAAGTAAAACATCAGAATACCTTTTTATCAGGCCATGATGCCTTCAGCACTGCCTGGGTCCGGAAAAACACCAGCAGCTTGCTGTCTTCATCACTTAGGTTAAAGGCTTGCTCCATAATCTGAAGGACATCTATTCGAGGCTTCACTGGTAAAGTATCATCACCACAAAATGGTCGTAGCCACTCCAAGAGGTTGTCCGAGGAGACCAGCATCTCACTGCAAATTGTAAAAAGAAAAATCACTGAATCAGACAATCTAAAACAAGACTCTGCAGCAGGGGTTTAGTTTGTGTTCTTCACACCTTCATGTATGGTCAATGGAGGCTTCCATGCAAATAATTTGCCCTTTGATGACTCTTTATCTGAGTTTCCGCATCCCAAGGATGGGACACCATGCCACTAAAGCTTAGTGTTCTCCCAAGGCTCTTTCAGACGGTTGCTCAACCCGGCTAGTTTCGGTGAGCACCAGGCTTTTTTCAGTTCACCTATGCTGTAAGCAGAGTTGCGTACAGAAGCACCAGCCCTGCATTCTCTCATCTCATTCATGGTTTGTTACAATAATGGCATCCGCATGAGCACATAGGAAACTAGAGCTAATGCCCCTGATGAGACATTCTGTTGAAACTAGTAGGGCGGAAGTAAAGTGGATTTAAGATGGTGGAGAGCTGTGGAAGTTTTGGAGGAGGTGCCAGGTGACCAACATTGAGGGGGAGAGCCCTGAAAACTCTACTGTATGCTTGATTACAAAGTTTTTAATACGTGAGTGGCCATTTTTAACATTTAATAAAATTGTGAATGGTTTTACGCTATGGAGAGATTTTTTTTTTATCTTTGAGGTGTTATGTGCTGAATTAACTGTGAACGATAGCTACGCATCATGAGATCGTGACAGGCAAAGGGTGGCCTTCAATGACCCTACAGGCGCTCCTTGACCCAATCTCACAGAGGGTCTACTAATAAGGGTGAATGTCCCCTTCTAGGAGTTGGTGGTGGTGCTCACTTGATTGAAGAAAAACCCACGGGTGTCAAGAATTGTCTCAAGATACAATGAAAATAGAAGTTTTATGAACTTTTAGTTCTGCAGACTCTTTATCCTATAGTAGCACTGAGCGCTGTATCCATTGTTTTACTTTTTCATGCCATCCAGCTGGAAAAAAAATTCTGGAGAGAACACAGAATGCTGCACACAATGAAGACGAATGTCTGACTTTTGAAGTCTTTAAATTCAACAGCTATGCCTTTTAAGGTGAACTTTATAGGTATATACAGATAAGTCACCCCTTGTGCACTAGTTGCCTGAGAAGATAAATGGATCCCTCCTCAGCATGTGAGAAGTGAGGCAGTGTCGAGGAAAGAGGCAATTTCTGCATTATCTCAGGATTTGCTGGGATCTAGCTCTTTGAATTATATGAAGAAATGAGAGTGAGATGGGGACTGCATATTCAGAGAAACATTGGAGTATCATCTTTGATCAGGTTAAGCATTCCCCTCCCACCTCATGTTTGAGAGAAACAACCATTAAACTTTTGCTTTGTTGGTATACTGTAGACTCTTCAAGAAAAAAATAAGAAAAAAAATCCTCACATAGGAACAGTAGTATACCAATACAAGTCAGGTGGTTAATTACCACTCATTACTGGCTTAACTGTAAATAACTTTTGGGTATACAACCTAGTTACTGAACTAGATGTAAGGAAAAAAAGGAAGGTGGAACTAGACCTCAAATTGTTCAAAAAAAATCTAAAGCTTTATTCATAAACAGCCCTCAACAGGACACATCAAAAACATACAAAACATAAAAATGTTTTTTTTTTATCAACAGACAGGAATGGCCCTGACTCTTCCCTGTCTACCTCCCCCCCCCCCCCCCCCCCTTTTGTTTTAGCAGATGTGGGGCTGTTGCATCTTTTTCTTATATTTTCTCGGGATTCCCTTATGCCAAAACTTTTTGGTCCTCTATTTGGAATACATTTAAGTCAATTACCTCTGTGCCTGTATCTTGTTTCCCAGCTCAGACCCTATTATACGCAGCTGCTCCTGATGTTCCTAGAGACTTTTTGCCTAGAGCTCGTTACATTGTTGGGTTGGGCTTTATTCTTAAATGAAAATGTACCTGAGACTTTATCTCACTCTTCATCATTACTGTATGACAATCATTCCTATAAATATCGGTTTACATAAGAGGAAGTCTGCACGTTTTCTGCATGTTTCGTAACAATGATTGTACCATTTTGACTCAGTTTCAATGGACAATGCTCCATATGCAATTAACATTTTTCACCCGAGTTATCTCCTAGGAGATAACTTTCATCTTTTTTAAAAAATAACTTTTCAGCAGTTCACATTTAGAAAAAGTACCCAAAAGTTGGTGAAAAGGTATTATCAAATTTATTTTGAGTATTTTCTTGCTTGCTGATGATTTAAAAGGCATTTTAAGGTAAGGTGTGAAAATATAACCTAGGAGGAAACTCACATGAAAAAGTTAATTGCATATGGACCTTTGTCCTTGCTCTGCATTTGTGCATTCTAATAGTCGTTTTTTTTTTTGTTTGTTTTTTACACAAGCTCGGTTCCCATCTCTGAATTCCGAGCAAATCCCATGCAAAATAATAACATGACAGCAAGGTTAAAAAAAAACAAAAAACGTATGCAGTATTGAAATCAAAGACAGAAGCAAAGTTAGAAAACAAATTCAAAAATCTATGGAGATCCAAGACCATTAATCAGCCTGCAGGTGAAAAAGGGAGTTGCAAAAATGTCAAAGAGGACCTTTTGCTAGTGGAGAGGAGAAGTTCACTGCAGTCCAGGGCTTCCATGTAAAAAGGCGACCAGTAAAAAGGGCGCTGAAGATAGCCTCTAGTAGAATATCTGTAAAATTACCAATATTCTACCAGTTAATTACAATAGTAAAATATCAGTAATTTTTACCGACATTTTATTATGACATAACCCTACTCTCACACAGAACCCTACCCTCTACCGATGTCTAACCCTTAACCTCCACTGCTGGTGCCTAACCCTTAACAAATCACAACCCCCCGGCAGTATTGAGACTTCCTATAGCCATTATTTGGTGAAAAATATTGCGCGTCTTTATTATACTGTGGGCGCCGCAAGAGCAGCTAACATTGTGCTCTATGCAGTGCCCTTATGAACTGCTTGCCATATGCGCCCTTTTTACCTACTTTGACCCCAGGCACATCCTGCCACCAGCAGGTGAAACAAGGCATTGCAAGATTTCTGACATAGCCACTTTTTTTCACTTGTATATTGTTCACTTATGTTGCGCGTCCCTGGGGCTGCAGCTCTTGAGAGCTTTGAGTCCGACCAAAGAAAAACGCTATACAAATGTTCGGATCGGATGGATAGTATACTGGTTAAGGCCTCTGCCTTTGACATGGGAGACCAGGGTTTGAATCCTCCTGCCCAGGGTCAGTACCTATTCAGTAAGGAGTTCAAGTCAAGACTTCCTAACACTGCAGTGTGGCCTGTTTAGTGCGTCCCAGTGGCTGCAGCTCTTGAGTGCTTTGAGTCCAACAGGAGAAAAGCGCTATACAAATGTTCGGATTGGATGTTTCAATAAAAAATTATTTACTATTGTCTCATGTCACATCTTCACTATATTGAGTGGTCATTGGCTTAAAAAGTGCGTCTGCAAACGCCCCCTCCCCACTGCCAGTTCCGGTACCTGCCCAGGAATAGGTAATAAATGTGTCCCAGTATTATAACACAGCTAGATGTGCCACTTACGACCCCCTACCCCCAGGATAGTTGCCAGATAGCGACCTGCCCCCTTGGATAGTACCTCCCCCGCCGCCCCCCGCAGGAGGTGAATGAGTGCCAGTCACCGCTGCCTCCGTAATGCTGCGCTGGAGGGGGTGTGTGAGGTAGATAATTTAGTGAGAGGGTGGATGCTGGGACAATTGCCCCCTTAGCTCATCTGCCGCGGACATCCCTCTTAAACTGTTGCGGAAGTCTATATATGGTTCTGTGCTTCCGCAACCGTACGCAATGGACAGGGCCGGTTCTAGCTACAATGGGGACTTGTGGCAAAAGTAACCTGGATGCCCCTTCTTCCCTAGTATAGTAGTCAGTTATGCCCCTAACGACCCCTCATGCAGCGTTACCGAGGCAATGGTAACGGGACACTCACTTTCTATTTTCTGCACTGCTGCTGCTCTGCACTTCCTGCTCCTCACAACACACACAGGAGCCCAAACAGAGAAACAGGAAGTACAGAACAGCAACACTCCAGAGGAGACAGATGGGACCTGCAACACCTGGAACTCAGAAAAGGTGAGTGTGTGCCTGTCTCCACATGGGGGGAACCTCAGCTACATAATTTAGTGGGGTGATGGGAACACTTGGGGGCCCCTATGGATAATGGTGCCCTGGGGCAATTGCCTCCTTTGCCCATATGGTAGTGCCAGCCCTGGAACACTGCATATTCCGCTGAAGTGTATTTAAGTACAGTTATCCATTTACAGTTCTTATTTGTGTCAGCCATAGAGCTCTTAGTGAGACGGACAGGAAAAAGATGCTGAAACCAAAAATAAACCAAAATCAGATTGTGACCTGGACCAATCAGGAGAAGAGTTTATCCCGTGCCTCAGTTTCCTCATTTTTCTTGAAAGCAGGGAACTCACTTATATTACATTTTTAGTGAAAAGTTTAGATAGTCTGTTACAAGCAGTTTTATAATCCTTTTTCTACATGCATGTCTGCCCAGATATTATTAGCACATAGGTGACAGGTCTGCTTTAATGTAGGACAGTCCCTTTCGTGAGTTTGACGTAAATCGTGTAGCTGGAACATAAAGAGTGGTCTGTGAATTCCGTGATGAAGACCCGCGCGGTATTCTGCGTGTCACCACAGCCTATACTGTATGACAGATGTTACACTTCGGTGGATACAAATGTCTCTGGAGGGAAGGAAGTGGTTCAGCCGGAAACCCATCCAGGCTGTAACAATGAGATGATTGCCCTTTTCTGCATACATCTTCTATCACCTGTCTGACTTACCTGATCAGCCTGAAGGGATATGGCTCTGTGATCTAACAGGAGCCTAGCACTGCTGACAGCTCTTATGTTACAGCTAGCCAAATCCATCCAAAACTGAGATTTCATGTTCAGGGCCGGATTTGTACTTCTTACTGCCCAAGGCCACTATCACCAGCTGCCCCCTGTTGAACAGCTAACGCCCTACCACACACTTTTATTGGTCCCAGTAATCAATGTATTTAACCACCTTGCCGTTTCAATTACGTCAGCAAGGGGGCGGCGCAGCACTTTTTTTTCTCCTTTTTTTTTAAATCATGTAGCTAGCCCCACCCTCTCCGATCGCCTCGAATTGGCCAGGCTGCGCAGGGGTCTGGGGGAGAAGGGGGGGGGGTTCGGCTTGGCGGGTAGCGGCGGCGATCGTGTACTACACGCAGCTAGCAAAGTGCTAGCTGCGTGTAGGAAAAAAATGTGAAAATCCGCCCAGCAGGGCCAGAGCAATCCTCCTGCGCGGCAGGAGGTTAAAGAGACACTGAAGCGAAAAAAAAATGATATAATGATTTATCTGTGTAGTACAGCTACAAAATAAAACATTAGCAGCAGAGACATAAGTCTAATATTGTTTCCAGTACAGGAAGAGTTAAGAAACTCCAGTTGTTATATATGCAAAAGAGCCATTGAGCTCCACAACTTTCAAACTCACAGAGAGCTCTGTCTTCTGAAGCTTGTTATCTCAACTGTCAGTCATTGTATTTTCTTTTTCTCTGCAGAAAAGGGTTCAAAACATCAGTAGGCTGCTCTGTAAAATCATTCAGAATGCTGAGTAGTGTGTAAACTGCAAATATTAGAGATATGATGCAATGTTTTATATCTATCTATCTATCTATCTATCTATCTATATATATATATATATAACTATATAACTAATGTTCTAGTAATTATCCGTACTACGCAACCAATTCATACCATAATTTTTTTTTCGCTTCAGTGTCTCTTTAAATATGGTTATTAACTATGCAATGTTACTGAACGATCGACCTTCCGATTGATTGGATTGAACAGTGTTGATGGTGGCAATTGACTACAAATGACCAATTGTTTTATCAGTCTGTTTTGTGGATCGACTATATCTGAAATGATCAGAATAGTTAATCATTTTTATTCCATTTATGGGCAAAATCGATACTTTCTTCTCTGATAAATTGGAGCTGGTGGAGGGCGGAGTTGGACTCGAAAAGCGATGAGTGACAGCTCAGGTCATAGACAATTAGCTGCCCATGTTTGCTGCTCCTTCACTCCCTGAGTTCCAGACACTTGCCCAACTGCTGCAGTTCACATGCTGGCAGGTTGACTGCATGAGTGTGCCAGCCTGCAGCCCACCCCTTGCTTCCTTGTGCCCTTGGCCATGGCCTATGTGGCCTTGTGTGAAATTCGGCCATGCTCATGTTGTGTGGATGGAACTCGGCTAAATAACCCTCATGCTTCCTCTAAACTGCTTCATCTCATCTCCTTTAGTGACTAAGGATAGTTGGTGAATTGCTAATAAGTTGAGTTGATGCAAATCATACGCAAATGTATGCAGTTTGGAAAAACACCAGTCAAGAGTCGTAACTGCTGCATTTGATTGGTCTATTTCTAAGCTGCAGATATTTGCATAAGGAAGTCCGCAGCACACAAACAAAATGCCAATCATCTTTGTTTATAAAATATTTATACTGGTGGGCAGAAAAGCGGACATGTTTCAGGCTACAACTCAGCCCTTAAAGGGACCCTGAACAGAGGTAAAATAAAAAATCTGGACTTACCTGGGGCTTCCTCCAGCCCCCCATAGCCCGTGAGGTCCCTTGTTGTCCTCTGGGTCCCCTCCGTGGTCCCACTGGCAGCTCCGTAAACCTGGCAACTGCGGCCAAAGTCACGCACCCAACGTAATGGGCGTTTCCCGTGAAAAATATTTTCCATTTCTCTAATTGTGCTTTAGGAACATCTATATGGCTGATATTGTGTTGAAACTCCTCCCACAGTGTGATGTCAGGGCCATGGCCCAGACAGTTTGCTGTCTGTCAACCTCATTGCATTGTGGGAAATAACAGCTGTTTCCAACTGCCAAGCAAGCTGTATTTACTTCTGTGCATAGAACACTCAGTAAGGCTTCTTGCACACTGCACGCGATTCCGATTCAGATTCCGCTTACAACCGATTCAGATTCTGATTTGCAGTTTGCTCCTTGCACACTGCAAATCGGAATCTGAATCGGATGTAAAAACTGATTAAAAAGCGGAATCTGAATCTCTTGCAGTGTGCAAGAGGCCTAAACAAACCTTCCACTGAGATCACCTGACAGGACTAAAGATGTCAACACTGTTTTATTTATTTGTACCTCATGTAAATACCTCTACCTTCGACACAAGCAGTCAACGATTGCACTCTTTCTCTTTATCAGTCCTGGAGTCTTTTACAGCAGTCAGCAGATTTTACACAGACCTTGAAGGCTCAGGCTAGTGCGTTGCGATTCCATTGTGGAAAACGTGAAAACGAATTCAAATGCAGATGCAAATTCGTATACGCATGTAGGCAAATTTTAACGTGCGTTTTCGCATATTTTTCTAACTATTCGATTTTAAAGTGAACCCGAGGTGAAAATAAACTGATGAGATAAACAATTATATTTATCTTACTATTCTTAAAAATGACTGTTTTAGTCATTCCGGGATTGTAGTTTTATATTTAAACATTTAAAACATTTAGAAAGTAGATTGAATGTTTTGTTGTCTATGCTCAGTTGCAGTCTATTAAGTGTCCCTAAATGAAAATACATGAACTATATTGACCCTTTCTCGCTCCCTCTGCTCTCAGAAGTATGTAGAAAAATGTATAGTGCCAGGAAAACTTTTATGGCTGTAATTGGCTTATCAGTGATGTTTACTATATTCCTGACAAGGTACCGACAAAACAAAAGCTGCCACTTCCATCCTTAAAGAGAATCGGTACTCTAAAAATTCTTACTATAAAAAGCATACCATTCTATTCATTATGTTCTCCTGGGTCCCTCTGTGCTGTTTCTGCCACTCCCTGCTGCAATCCTGGCTTGTAATTGCCATTTTTAGGCAGTATTTACAAACAAAAGACATGGCTTCTAACTAGAGTGTGATAGGCTTGAGAGTAGCTCAGTCTCTGACTCATACAGAGCTTGGAGAGGGTGTGTATAGTTTCTGCCAATGACAAGCAGTGCAGCACATTCCAGCCTCAGTCAACAGAAGAGAGATTAGATCATATAACAGAGATAACACAGCCACTGTGCAACTAGAAAAGGCTGCAGTAACACAGACCACATTAGAACAGGCATAGGAACTTATAGGATAAAAGAAATAAGGCTGAACATTTTGTTACAGAGTCTCTTTAAAAATCAACTCTTTCAGGCAGCAAAATAAAACAAGTAAAACACCCTGGTGATGAATATGTTTTGTACTCTACATACATATGTTTGTCTCATCGTGTCACATGTCGCCTCGGGTACACCTTAACCATGTCAGTGCCTGCGTACTATTTCATCAAGTTTTACAAAAAAACGTACAGGAATTTGCATGGAAAATTGGCGAAAATGCATGCGATTTTCCTATTAATTACATTACATGCGAATCGCACATTATGCGTGCGGTGTGTGAATTTTGATGGCTCTGCTGTGCAGAATTTTTCTGCACAGCTCTGCACCCAGATTTTTTTTTTTTGTAGTGAAAGCAGGCCTATTGACGTGAATTGTACATGTGAATCTGCGTGCAGAAAATGCATGCGAATTCGCGCTAGTGGAAACGGCAGACTTTATTGTCTTCAATCAGAAATACAAGGTATGATAAATTTCAGAATATAAATCAGGTTGAGGAAATATTTTACGATGGACAAACATTAACCACTTTGAAACCCTTGCTACGCTTATCTACTCCCCACAGAACTTCACCTGGAGCTCAGGGGAGTAGATAGGCGTACTTGTGGTTAACAGTGTGCTGTATGCTCAATAAGCTATCTGATTATGTATATAGGGTATCATTTTAACCGTGACAAGTGAGAGAATAGATTTTGTGTTGTTTGACAACTGAGGGCTAAGTCATGTGATTTTTTTTTTACTGGAAAACTGAATGAAAAGCAATAAAACTGTTATTTTCATATACTCTGTACCCCCAAATAAAAAACCTAAAGTGACAGCATTGAGAATACATAAATAGTTACCCTAGGGACTTAGCTTTTAAAATATGTATGCCATGAGAGTGTATTACAGTTAATCATGAAGATAAGGGCTTTTAATTACTGATAGAGTACAATGAGAAAACAAAAAACACAAATCAGAAACGAATATATTATCGCCATACATTGTACTAGGAACATTATTTAAATGTTGAGATAACCAGGACAAATTAGCAAATACAATGTGTGGATTTTACCTATGGTAACGTTGTTTATTTGAAAACTATAGTGGATGGAAATGGAGAAATAGTGTATTTTTACTTTTTTTTCTTATTTTTCCCTTTAAAATGCACAGATAATAACATAATTACTAAAAGCAAATATCCCCCTCACAAAAGCATAATTTGTGGCAAAAAAACAAGATATAGATCATTTACATCTGATGAGTAGCAATAAATGTATTGGTGAATGAATGGGAGGAGCGCTGAAATGTAAAAAATCGCTCTGGGTTTTAAGCAAAAAACCCTGTGGTGCTGAAGTTTTAAGTGAATAATTTTTAAATGAATATTGTAAAAAACAAAAACTTCACTACAGTTCCAGTTTTTTTTTTTAACTGAATGTAAATTAAAATTGCTTATATTTTACAATATTAATCTATAACTTATTTAGCCAGTGTTTGCCCATTGTAAAATCTTCCCTTCTGCTTACAAAAAATCTTCTCCTTTAATGACATTCTTAAATTTATAACAGGCGGCGACACCTTTACTGGTAGCAGGTGAATCGCTACAAAATGTTTGTTGCTTGTTCCCGAAGTGAGCAGAAACAACACCTGGTCTCCCAGCAAGCTCTGGGGCAGAACATCACTGGGAGGGCGTGGTTATGTACCATTATACAGCAATCTATAGATATAAAAAGTGTTTCTGGTGCTAAAACCAGGATATTAGAATACAAAATTGGGTAGCCTGAATAATGCATTACATTCTATGACATGTCGTTGCGGTGCGTGTTTAAAGTCAGTTTCAATTTACAAAAACACTGCATATTTCCACTGAGTACAGATTCTGCCTGACATGATGAAGGCCTGGTTCACTTTAATCTGACAGATGCGTTGCTATGCG
The DNA here is from genome assembly GCF_040937935.1 of Hyperolius riggenbachi. Lineage (NCBI taxonomy): Eukaryota > Metazoa > Chordata > Amphibia > Anura > Hyperoliidae > Hyperolius > Hyperolius riggenbachi. The sequence continues at coordinate 87,856,702 of NC_090649.1, read as the reverse complement.
CGAGTGACTCCCCCCTCTGGCTGTGCAGAGAAGCACCGGCGTGAATACAGATCACAGGACACGGTATAATGCCTAGGATGGCTCACAGACCTGCCTAGGTATGCTCTGGGAGGACCCGTGGCAAACAAGGATGTTATTCAAATGCCATATTATCATAATTCGATTTAATCTTGCAGGATGATACATTTATGTAGCCTACAGACAGATCCGCCAGAAAGTAATATCCCTATATTTAACATAATGTGACATATGGGGAAATAAAAGCACTCAAGCGGTGATAGATCTCGCAGACATCATTAATTCATGACGCCCTTCCAAGGAATAACCAGGTTATTCTTCCCCATTATATGGCCGGAAGAGTGACCTTTCCCAGAGACAGAGGAGATCTGAATCTCTGCATTCATAATCTGCCCCATAATTCTTCCCACAGTATTACACTAATCCACTAAGTAGTAACACGATTGTCACTGTCACCGCATAACGCGCGCCAAATGTTCTGCTGCCGCTCCCCGAATGTAAAGTGTGGCTGCTGGAATGTAATGGAATTCAGGAGAGGGCTGAGGAGCTGTAAACACAAGAGTGATCCAGTGGATATGCTGTAAGTCAGGTGATGACTCTTCCCATTTCACCACATTCATTTCAAATGGACTGAAATAGCTGAAATGTTGTCCACTTCAGGACAACAGCAATTTTCACATATCAGCACTGCTCCCATTTATTCATCAATAACTTGATTACTACTAATCACACCTAAATTATCTACAGTATATACTGTTTTTTTTTCAGGACAAATTAGGCTTTTAGGGCTGGTGCACATCGAGCGGCATTTTAGCGTTTCTGCAGCCGCTTGCGGCTGCGGATCTGCTTGGTCAATGTATCTCAATGGGCTGGTGCACACCAGAGCGGGAGGCGTTTTGCAGAAACGAAAAATGCCGGGGTGAAGCATTTTTTGGATTGCGGATGCGTTTCTGCCTCAATGTAAAGTATAGGAAAAACGCAAACCGCTCTGAAAAACGCCTGTTCAGAGCGGTTTTGCCCGCGTTTTTGTTACAGAAGCTGTTCAGTAACAGCTTTACTGTAACAATACATGAAATCTACTACACCAAAACCGCTACACAAAACCGCAAAACGCTAGCTGAAACGCTACAGAAAAATAAGAAAAAGCGTTTCAAAATCTGCTAGCATTTTGCGGATCTGCTAGCGGGTTTTGGTGTACACCGGGCCTTAGTGTGTGAAAATTTTGTTTAGTGATTACCTTATTTTCGGGAAAATAAGGTAACAAATAGAGAAAAAAAAAAACACAATTTCTCCATTTGCATCCAATATAGCTTACAATAAACAGTGCTAAGTATAAGTTAAACCCAACAAATTTTATTTGCTCATCCATCCTGGTTATTACAACATTTTTTTGCTTTCTCATTGTATACTATTGATGATTATGAGACCTTATATGCACAAATAATAGTAATATACCCTCATGGCATACATATTTAAAAAGCCAAGTTCCTAAGGTACAATACATGTTTTTTTATCATATATTCTGTCACTTTGTTTTCATTTTACAAGTCTTTTATTTTGGTACAAAATATGCAAACATTTTATTGATTTTGATTCAGTTTGTGACTAAAAAGAATATACAAGACATGGGCCTCAACCCTAAAACTTCATTCTACAACTTATCAGGGTTAAAATGCTACCACAATCTAAAACAAAGAAAAAGCACTCTATGGTGCATTACCAAATACACATTTATTGACACAATGAAAGTTCCTACTTACAAGATTAGAAGAAGTAATGGTGTATATCAAAGCCAGGATGCGTTTCCCATTTGACTGCTCGTGAGAAACTGCCAGGCTGTGGCCAGCAGTGTGGCGTCCGATGGTGGGGAAGGCTCACTCACAGGAGGGAGCATGTCCAGGTCAACGATGTGCCTCTAGCGTGATGACGCGTTTCGGCAATCACTGCCTTCGTCAGATCACCTTGTAAAATGTTACCACATATGTCTCTTGTAGTTTTGCTAAGACTTTCCCAAGTTTGATCATAGTTTTGAAAATTACTTTTTTATTTTGGATTGAGTTTGCCCCTACTCATTTTTTATGTGACATGCGCCCAAGCTGTAAGACACACCAAAATGTATTCAACTCTTTACGGTTAAAACGATACCACATTTAGCAACAAAATGGTGGTGCAATCTCATCAACTACACTAGAGAAATATATTCGTCCAGTTAGGCTTAAGTGGTTAAAGGACCATGATCGCGAAAAAATGTACACCTCAAAAAATGCACATTTATCATTTGTTCCAAAGTAAACTGCACTATACATGTATTGTTTTCCTTTGTTGCTGTCACTTAAAATAGGTTGTAAAAAATTTGACAGATCTGACAGGTTTCGGACCAGTCCATCTCCTCGTAGGGGATTCCTAAAGTGGACCTTGACTCTTGAACACAACACAGGGAAAACAGAGAGAAATGCACCCCCTGTGTTTTTAGAGAGAAGAGCCTGTCTATTCCCACCTTATCTTCAAGTAATCACAAGTCTAATTTAATCTCTCAGCTGTGTCAGCACAGAAATTCAGCAGTCTTGGCAGGCCCAGCTAACATGTAAACGTAGGATGTCAACTCTTTGTCTGCTTCCATGAAAGCAGGAAGTAGACACACTGCAGATTTATTGCAGGAGTTCTGTAAGCTGTAGTTAAGAAATTATAACACCACTAAAAAAAGGAAAGTCATATAGCGGAACACCCAACTAAAAAATACTACCGTGTGTACTTCTACAGATATCCACTGTTTAAAGTATGCACCATGCCAACAAATGCAAACAATTATAAAAACAGAAGGAAAATTGTCTCTTGGGTGCATACAAAAAACTTTTATTACATCAAAACTATAAATATAAATAGCAACACACAAATATATATCACATATACAAAAATTCTAAAATCGAACCACCTCATCTATCAAAAGACACCCCAAGGAGGCTGCAGTCCTCCCAACAAGTCCTGGACTTTTTTGGAGGACTGCAGCCTCCTTGGGGTGTCTTTTGATAGACGAGGCGGTTCGATTTTTGAATGTTTGTATATGTGATATATATTTGTGTGTTGCTATTTAGATTTATAGTTTTGATATAATAAAAGTTTTTTTGTATGCACCCAAGAGACAATTTTCCTTCTGTTTTTATAATTGCAGCAAATAAATGTTATTTCTTTAAAGTTGTTATGCTGTTGCTTATCTTTTAGAGCAGAGAGGCAGTTCTGAGTTCAGGTCTCTTTAAGCCTGATACACACATCCAATTTTGATTGGCCGATAATTGGCCAATTCTACAATTTCCATGTAATATAAGGGTTAACATTGTTTTAATGCTATGAACAGATTGGGTGGGTAAGCTCTCACAGTACATGAAAGAGTGGAAGAGTTACACCGGCCACTCATAAATGGATGTGTGTACACACTGTTACGGTCTACTCTATTTTCTAAAGCAATTCCTGAATGGCAGTTGCTCGGTCCAACTACCAAAATAGAGTGCAAGCAAGTAGGGAAGCTGGCTGACATCGGGAGAGCTTTTGTAAAGATTAAAGGAAGTACTGAGAATCCTCCATGAGGAGACGGACTAGTCCAAAAAACTACCAGATCTGTCAGATTTTTACTGTAAGCAAAAGCAACATAGGCGAAAAAGTAATTCATAGTGCATTTTGCCCTGGGACAAATTAACTTCTAAAGGCTCTTTCACATCAGACAACGCGAACGGGAGCCGTTCTCCTGTACGCGTTGTCTGCCTGTGGCGTGTCGTCGGGTATCTGCGGTGCGACGCAATCAGCGGCGGTAGCTGGTAATTAAACCCGACGGAAAACGCCGGCTCGCGGGTGCTTTGAAGGAAAAACTGCGCTTGGGTGCGTCGGAACCGCAACGCATCGAAACGCAGCGTCGAGTGTGAAAGGTAAAATGAAAGTCTATGGACTTTCATCTTACCTTGGTTAACGCAAACGGCTGCCCTAATGTGAAAGAGCCCTTATACACTGTATGTGCATCTAAAATGTTACAATCACTCGTGATAGTGAACCTTTAAAGTACACCTGTAACAAAACAAAAAGGCCCCTAAGGAGGCTTCCCCCCTGTCTTCTGTAGCCTCCGGGATCCAGTATTGGCTCCCCCTAAAAGCACTGTGCAGGAGCATGCAGCAATAATTACCTTTAAGGGCTCCAGCTCCAGCGCAGTAGCAGCTCTCTGATGGGCTCTGGTGGAAATGGCCGAGCCCGATCTGGGCCGCTCTACTGCAGAGGCGCGAGACGCCTGCACAGCAGAGCAGACCCAATCAGGCTTGGCTATTTCCACCTAAGCCAGATGGGAAAGTTGCTACTGCAGGATAGAGGAGAGAAAATGGAGTCGGCACTACAATGGATCTGCGTCCGTTTTTTTTTCTTGAGGACTTGCAGGGCCGCGGCATGTGATACTGAGATTGCACAGTCAGCGTGCTCAGGCTGGAATGGCAGGCATCAATGGAGTACAAAGAGAGGTGCAGAGTCGGCACTGCTGCATGATGTGCATTTATTTTCAGATTGTGGATACATCACATGGTGTGCAGTAAAAAAAAGAGTTAGACATACCGTGCAAAAGTCTCTAAGCTGTGAGCTGGTGGTGGGCGCTGGGTGCAGGATGAGCCTGACGGCCGTTTCGCGCTATCTAAGCGCTTCTACGGAGGCTGCACATCATGCAGCAGTGCCGACTCTGCACCTCTCTTTGTACTCCAAAGTTGCTACTGCGCCTGCGCTGGAGCCCTAAAGGTAATTATTGCTGCACTCTGCTGCACCAGGACAGGGGACGACGAGCGAAGCCACATAGGGATCCAGAGACTTCCCCCTTCCAAGGTAAGTACACTCAGGGGCTGTTTTTTTTTTCTTCCGTTACAGATTGCCTTTAAAAAAAAAGAGCAAAGGGGCTGGAAAATGCGCCAGGTAAGTATATATCCTTTTATCACTCCTCCCCCTATCTCAGGTTTACTTTACTTTATGAAATTGTAATATGCCTAATATACAATAATAACTCACGGGTCCTATTTATTTGGCTCTTTGTGGAATATTTTTAAACTGCTCATTTATTAATCTTGGAAAACAATTACCATATTTCCACGACACTCTGCTGTGAGACAGAACAAAACACAATTTATATCAATTTTCAAATAATCCAGAGGTATTAACCTAAATAGCTTCCACTAGAAAAAAATCATCAAATGTATCCCTGTAATTAATCACTGCTCGTCCAACTCCCCCCCACGTGAGTCACTTATGAGGTCCCCTAAGAATTGCCTCCATAAGAATCGTTTCTGCCATGACAGGAAACCGGCAAACTCGAACGCTGCAAAAACATGGCTGCTTGGGGACCGCAGTCGCCATCTGGATAAGAGTGAAAAACGGCACGGGATGTGAAATGATATACCATTACAGTAAACACAATATGCTATTGGATTTACATCTGACTATACAACAGGGATTTGGTATCAACTGAGTGTCATTCTTATTATGGAACAGAGAAAACTGAGTACCTGGATTAAATAACATTTAATAGCAAGATATACGCCTTAAAGTGGGGCTGAACTCTTGCACAGGACATAATAAAAAACAGAGAAATGCACCCTGTATATATTTAAAGAGTTTAGCCTGTCTAATTCCCCCTCATCTGTGACTAATGACAACTGTAATTTGATTTTTCAGCTGTGTCAGCTGGCTGCCTCAGCAGAGCAGCTTATTGGTAAACACAGGATGTTAACCCTATGTCTACTTCTATTAAAGCACCGCAGATTTATTGCAGGACTTTGCAACAAGAAAAAAAAAGAAATTTTGCAACAAGATAAAAACAAGGAACACCAAGAGCCCCAATAGTGTAATATATACTGGTAAATGGTTACTACAAGATAGAGTAAATATTAATACTCACAAACCAGGGTTACCATTAGGCAACCACTGTACAAGCAGGTGGGGAGATTTTCCTGACCCCACTCAGGAATAAGAAGTCGCTCTCTGTAGATGAGAAAAAAGAGGGTTCAACCCTCCACCCATGGTGGGCTCAATATTATGCAGGCGAACAGAGGCGACAAAAGGATAAAAGGAAGCTAAATGAGCTTAAAAACCAAATTCTTGGTAAATCAATGAGGAATCTGCCTAGTAACGCTGCCTCCTGCTTGGCCGCCCACCAAATGCATATGCCCCCCCCCCTCCCCTCCTCTCCAGTGCCCATCTGATCTGATAAAATTATCAAATCGGATGGTTGACTGGCCCACAAAATTGGTAGATTTATGGGCACCTTTAGAGTATGTCAAAGTAAATCTACACTAATTACCAGGAGGCTTTCTATATTCTGATACTAATGGCTCACAGTGTCAGTACAGTATATGTCTCCTATCATCTACAAAGCACACCTGAAATTAACCACTTCACCCAAAGGCGTTTTTTTCCGTAACGGACAAGAGCCATTTTCATCTTTCAGTGCTCATCCCTTTCATTTGCCAATAGCTTAATCACTACTAATCACAATTAAATTATCTAAATCTTGTTTTTTTCACCACCAATTGGGCTTTTTGGGGTTGATATTTGTTTTCAGTAATTATTTTCTATGCATTAGGGAAAAATGTAAAAATACACTATTTCTCCAATTGCATCCCCTATGGTTTTAATATAAACACTGCTACTGTACATAAAACCCACACATTTTATCTGCCTATTTGTCTTGGTGATCACAACATTTTATTTACGTCCCTAGTACAAAGTAGGGTGACAATATATCATTTGGAAATAAAGATGTATTTTATTTTTTGGGTGTTTTTTTTTCCCCACAATTTTCACGTGCACGGGGATGCACATGCACGTGCGGGAGCGCGCATGTGTACGCGCACAGCGGCAGCAGCTCTGTCTGACTTATAAAAACGTCCTGGAGCCATTAAGAGGCTCCAGCAGTGCGTTTTTATAAGTCAGCATGTCATTAAGTGGTTAAAATAAAGTGATGAGATAAACAAATTGGAATCTCATAAGTTTTTACCAATTCTACTTCTCTTCTACTCATGAGACACAATTCCTGTACAGCGAGGAAAAGTCGGAGGAGCAGGACCAGTAAGTAGAGTCCTATTACTTAGCTTTCTGTGTCGGTGCTAGGGATGAAACACTGCTGAACAGAATGTGCTGTCCATGGTCCTGAACCTGCTTCTTCTGAAAGAGTCAGTGAACATGTGGCCTCTTTCCTGTTTACAAGCCAGCTCAATTGCCTGATGCTGCCTTACAATAGAAATCATTCTTCCCAGTTCTGGTGGACACTGAGATCTCCAGAGCTTCCAGTCCTCAAACACACGGTACTGGTATTTGGGGAGAAGAGGGCTTCTAAACTGCCTGTTTCCTCCCATGAACCAGAACTTTAGGCAGACTAAGACAGTGCTTGACGAGATCTCCCTTCAGTTGGGGACACCACTAGCTGGCTACCTAATGCTAAGGGACACCTGTAGCTACCTATGATGGATAAGCGTGAAGTAACAGCTGGGTCAGCGAGCACACTTGCGGTGCGGTTCAGCGAAGGTTTGTGGGTTTCTGGAGGGAGAAGTTTAGCGTGCCGGGACATCTGTGCCTATAGGCTTCTGTGATGTTAATTTGGGCCTGGTTGGGATAACTCTAAGCAGTCCGCAGCAAGATAAAATAAAGAACAGTTACATACATACTTCAGTAAGTTAAAGCGTTGGCACCCTTTTTAAAATATGCGCCATTAAAGCGGACCCAAACCAAAAAATTTTTTTTAATTCAAAATATTTAGTTGCACCACTCTAACACATACAAAGATAAATAAACACTGCTTCAAGCCTATAAGCATTTCAGTGCATGCTTTTCACCCTTCTCTTTTCATAGCTAGGGTTATACTGGGGGCAGTCATTAGCAATCCCTCCATTGCCGGACACCACCTACTCCACCAGTTTGCCGGATTTTTCCCAGCAATTTGAAAGGAAGGGAGGGTTTCCTCCAATAAATGTAATATATTGTATATTTGTCATCATGCAGCCGAAAAAAGGCTGCTATTTATTATTATTATTTAGAAAATAGATTTTATTTCTGCAATCTTGTATTTTTAATTTGGGTCCACTTTAACCACTTGCCGACCGCGCACTCATAACGCGCGTCGGCAAAGTGGTAGCTGCAGGACCAGCGACGCAGATCTGCGTCGCCGGCTGCAGGCTAATTAATCAGGAAACAGCCGCTCGCGCGAGCGGCTGCTTCCTGTCAATTCACGGCGTGGGGCTCCGTGAATAGCCTGCGGGCCGCCGATCGCGGCTCGCAGACTAAATGTAAACACAAGCGGAAATAATCCGCTTTGTTTACATTTGTACAATGATGCTAAAAGTAGCAGCGTTGTACCAGATCAGCGATCCCCGGCCAATCAGCGGCCGGGGATCGCTGTCACATGACAGGCAGGAGCCTGTTAGAGGCTGTACAGGACAGATCCATTCCTGTGCAGCCTCCGATCTCCGGGGAAGGGAGGGAGGAGAGGGAGAGGGGGAATCCTGCGGTGGAGGGGGCTTTGAGGTGCCCCCCCCCCGCCAGCCACACGCAGGCAGGAGCGATCAGACCCCCCCCCCAGCACATCATCCCCTTAGTGGGGAAAAAAGGGGGGCGATCAGGTCGCTCTGTCTGGTGTTTGATCTGTGCTGGGGGCTGTAGAGCTCACCCAGCACAGATCAGCGAAATCAGCGCTGGTCCTTAAGGGGGGGTAAAGGCAGGGTCATCAAGTGGTTAATGTTGAATAATGCCCATGCTGCCCTCTGTGTATGAGCGTGCCTGCAGAGCAGCAAGGAGCTGCTCGTCCCTGTCTTTTTCTCCTTGCATGAGTGGCTCTGTGCTACTGCGCAGTAGATGGAGGGGAGCGTGGCATCTAAGAAGAAGAAGAAGGTTCCAGTTGGGAGATAAGGTTTGGGGAAGCCTCTGAAGAAGCCACTTTTTTTTTTGTTTCAGGCTTACTATAAGTATCCCCCTTCCAGACACTTATCTTCCATCTTAGTATTAATTCCATTTTGAGACTTATTAACCTCTCCCCTTAATGCTAACCTCTTCTTGATGCCTGTCCATAAAGTGAGCCTATAATAAAAGAGATACGGGTTTCTGACTGTCCGAATGATGCTGTGCCCTACTTTACTCTAAACCTCAGATTTAGATAACCTAATATAAATCTGCAGAGTAACTCAGAGGTCCCTTTTCATTTAGCAGTTCTCCTCACTGTACACTCAGCTGTCTGGAGCACATACCCTTATCTGGACCATACCAAGTCAATAAAGGTTGTAAGGTAAGTGACAAGCCCACACACCCAGAATACACAGTGAATGTAGCAGAAGGGTAGGTGTGCACCATGGCCATACTACACACTCTCCCGCAACTGGAAAAAGCAAAATAGCATGTCAGTGGCAATGTGTGCTGCAGCATAAGTTGACGTTTCTATAGAGTAGGCAAACCTAAATACAAAGTGTGCTGAAATTGAACACTGGAACAAAGTTTCGGGCCAACCTCAATGTCTAGTTGTCACCTCCCTCATAAAATTACCTGGTGTAAAATGACCCCCCCTCTCCTTCCCTCCCGATGCCTCCTCACACACCTATATAGCTTACTGGTGTCTAGTGTTCCTCCTTCCCTCCCTTCTACAGTTCTCTGGAGTTTAGTCCTCCTTCTCCATACCGTTAAATGGTCTCTAGGGGCCCCCTCCATTACTCATACAGTTCCTTGGAGTCTAGTGCCCCCTCTTCACAGTTCCCTGGTATCTAGTGGTACCCTCCCACTCCTAAACAGTTACCTTGGACCTAGTGGTCCCCCTTTACACCCTGAAACAGCTTCCTGGTGTCTACCGACCACCTCCCCCCCCCCATATAAAGTTCCCTGATGTCTAGTGCCTTCCCCCTTCCTTCCCCATATGGCTTCACTGATGATTTAGAGCTTTACCTTTAATATAGCTTTCCTGGTCTAGTGGGCCAAACATAATATAAAGTGGGAAAACCACTTGCTTGCCAAATTTGATGGCTCTGTAGGCCAGATTTGGCCCACAGGCCAGCGTTTGCCATGTATGGAGTCTCAAAGCAAAAGAAGAGATCGGTCATTCATCTCATAACTGGTGGATTTACATAAGCAAAGAAGAAACAGAGGTTTATATATGTATCTGGTTATTTTTAATGGAAGAGCGCGATTTATCTTTCTTGCAAGGTGATAAAAGAACTGCCTTGTCTATCTCTATATGGATGTCATAAAACAAAACAACAACAACAAAATCCTGAACAGCTCAATATCTATGAAGCTTTGTATCTATAAGGCCTGTATTTTTTTTTCTTATCCCAATAATTCATGAGAATATTTATTTTTAATAGGCTGAAAGTGTGAGAAATATTAGGACTTGAGGAGATGAAGCACATGTAACGTTATCTAGCAGAGATCTCTATCAGCACACACACGCTCTTATATCTGTAGGGCACACAGCGAGAAGGCTTACATTCCACATATGTTCAGAAAAGAAGAAATCCTCTCAGTTCTAAGGGCAGAACATAGACACAGATAGGGGTATAACCGAGATAAGGCTTCAAAGAAAAATGCAGGACTCTGTCAACTTTCATCACTAAACATATCCATTCTATAAGATGCTACAACAATCTGGCTTATTTAAAGGGACACTTAAGCCACTGTAAAAATAAAAATCAGTTTTAAGTACCTGGGGCTTCTACCAGCCCCTGCAGTCGTCCCGTGCCCTCGCAGTCAAGCACGGATCCTCCTCGCAGTCACGCGCGGATCCTCTGGTCCCCCGCCGCCAGTTAGTTTTATTTTCGCGGACAGTCCTGGTCACAGGTATCCTTTTTCAGTTCCAGCGCGTCCTGCGCAGGACGCTATTGCGCAGAAACAGGATGCTATTGCGCACTGGACCACGAATAAGGATACGGTTGGCCACGCCTTTCACAGAAAACAAAACTAGCTTGTGACAGGAACTGGAGGATCCGTGAGTGACAGCGAGGGTACGGGGCAACTGCCGGGGGATAGTAGAAGCCCCAAGTAAGTAAAAAAAGTTTTTTTACATTGGCTTAGGTATCCCTTTGAGATGACTAAACTATAGATATATTTTTCTAAGTATCGTCACTAGGAATGAGATTCCAAATTCCTCGAAATTCCCACCACATTACCGAGACTTAGAAATTTGTAACCAAACACAAGACTTGGAAGTATTGGACCAATCAGAGAATCGGTATTGTACTGCGGAAATCAGAATACTGCAGAATTTTTGGGCCAATCATAAGACTCGAAAATATTAGGTCAATTACAGAATAAGAAGTTTAACCTTTTGTGGAGCGCCCATAGTAAATTCTATTCCGAACTTGTGGCTGCGCCTAAGCCTGATGCGGCATAGGATTTACGTCACCTGCTTTTAGCGCTCCTGACGCTATCGCGCGCACCTGAGAGGGGAGATTAAGCTGTCACATATCTCCCCTCACTTATTAGGAGCCATGGCGATTGGCTCCTGATCACCGGCCGACTGTAGTGATCACTGCAATCAGTGGCAGTAGGAGGGGAAGTAGAGGCCCGGGACTCACCTTCATGACGTTCCCCCGGCAATCCTCGCTCCCCTCCACTCTGCTCGCTTTGGTTCTAATGTCAGGTCCTGGCTTGATGATGGAACTTTGCAGCAATGCAAGCAGGGATGAAGGGCAGAGCGGAGGGTGGTAGAGCTGCTCATCGCTGGAGCTTGGGAGGTGAGTACAGGCTGCTGGCTATTCTGGGGACACCTATCTATGCTGGGGACACCCATGCCTAGCTATCTATACTGGAGATACTGCTGCGTGGCTATCTAAACGTGTCCCCCACTTCCATGTTAAAATGCTCTGGTCCTTAAGGGGGGTTAGGCTGCCGGTCCCCAGTAGGTTAATGTGGTTGCAAACATCTGCAAAAAACAGCGGATTAAAAAAAAAAAAAAAAAAAAAAAAAGTTCACAATTAACTAATTTTATTGACAAAAAAATAACATTTCACGGAAACTGTTACCGGTAGATTCCGTTGGAGTTGGCATTTCCTACCATCCCTAATTGTCACCTGCTTGCATACCTTACATACATACATGGTTGGTCTCCTGAAACACTGCATGGATCACTATGATTGCTTTTTATAGACCCACTACCAGTTCTAGCCATTATGGGGCCCTGGGCAAAAAATACATCAGGCCCCTCACCTCCCCCCCAATCTAATGCAACATTATGTGCCAAAGAGGCCCCCCCCCCCCCCCCCCAAAAAAAAAAAAAAAGATGTAGAGGATCAGTGTTCAGATCTCAGCTCTTCCTATTCAGTAAGCCAGCACCTATTCAGTAAGGAGTTCTCTGGGCAAGACTCCCCAACACTGCTACTGCCTACTGAGTGCTATGGAAAAAAAGGAATTATAAGAACTGGCTGTGTCGCAAGCGCTTTCAGTCCGACAGGAAGAAACCGCTATACAAAAAAAGGAATTATTATTAATTGCGTAACACCGCAGAGTCACTGTTAACTTGAGGGGCGACCTTATAGGGCCCATAAGCCAGTTTTGGGGCTCCAGTTTGCCACTATGGAAATTCCAGTCCCATATAGAGCCTTGACTCTACACACTTAAAGGATTCTTAAAAACACAGCTGTCATCATAGCAGGCCACCCACAATCGCCTAGGCATTAGAAGGTAAATGCTGAGGATGTATGTGCTGTGTAGGAGCTACATAAAGCTGTCTGCTAAATATGCTTTTGCCTTAGAAGGTGTTAGGAAAGTGGAGAGTTAAAGGACACCTGAAGTGAAAGGGATATGGAGGCGGCCATATTTATTTCCTTTTAAACAATGCAAGTTGCCCAGCTGCTAATCGTCTGCCTCTAATACTTTTAGCCATAGGCCATGAACCAGCGTGCAGATCAGATGTCTCTGACTGAAGCTTGATTGGATTAGCCACATGCTTGTTACCGGTGTGTGATTCAGACACTACCGATGCATGAAAGATCAGCAGGACTGCCAGGCAACCGGTATTGTTTAAAAGGAAATAAATATAGCAGCCTCCATATCCCTCTCACTTCAGGAATCCTTGAAGTACATTTTATTAGGTAACAACCTTGTAATATTATCACTTAGCCAATAAAAGGTATGATTTAAATCTGAGACACAAAACAGTCCATAAATGTAATAAATACTGTTCAGGTCCCATGGGCAGTCCTCCTGTATCGATGCTACAAACCATTACACACACACAAAAAAATAGAAGAAAAATAAATTGGTACTTGGTAGTTCAGAAAGATGTGAATAATTTAACATTTATTGGAATAAAAAGCTGTGCAAAGAATATGACAACTATAAAAACGTGGTTTTACGGTTGTCGTGTTCTTGTACAGCTTTTTAACAAATATACCCCAAATAAATGTTTAATTATTCACAACATAACTATCTACATTCCCATCTACTAATTTCTCTCTCTCTTTTTTGTTCTCCCCCCAATCATTTAGCTGTACTTTTTCTGGCTTTTACTAATGGCTAACAGACTGCTCAGCTACTATGAAGGTTTGAGAAGCTTTGTTTTGACAATTTGGAAAGTGCCATGAGCTTCCCCTGTTAATGGGTATCTAAAGTTTTACAGAGAAAACAAATAATAAACTAGCTTAAAGCAGCAGGATGAATTCACAAGTGTTTGGGGCAATATTATCTGCTCATATTCGGCCAAATGCTTTATAACTCATTGGATGGCACTTCACAATGCTGATGGACTATGGCCCAAAGCATACTTCAAAAGCAACCAAAGCGTTTTTGAAGGGAAAGAAGTGGAATGTTATGCAATGGCCAAGTCAATCACCTGACCTGAATCCGATTGAGCATGCATTTCACTTGCCGAAGACAAAACTGAATGAAAAATGCCCCAAGAACAAGCAGGAACTGAAGACAGTTGCTCTAGAGACCTGGCAGAGCATCACCAGGGATGAAACCCAGCATCTGGTGATGTCTATGCATTGCAGACTTCAGGCTGCAATTGACTGCAAAGGATTTGCAACCAAGTATTAAAAAGTGAAAGTTTGACTTATGATTATTATTCTGTCCCATTACTTTTAGTCCCTTAACAAGTGGGCACATATGCAAACTGTTGTAAATCCTGATTTGGATGTAAATACCCTCAAATTAAAGCCGTCTGAAGTTAAAGCATTTAGTGTTTGTTTCATTTCAAATGCATTGTGGTTGTGTACAGAGACAAAAATGTTAGCATTGTGTGGATGTCCCAATATATATGGACCTGACTGTACTTGCATTACTGCATGCCTTTGCGTCATCATTGCAGTGATTTGAGTACTTCCGTCACACAATGTCACATTGCGTGAACTGTGCAAGTCTCCATAGACTTGCATGTCCCTTGAGAAGAGAAAAAGTACCAGAGTGCGATGCACCACGTTCAGTGTGCAAGGGGCCTGAATGAAATGGGTGTGTAGCAGCCAATGCCACCTTAGCGGTATGGACGAGCTCAGCTCGTCCATTACCGCCAGAGGGTGCCGCTCAGGCCCTGCTGGGCCGATTTTGATGAAATAAAGAGCAGCACACGCAGCCGGCACTTTGCCAGCCGCGTGTGCTGCCCGATCGCAGCCGCTCTGCGGCGATCCGCCGCGAGCAGCGGCGAAAGAGGGTCCCCCCAGCCGCCTGAGCCCTGCGCAGCCGGAACAAATAGTTCCGGCCAGCGCTAAGGGCTGGATCGGAGGCGGCTTATGTCAGGACGTCGGCTGACGTCCATGACGTCACTCCGCTCGTCGCCATGGCGACAGGAGAAGCCAAACACGGAAGGCTGCTCATTGCGGCCTTCCGTGTTACTTTTGGCCGCCGAAGGCGATCAGAAGAACGCCTCCGGAGCGCCATCTAGTGGGCTTTCATGCAGCCAACTTTCAGTTGGCTGCATGAAATAGTTTTTTTTTTATTTAAAAAAAACCCTCATGCAGCCGCCCTGGCGATCTTAATAGAACGCGAGGGTGGTTAATACATCAGCTGTAAACTAAACTGGATTATTATTTGATTTCTCTGTAAAACTTAAAGAGACACTGAAGTCTCCTATAAATCGTGTTTTTATTTTAAAAATGTGTTTAACATTACTGTCCTACCTAAACCACCGCATCCCCGCCGCTGTGCACTAACTAAATCCCCCCTAACTCGTCCTCCCTCTCCCCTGCAAAATCCACAACTTTCTTGGTCGTGGATTTTGCTACCCTCTACTCTTCCGTGTGAGGCAGAGCTATGAGCTGCAGCTCTGCCTCTACATGTGTCTGTCAGGGCGCATCTCCGCCTCTCCCCGCCCCTCTCAGTGAAGCAAGACTAAAAGGGGCGGGGAGAGGCGGCGATCTGGGCTGACAGACTTTAACGGATTTAGTTAGTGTACAGCGCCGGGGATGCAGTGATTTAGGTAGGACAGTAACGTTAAACACTATTTTACAATAAAAACTGTATTTTTACGAGATTTCAGAGTCTCTTTAAATTAAGGCTGACAGTCTGCAGTTAAAGCACATTGTGTTCGTTTCATTTCAAATCCATTGTGGTTGTGTATAGAGCCAAAAATGTTAGCATTGTGTCAATGCCCCAATATTTATGGCCCTGACTGTAAATGGCCAAAACAAGCAGTGTGCGGTGCAGCTCGCTTGCGAGGACCGATGGAATCCCAGTGATGTACTTCCTGCCCAACAGGAAGTACGTCACAAACCAAGGGGCAGGCCTATAGATATGACCCTGTCACCGCACCATGGCGCAGTGTCATATGAAGACTCATTTCTGTGGTGTGATGGGGTGACTGTGTAAAACCGGCCTCAACTGCACACCTTGCTGGAAATGAAAATGTTGATACAACATATCCACTGTAAACTTGTGGTCGCCATACACGATGAAATTGTTCTTTTTTTTACCAACCAAAAAAATCTGTATAGTAGAGCTTTAGCCACCCTCTGCACCTGCAGCAGTCACATATTAGTGTAGAAGAACTTTATCCAGCCCTCTGCACCTGCCGCAGTCACAAATATAGTGTAGGAGAGCTTTAGCCACCCTCTGCACCTGCCGCAGTCACATATTAGTGTAGGAGAGCTTTAGCCACCCTCTGCACCTGCTGCAGTCACATATTAGTGTAGGAGAGCTTTAGCCACCCTCTGCACCTGCTGCAGTCACATATTAGTGTAGGAGAGCTTTAGCCACCCTCTGCACCTGCCGCAGTCACATATTAGTGTAGGAGACCTTTAGCCACCCTCTGCACCTGCCGCAGTCACATATTAGTGTAGGAGACCTTTAGCCACCCTCTGCACCAGCCGCAGTCACATATTAGTGTAGGAGAACTTTAGCCACCATCTGCACCTGTTGCAGTCACATATTCGTGTAGGAGAACTTTAGCCACCCTCTGCACCTGCCGCAGTCACATATTAGTGTAGGAGAGCTTTAGCCACCCTCTGCACCAGCCGCAATCACATATTAGTGTAGGAGAGCTTTAGTCACCCTCAGCACCTGCTGCAGTCACATATTGGTGTAGGAGAACTTTAGCCACACTCTGCACCTGCCGCAGTCACATATTGGTGTAGGAGAACTTTAGCCACCCTCTGCACCTGCCGCAGTCACATATTAGTGTAGGAGAACTTTAGCCACCCTCTGCACCTGCTGCAGTCACATATTGGTGTAGGAGAGCTTTAGCTACCCTCTGCACCTGCCGCAGTCACATATTCATGTAGGAGAGCTTTAGCCACACTCTGCACCTGCCGCAGTCACATATTAGTGTTGGAGAGCTTTAGCCATCCTCTGCACCTGCCGCAGTCACATATTAGTGTAGGAGAGCTTTAGCCACCCTCTGCACCTGCCGCAGTCACGTTTTAGTGTAGGAGAGCTTTATCCACCCTCTGCACCTGCCGCAGTCACATATTACTGTAGGAGAGCTTTATCCACCCTCTGCACCTGCCGCAGTCACATATTAGAGTAGGAGAGCTTTATCCACCCTCTGCACCTGCCACAGTCACATATTACTGTAGGAGAGCTTTATCCACCCTCTGCACCTGCTGCAGTCACATATTCCTGTAGGAGAGCTTTAGCCACACTCTGCACCTGCTGCAGTCACATATTGGTGTAGGAGAACTTTAGCCACCCTCTGCACCTGCCGCAGTCACATATTAGTGTAGGAGAACTTTAGCCACCCTCTGCACCTGCCGCAGTCACATATTAGTGTAGGAGAGCTTTAGCCACACTCTGCACCTGCCGCAGTCACATATTCGTGTTGGAGAGCTTTAGCCACCATCTGCACCTGCTGCAGTCACATATTCGTGTTGGAGAGCTTTAGCCACCATCTGCACCTGCTGCAGTCACATATTCGTGTTGGAGAGCTTTAGCCACCCTCTGCACCTGCCACAGTCACATATTAGTGTAGGAGAGCTTTAGCCACCCTCTGCACCTGCTGCAGTCACATATTCGTGTTGGAGAGCTTTAGCCACACTCTGCACCTGCCACAGTCACATATTCGTGTTGGAGAGCTTTAGCCACCATCTGCACCTGCTGCAGTCACATATTCCTGTAGGAGAGCTTTAGCCATCCTCTGCACCTACCGCAGTCACATATTGGTGTCGGAGAGCTATAGCCACTCTCGGCACCTGCTGCAGTCACATATTAGTGTAAGAGAGCTTTAGCCACCCTCTGCACCTGCTGCAGTCCCATATTCCTGTAGGAGAGCTTTAGCCACCCTTCGCACCTGCTGCAGTCACACATTAGTGTAGGAGAGCTTTAGCCACCATCTGCACCTGCTGCAGTCACATATTCATGTAGGAGAGCTTTAGCCACCCTCTGCACCGGCCGTAGTCACATATTCATATAGGAGAGCTTTATCCACCCTCTGCACCTGCCGCAGTCACATATTCATGTAGGAGAGCTTTAGCCACCCTTCGCACCTGCTGCAGTCACACATTAGTGTAGGAGAGCTTTAGCCACCATCTGCACCTGCTGCAGTCACATATTCATGTAGGAGAGTTTTAGCCACCCTCTGCACCGGCCGCAGTCACATATTCATATAGGAGAGCTTTAACCACCCTCTGCACCTGCCGCAGTCACATATTCATGTAGGAGAGCTTTAGCCACCATCTGCACCTACCGGAGTCACATATTAGTGTCCTTGACAGACTGAGCACCAGACAACCTCCAACAGGCACATCTCTCTTTTCAATATTTTAATAAAGTCTTGATTATGTCAGAAGCCTTGCTATGCGGCGGATCAATGGCATTTGTTTACTTGTAGAGTTAGAGAATGCTTATTTGACAAACTTCACATCCTCACCATGGAGGCCACTTGCCAGTCAAGCAATTTGTCGATAACTAAAAGAACAAAATAATCTCCATTTTAATGAGGGGAAAACACAAGAAAGACAAGAGATAAAGGTGAGCATGAAATGTCAGCTACCTGTAACGTAAACAATGACATTTCCACGCTGCACGGCTCGAAATAGGCCAAGCCGGCATCAAACTGAAAGCTGACAGAAAAGTTTAGCCTTTTGTACCGATGTAGCCATATACCAATATCTGCTATTAGTGACAAGAAATAGCATCTCTGGATAGACTGCAAGAATCATATGTACCATCTGCATTATTCTATGTTTTTCTTCATCTTCCAATGCAGATAAAGTGCGTGAATATGGCCTTTTCAGCATTGTGTTGAGGTGTGAATGTAGCGCATGCCATATTTTTGCTTGTAATTAAAGAGTAACTGTCGGGCATAAAATAAAAAATCAATTATTTTTATCTGGTAAACAAGTAATAAGGATGCTAACCAGGCAATCCAAAAGTTAAAATCACTATCACTTCTCTTGTTGATAAATGATCATTCCCCAGTTTACATCACTCTTATTTAGTACACAGAAAATGTGGTACACAAAAGAGAAGTTGCAGGGCATGCTGGGTTGTCTTTTTTTGCTTCTCTGCTTTACCCTCAGACTTAACTAATGCAGCCTGATTGGCTGAAGCCCTCCTGTTTTCCCCTCCCACATCTCTGTTTCTCTCAGATTGGCCACAATTTCTCAGGCTGAAACAATGCACTTTCTATAGTGAAGGGCGGGCAAATCAGGCAAAGGAGACTAAGGGTGGATATTACATCACGACTGGCTTCAAAATAGCCACTGTAAATATGGAAACCGTCTAGAATAGGATTCTCTACTTTTCCTTTATAAAATTCACAGGAATCATAACGTGGACAGTGCAATACATATTTTATGTAAGTAGAACAATTATTTATCTACTTATATATTTATTGTTTAAAGTTAAAGTTAAAGTGACATGATGATGTGCATGTACTGTAGCAAGCATAAAAATAAATAAATACGGTGTGTTCCTTTTCTTCTTTCCCTGCTTGAAAGAGTTAATATTCATGTATACAACTCACAGTTTTTCTCCAGCCAGGACCTAGTCGGACTGTAGGGTCCCTCAATGATAAGGAATAACAGCCACAAAACACTTTACTGGCAGTAAACGGAGCTTCAGGGGATAGATAAAAAGGCCAATAGTGTGTATATTTTAGCTCCATGAAACACAGGACAGACTTTGTCATTGAGCTGCGACAAAACATTAAATCTATTTTTTTTAAGTTTTCAAACTTGGCATAAAACTATGGCAAATTTTAAACTAATTTTTAAGAATAGAATGACAAAATGGCTAATTTAGGCGCCGCCATAGACTGTAATATGAATTACAGCTATAGCTGGGTTTAGTGCGCATGAACGAGCAGATACGCTACTGAGATTACACAACACATCGCAAGGAGCGTGTAACTTCTTATCAGAGGGAGAGGATATTTCTAGCCAGAACGGGAGTTGCTCTCCTGCCCCTACATGGTTAATGAGCTTTTCTGACCTCCGTCGCTTAACCACTTCGCATCCAGACCTTGTTTCCCACTTATGGACCAGAACAGTTTTGACAGTTTAACTTGTCCTTATTTAATCAGAAATAACTTTATCCCTACTTATGACACAGAAATGAAATACAGTGGCTTGCAAAAGTATTTGGCCCCCTTGAAGTTTTCCACATTTTGTCACATTGCTGCCACAAACATGAATCAATTTTATTGGAATTCCACATGAAAGACTAATACAAGTGGTGTACACGTGAGAAGTGGATAGAAAATCATACGTTTCAAAACATTAAAAAAAAAAACTGCAAAGTGGGGTGTGCGTAATTATTTGGCCCCCTGAGTCAATACTTTGTAGAACCACCTTTTGCTGCAATTACAGCTGCCAGACTTTTAGGGTATGTCTTTACCAGCTTTGCACATCTAGAGACTGAAATCCTTGCCCATTCTTCTTTGCAAAACAGCCCCAGCTCAGTCCGATTAGATGGACAGCCTTTGTGAACAGCAGTTTTCAGATCTTGCAACCGATTCTTGTTTGGATTTAGATCTGGACTTTGACTGGGCCATTCTAACACATGGATATGTTTTGTTTTAGACTATTCCATTGTTGCCCTGGCTTTATGTTTAGGGTCATTGTCCTGCTGGAAGGTGAACCTCCGCCCCAGTTTCAAGTCTTTGCAGTCTCCAAGAGGTTTTCTTCTAAGTTTGCCCTGTATTTGGCTCCATCCGTCTTCCCATCAACTCTGACCAGCTTCCCTGTCCCTGCTGAAGAGATACACCCCCCTAGCATGATGCTGCCACCACCATATTTGACAGTGGGGATGGTGTGTTCAGAGTGATGTGCAGTGTTAGTTTTCCGCCACACATAGCGTTATGCATTTTGGCCAAAAAGTTCGGTTTTGGTCTCATCTGACCAGAGCATCTTCTTCCACATGTTTGCTGTGTCCCCCACATGTCTTGGGGCAAACTGCAAACGGCACTTCTTATGCTTTTCTGTTAACAATGGCTTTCCTCTTGCCACACTTCCATAAAGGCCAACTTAGTGCAGTGCACAACTAATAGTTGTCCTATGGACAAAGTCTCCCACCTGAGCTGTAGATTTCTGCAGCTCCTCCAGAGTCACCATGGGCCTCTTGACTGCATTTCTGATCAGCGCTCTTCTTGCTCGGCCTGTGAGTTTAGGTGGAAGGCCTTGTCTTGGTAGGTTTACAGTTGTGCCATACTCCTTCCATTTCTGAATAATCCCTTGAACAGTGCTCCGTGGGATGTTCAAGGCTTTGGAAATCTTTTTGTAGCCTAAGCCTGCTTTAAATTTCTCAATAACTTTATCCCTGACCTGTCTGGTGTGTTCATTGGACTTCATGATGATGTTACTCCCAATATTCTTAGACAACCTCTGAGACCGTCACAGAGCAGCTGTATTTGTACTGACATTAGATTACACACAGCACTCATCAAGCAATGTCTATGGGCAACTGACTGCACTCAGACCAAAGGGGGCTGAATAATTATGCACACCCCACTTTGCAGTTATTTATTTGTAAAAAAATGTTTGGAATCATGTATGATTTTCGTTCCACTTCTTACGTGTACACCACTTTGTATTGGTCTTTCACATGTAATTCCAATGATTCATGTTTGTGGCAGCAATGTGACAAAATGTGGAAAACTTCAAGGGGGCCGAATATTTTTGCAAGCCACTGTATATATTGTTTTTTTTTTTCAAGACAAACTAGGCTTTCATTGCATGCCATTTTTTCTCTTAAACAATTTTGTTTTCTATGAATTTAATGGGAAAACAAGGAAAAAAACCACATTTCTCAGTTTTACCAATTCCAGTTAAAAAAAAAGTGCTACTGTAGATAAAAAACACAAATTTTGTTTGGCTATTCTTACCGCTCATCACAAAACTTAGATTATGTTCCTGTCACAATTTATGGTGAAGATATTTAATTCTGAAATAATGCTACAGAGTGTATTTTTCACTATGAACTGAGAAAATAAAAGTATTTTTAATGGTAAAAATCTATCTCATTGGCTCAGGGAACATATATTTCCATTCACCAATTAGTGATGCCCAATCCTGCACAGCACTGCTTCTGCTACAAGATGTATATCTACTGACTCGCGGCTTAAATGAAGTCACAGAGGACGTAGATATACTGTAGTTGTGGATAAAGTGTTTAATTGTGTATTTCCATCCCCCCAGCTGCAGCAATGTGTGCTGTCACACACCACTTTACTTTTCACCAGCTATTTACTTTTTTTTTTTTTTTACTTGGGCCTCTTGTGCACATTATTTTTATAACTAAAATCAGCTATGTTCGCCATACTGCCCATTTAATCAGCTCTGTTGAGACTCTAATTACCACACCTGTGTATGTTTGTGGTTTCCTGCAAAATATGTACTGTTGGTGGGCCTTGAGGATGGGGATGAGAAACTCTGCTCTACAGGACTCCCTCTTCCTAGGTAAGTAAGTGATTTTTGACGCGAGGGTACACTTTACAGTGGGGTCGGAAGGAGGAGGGGGGTTTTAACAGAGGCATGTTTTCTGCTCCATGACATACCTGTGTGACCCTCCTGCACTGTTCTCTGCCCCCCAGTGCCGCTATATCACCTATAGAAAACACCGACAAGCAGCTTGTCGGCATCTAACTGGGGAAGGGGCGTCCCTTGCAGGAGAAGCACTCCTGCAAAATGCCCACAGGGGCGTTCCAAATGCTCCTTCCCCAGTTGTGATTGGGCAGCTCTGCCTCTCCCATGCTGCTCCCCCGCCTCCCTGCTCTGTGCTCTGTGTTGAAACACACAGAGCTGCAGCATCATGACCCCAGGGGTCACGAAAACTGAAAGTAGAAGATTTCTGGCCACACGAGCGGCAGAGAGCCACATTAATTGAGACTACCAGATTTGGCTAGCCCCCCGGATCAGGCAGTATTTTTTTTTTAAAGTTCCGGCTTGGGTTCACTTTAAGGCTTCCATCGCTATCTCTTTGAAAAAAAACAACAAAAAAACAATTTCTTAAGTAGACATGCTGATATTTTGGTGTAAATTATTTCTGAGTTAAGCACTTGGAGAAGGCAAGCAGCCAGTGGGCCAGGGTTCAGTCACAACGCCTTTAAAGAGAAACTCCAACCTAGAATTGAACTTTTATCCCAATCAGTAGCTGATATCCCCTTTTACATTAGAAATATAATGATTTTCACAAACAGACCATCAGGGGGCGCTGTATGACTGATTTTGTGCTAAAACCCCTCCCACAAGAAGCTCTGAGTACCGCGGTACTCTGGGCAAACTGCCACAATGTAATAATGTTCACAGACAGGAATTAGCTGTTTACAGCTGTCTCTAACAGCCAAAACAGCTAGGAGCAGCTACATAACCTGCCCACAGTAAAAATGTCACCATGTAATAAATGTCAGAATGTAAACCGGGGAGAGGAAAGATTTTACAATGACCAAACACTGACTAAATCATTTATACATAATTATGGTAAAAAATGAAGCACTTTTTTTTACTACATTATTTTCACTTGAGTTCCTCTTTAAGGTTTTAATATAAGAAAATCAGCCTAACAGTCGGACAAGGAACTTGTTATCAGAAATAGCAGCAATTCCCTCTTTTTCTGTTGCCATTAAAAAGTGGCCCCTCTGAAATGCTTAGTAAGGAATGTGGTGAATACATTTCTATCCATGTTAAAGACCAACAGAGGGTAACCTGAAGTAGCGACATCTGAGGGTCACATACGGCTTTAACAAATGTTTTTGTTGCACATATTTTCTTTGATGTAGACAACCATTACTGACCTTGTTCTAAAAATGCTACTTGCATGATAAATTCATTTTCTGCCTTTAACTCTTTGAGCCTGCAACCACAAAGCGAACAAAAAAAATCAGGTGTTTTGATCCCAGTGTGCTGTTCAAAGCAGATCTAAAGTCTGCAACAAACCACAATTAAAAAAAGGTCTCCCGACACCTTACTGACTATAGCTGTACAACTTGCTTTTGGTTTAAAGTAATGTCATCTGTGTAAAAATAACAATGCACCCCTCCCCACAGGTCACATTCAGTTAGTAGTAGAAGTATAATAATGTAATATCCAGGTCAATCTTTAATGACCACATTGCTCATTTTAAACTGTGCAAATTTTCCATTTTACCTTACCTATAAAACATTATCTACTGCATTCAGAAATACAAAAAAACCTAAATGGAAGCCCTACAGCTTAGTGCTGATAATGCTTCAGGAGCAAATACAACTAAACCCAATCATATTAACCCTTTTTTAAAAAAAATAAAAGTTTGTCCTTAGAACTTAAAGATGATCTGTAATGGAAAAAAAAACCTCTGGGGGATACTTACCTCAGAAGAAGGAAGCCTCTGGATCCCCCATCCTCCTCCGTCCCTCTGTTGATTTGCACGGGTTCCCTGAAGTGGGGCGAGGTAAATATTTACCAACTGTGATCCTGCGCAGTCGCTGTAGCGGCTTTCTGTTCGGGTTAAAGAGACTCTGTAACAAAATTTTCAGCCTTAGTTCTTCTATCCTATAAGTTCCTTTGCCTGTTCTAATGTGCTCTGGCTCACTGCAGCTTGTCCTAATTGCACAGTGGCTGTGTTATCTCTGTTATATGATCTAATCTGTTTTCTTCTGTCGGCACAGTCGGGCTAATGCTGGGAATACACGTTTCGTTTTTGCCTTCGTTTAAACCTTCGTTTCGATTGTGCCTTTTGTCCTTTTCGATCCCGAAATAATCGACCGTACGGTTAATATCACCACCCACGGTTTCGTTTTTTTTTTCGATTCTGATGGTTTCGTTTTTCCAATGATCGAAGGCTGCAAAGAAACGAAACGTAGTACAGGGACGGACGGCATAAACTAATATATAATCGATCTGAACAGCCATCAAGCCTACCAATGGCTCGATTAGATGGATAAAGAGAGATAATATCAAACATGTTCGATCACTAGTCGTTCGTTTTTGGGGTCTATTAATCGAAACTATAATGAGATTATGACTATTTTCACATACGTTTTCAACACTCGATTCGTTTACCGAACGAATCGAAGGCTAAAACGAAGGCAAAAACGAAACGTGTATTCCCAGCATAAGGCTGGAATGTGTGGAATGTGCAGGGCTGCTTGTGATTGGTAGAAGCTATACACACCCCCTCCAGGCCCCCTGCAGGCTCTGTATGACTCACACACTCTGCTTATATGAGACTATCACAAACTGGTTAGTTTGTTTGCAACACTGCCTAAAACTGGCAATTACAAGCCAGGTTTGCAGCAGAGAGTGGCAGAAACAGCACAGAGGGGCCCAGGAGAACATAATGAATAGAATGGTATGCTTTTTGCTGTAAGAATTTTAGAGTACAGATTCTCTTTAAAGAGGAGCTGTTAGGTATAAGGTCTCAGAGAAAATAAACACATATATCAGTAGCTAAAGATTGGCTGTACTTACATTACATATGCATTTCACTGTCCACGTTTGGATTTCACAGAATTTGTATATAGTATATGCAGAGATAGATGCTCCTGACAGCTCATGGCAGGCTCCATGTTTTTCTGTCAAATGTGTCGTCATGTCCTGCCTGCTTCCTGATCACAGAAAAGCTCGTACTGAATAACACAGTGTGCAGTGAATATTAATGAGCCATGTGGCTAGGAACAATAGCTGACTCCTGCAGTGTACTCTGCCCGGAGATTTATCAGTGCTACGCGCTGGACTGATTACAAGCTGCTGTAACGTCTCATTAGCAGCCGAGGGGAGGGCCCCAGAATGCTTTGCAGTATAGTATGCGGCTTGCGTCCTCTTGGGTCTAATTAGCTTTGCTGATAAGCACACATCAAAGGTAAGAGAGATTTTTATCTTCACTAATGCCTTTCTGGCTTCCTTCTAAACTGTTTAACACAGGAGAATAGAGGTTTAAATTAGCTTCTGCAGCCTGACAGTTACTCTTTAAGGCAGAAATAGCCAAACCCGATCGGATCTGCTGTACTGTGCAGGGGCGTGTCCTTTGTGCGTGCGCAGTAGAGCGGTTACGATCGGGTTTGGCTATTTCTGCCTTACCCGAAGGAAGAGCCGCTACAGCGCCTGCGCTGGATCCCGGAGTGATAAATAAATCTTAACTTGTCAAGCTGGTCGGGGAGGATTTGGGGGAGCCAGGGCTGGATTTCTGCTGTCTTCAGAGGTCAGGGAAGCCTAATTGGGACCCTGAGGCTTTCTTTTCCCGAGGTAAGTATCCCCCAGAGGGAATTTTTTTCAGTTACAGAGTCTCTTTAAGGCCTGAACTGTCGGCTGAGGTGGACTATAACAACCAATCCAGCATGTGTACAGGAGCCCCGACCTCCGTCCAACCACCGGCAGTTGCTCCATCGACCTTCCGCGCCCCACTTTGCAATAGAACGCATTGTTGGCCTTCAGGCCAACTACGTGTCTTTACATTCTCGGCCCAGCAATGTCGCCTGGGAGAGCGACCCCCAATCTCTGTCAGGCAGCATCCATCTAGTGTGTGTATAGGCCTTTAGAATTAGTGCTAATCTATTTATGCCAGAGGTGGCCAAAGATTTTAGGCCAAGGGCCATATTGCTGTTGTTGAGAGTGCTAGGGGGCTGAATTAACAAAATTAAACACAATTTTTGCTGATCGCTGTTAGGTACACTATGCCTGTGACAATTTACCAACATATTTCCATGGGAAATGACCCATATACACTGCTGCTGGCACTTACCTGCGGCACCGCATCTACGGCCTGCGGGCCGCATGAAATAACTGTAGTGAACTTTGGGGGCCACCAGAAATGGATTTACGGGCCGCATTTGGCCCCTGGGCTGGTCTTTGGACATGCCTGATGTGAGCATAGTGTACATTTTGACTGTAGATGAGCTCTGAAGTGTAACTTTGATAAAAAGAAAAAAAGGTAGGGAGAACCGTTATAAAGAGCTTTATCAGGAAAGGTCCCAGAGGCCCTTAGTGCATTTTCTTTTTCCTCCTCATGGTTAGATATATGGAGAGTATCAGTTGTGTCTTTAAAGCCATCCAACCCACTGTTTCCACAGACACAGGTCCATGTATGCCTTTCCTTGAATGCGGCTCTAATTTGTGGTTTCAAAATGTAATTATTCCTCCTTGCTTTCTCACTCTGCCCAGTACACACAGGTCTGCCCAGAGCGATGTACATACATGAGTTAAATATATTTACTGCAAAGTGAAGGTGATCCTATCCTGTATTTCAGGGTTTACCGAAGAGCTATGGAGCTACTCCGGCTGTTTTTCAGCGGCATTAAAAGCTGCTGAGGTAAAGGCAATAATGATTTGTGCATTGTGAAAGTGCCTTCAGGTTCCCGAACAGCTGAATGAAATACACATCTGATGTGAGCACGTCACGGAAATAAGACTTTACTTCAGGAGGGATGAAGGCCGAGGAAATGAAACCGAGGCCAGCAGCTGCACTCGCTAACTCTGGGGATTTGCTGACCAGCTCTCCACCACAAAGGTATCTGTACAGTCATCTTATAACTGATGGATGAAGGGAGCAAAGTACATAGCTGAGGACAGATTAAACCCCCTCGCCTTTGCTTCTTTATGGGTGTCTCTGTCCACTACAAGTCCTCAGAGAATGAGTCATGAATCACTCAGATGTGACTGGCGGGGAAGAATGATGTCATACAGAATCCCATGAGCTTCAAGTACTCTTTGTTTTTGTTTTTTCTGACTGCAATGTTATATGTTTTTCCAAATTTCTACAAAACGTTCCAGAGAGGGAACCAGAGGTGAGAGGGATATGGTGGCTGGCATTTTTATTTCCTCTTTAACATTACCAGTTCCCTGGCAGTCTTACTGATGTATTTGGCTTCAGTAGTGTCTGAATCCCACCAAAAGAAACAAACATACAGCTAATCTAGTCGGACTTCAGTCAGAAACATCTGATCTGCATGCTTGCTCAGCGTCTATGGCTATAAGTATTAGAGGCAGAGGATCGGCAGGCGAGCCAGGCACTCAGGGGTGGATTTCTGGGAGTCCCGGGACTTGGGAAGCTGTAGCCCAAGGGGCGGTATGGAGGAGGGACAGCTGGACATGTAAGAGGCGCTGCGGCATGTGTGAAGTGGCTGCAAATGGGGAACAAGACATGGAAGAGGGAGGCTGCTGCTCAAAAGAGCTGTACATGGAGGAGAGGCCTGCTGATCATGGACATTACGCATGCAACAGGGGGCTGCATATGAAATGGGGGACACTGCTGCACATGGAAGGGGATCAACAAGAAAGTTGGCCTAGGGGCGCTAAAAGTATACATTCGGCCTTGCAGGCAATTTTCAATGTTTAAAGGGAAATAAATACGTCAGTCTCCCCATCCCTCTCACTTCAAAGCAAAGCTAGATGGATGGACTGAAGTTTCTGTGTTGGATGGAAAGTGGTTAGAACAAAATATTACATGAAGTACCAGGAATCTCGCTGAATGCTTTCCAAATGGTAATACAACTTAATGTAATACATAGAGGTGTCTAATTCCTAGAAGGTCATGTGCTATGGATTTCATGCAAGTCCTGATCTGCAGGAGATATAAGAGACAGAATAGAGATTGTATACAGATTCCCTGGAAGTGTGCAAATCTTATTAATACTGATATAATATTCTTAAGTTCAAGATCAGTAATTGAGGTTGAGACGTGTACAGGAGAACCTGGGGAACTATCCTTAACAGGGGAGAATAAGCCATATTCTGGAGCTTTCTTTCAAGTCAGGGGCGTTGCTAGCCCCAAAGATCAGTGGCACGTGCTCCGAATCTATTCTGGGTTGGCCCGGATGTCCCCCAGGCAGTGTCATCTATGTTGCCTCAATGGTGGGCATGCTGGGTGCTGTGGTGCCATGCTGGGTGCTGTGGTGCCTCTATGTGGGCATAATGGGTGTAACGGTGCCATGCTGGGAACTGCGATGCCTCTATGGGGCATGCTGGGTGCCTTGTGGTGCCTCTATGTGGGCATAATGGGTGTAGCGGTGCCATGCTGGGCACTGTGATGCCTCTATGGGGCATGCTGGGTGCCTTGTGGTGCCTCTATGTGGGCATACTGGGTGCAGCGGTGCCATGCTGGGCACTGTGATGCCTCTATGGGGCATGCTGGGTGCCTTGTGGTGCCTCTATGTGGGCATAATGGGTGTAACGGTGCCATGCTGGGAACTGCGATGCCTCTATGGGGCATGCTGGGTGCCTTGTGGTGCCTCTATGTGGGCATACTGGGTGCAGCGGTGCCATGCTGGGCACTGTGATGCCTCTATGGGGCATGATGGGTGCTGTGGTTCCTTTATGGGGGTATGCAGGGAGCTGTGGTGCCTCAATGCGAGGCCACTAGAAGGTCAGGGAATGCTATGGGGGAACTGCCAGATAACCTGTCAGCAGGCCAGCCTGCCCAGCAGAAAGCCAGACCAGCCAGCACAGAAGCCAGGTAACTGCCTAGTTATGTTTAAGTGACACTGACTATTTATGTGATATGCTGCATTTATTATTATTATTATTATTAATAATGGAGAGGGGGCTTGATCTAACATTTTGCTAGGCAGGCCTACTTAGACCACTGTTAAGATCATGTAAATTTAGCTCCACCCATGACCACAACCACATTCTGGTGCATGGCCACACCCATTTTCCGGCTGGAGTGACCAAAAGTGCCCCAGATCTCTGTTAATCCTAGCAACGTCCCTCTTTCAAGCCTTCAAAGTAATCCTTAAAGAAAACCTGAACTGAAAATTAAAAGTCAAAATAAGCATACACAGGTCATACTTACCTTCCATGTAGTCTACTCCTCAGTGTCTTTCTCCTGTCCCGCGTCCTGTTTGTTCACTGTGATCAAGGGAATTTTCCGTCCTCCATTTTGAAAATGGCCATTACCCATAACAGCTTCCTGGTCAGCACACAGTTAAACTGTAACATCGCCCACTTGAGCCATAGGGAAACATGGACATTACCTGGTACATCAGTTTTCCTCTCAGCTATAACTGACAGCAACTGATATTTTATTGACAGCAACTGATATTTTATTGACAGCAACTGATATATTTCAGATCTGACAAAATATTGTCAGAACTGGAAGGGATTATTGTCAGAAGAAAATGGTGAGCTTCTGAAAGGAACTGGTGACAAGGTAACTATGTAATGTTTATTTGAAGTTACCTCATGTGTTTATTTTAAATATTTTTACTCAGTACAGGTTCTCTTTAAAGAAAACCTGAATTAAAAATTAAAAGACAAAATAAACATACACAAGTCATACTTACCTCCTGTGTAGTCTACTCCTCAATCTATTTTCCCTCTCCTGCGTCCTGTTTGTCCACTGTGATAAGTGGAATTCTCCGTCCTCCATTTTGAAAATGGCCATTACACCATAACAGCTTCCTGGTCAGCACACTGTTAAACTGTAACATCGCCCACTTGAGCCATAGGGAAACATGGACACATCAGTTCTCCTCTCAGCTGTAACTGACAGCAACTGATATATAACTGACAGCAACTGATATATTTCAGTTCTGACAAAATGTTGTCAGAACTGGAAGGGATTACTGTAAGAAGAAAATGGTGAGCTTCTGAGAGGAACTGATGGCAAGGTAACTATGTAATGTTCATTTAAAGTTACCTCATGTTTTTATTTTAAATAATTTTACTCAGTACAGGTTCTCTTTAAAGAGGAACTGTCGCGAAAATCTTAAAATTTAAAAAAATAAGTATATTTCTCCCAGAGTAAAATGAGCCATAAATTATTTTTCTCCTATGTTACTGTCACTTACAGTAGGCAGTAAAAATCTGACATTACCGCCAGGTTTTGGCCTAGTTAATCTCTTTATGGGGGATTCTCAGCATGGCCTTTATTGTTTATAAAGACATTCTCTGAAAATGATTTATACAAAGATGCTGGCCAGCCTCCCTACTCGCTGCACACTATTTTGGCAGTTGGACAGAGCAACTGCCATTCACTAAATGCTTTTAAAAATAAAGAAAACCCTGAGAACCCCCCTATGAGAAAATGGGCTATTCCAAAATCTGTTGGTAATGTCAGATTTCTACTACCTACTGTAAGTGACAGCAACATAGGAGAAAAGTAATGTATGGCTTATTTTACTCTGGAAGAAACATACTTCTTATTTGTATGTGTTATAAATTTTAAGATTTTTGCGACAGTTCCTCTTTAAAGAGAACCAGAGATGAAGCACCCTCATGTATTTTACCTTATAAATCAGTGGGAACATGACAGTAAACACCTAATCTGCTCTTTGTTTCATTGTTCTCTGTTTAATCTGACTGTTATCTCCTCTGATAAGAATCCCCGACTGAGCACTCAGTCTAGCTTTGCTACGGAAAGACTATAGCTGAGTCTGTCTTCTCTGGTGTCTTTTCAAGCCCAAGCCTGCCCCCTTGTGGCTCTGCCATAATGACTCAGCTATAATTATTCCCTGCAAAGCCAGACTGAATGCTCAGTCCGGGATTCTTATCACAGCTGATAACAGACACTTTTAGCAGGGAGGATGAAACAGAGAGCATGGTAAGTGTTTTCTTTAATGTTCTTACTGATATATATGGTAAAATACACAAGGGTGCTTCGTCTCTGGTTCACTTTAAGCTCTGGAAATCTGAAAATTCCCAACTTCAGCAGCATGAGTACAAGAGATGAATGATATTCTCAAATTAGGAAAACTACAATGTGCCAACAGAGGTCAGCTGAATACATGTGAAGGGATTTGGCTGTAAGCTCCAGGAAAACTTAATAGATCTGATTAGAGAATTATTTTGGGAAGAAGTTTGTTGCATGAGGTACAGTATATAAGGTATAAAAGTCTTGATTTGCAAAGAAAGAGAAGTTCACTCAACTAAAGGCAAAAAAAACCTGTCAAAAACAATGAACAATGTCACATTGTCAGTAACGACAAGTAGTAGCTGACATGCGTCGGAGCACAGGATCACTCCTTAGCCATAGCTAGTTAATACCACAATGATGCAAACATTTAAAGTTGACCTAAACTCTTGCACAAGACAGAAGAACAACATAGATAAATGCACCCTGTATGTATGTATGTATACAGTGTAGCCTGTCTAATTACCCCTCATCTGTGACTAATCATAACTGTAATTCTATCTCTCCGCTGTATCAGCTGGCTGCCTTGGCAGAGCAGCTAATTTGTAAACACAGGGTGTTAATCCTATGTGTTTCCATGAAAACATCAAGTAGACACACCACAGATTTATTGCAGGATTTGTAGCAGCTGCAACAAAGACATGTTTTTCTTTAAAGGTCATTATGCTGTTGCTTATCTTTCAGAGCAGAGAGGAAGTTCTGAGATCAGGTTTGCTTTAAGCACTTTGAACACAAGCAGGTGGAGCAAAGGCTCAAGGACCACTGTTTGTATTGCTTTCTATGCTCCATCTGGGGATCATCTAATGTCCTGTTTGCACACAGCACTACAAGGTAAGTATTCCCATATTCACTTGTGCCAAAATATCAACAGAAGTGGAGACCTTTCATTTAAAACACAATCTGGCAGTTCTGTGTAGTAACAAGCCTAAAAGCCCTAAAAAGGCAGATTGTCAGCCATAAAATCAAATTCCATTTACCCACTGCTATGTTTACTATGCAGCCTGCAACCTCACCCTGCATTGCAAGCATTCCAATATCATCATAAACGTTTCTGCTGTAGTAAATCTTATCTCAGTCAGCCTGGCTCTAGTTGGTACATTGTCGAGCAGAGGGAAGCGGATTATCACCCCTCCCACATTCCTGCTTCTCACTGATTGGCTGAGAGCAGATCAGTCTAAAGCTGCTGAAATACAATCCATGCTGTGCTTACATGTGTTTACAAAGCAAGCTAGATATGACAGTGCAGATTCTAGGAGAAGAAAAAAGAAAATAAGGGAGGAAGTGACTTAAGGATTGGCTTCAGTCAGAGGCAGTAAAGATGGAAAATTCCTAGAACAGTTTTTTATTTATTAACTATATAGAATTCACTGAAATCAACACATGGAGAGTACAATACACGTTTTGTACAAGTACAAGTATTTATCTACTTATGTATGTATTTTTCTTCCTGGAATACTATGGCTGTCCGTGCTGCTTTAACCTTCCTGGCGGTAAGCCCGAGCTGAGCTCGGGCTATGCCGCGCAGGAAGATATCTCAGCCCCTGGTGGGGCGATTTGCTCCATTTAAAATGCTGTACGCGCAGCTAGCACTTTGCTAGCCACACGTACAGCTTGATCGCCGCGGCGATCGCCCGCACGCAACGGCGCAAGAGGGCCCCCCCGCGTTCCCCGTTACGCGTTCCCCGTTTGCTATAGATGCCGGCGACGACTGCACTAGAGGGACACATGCGCCCTCTAGTGGTGTTTCATGTAGCTACCACTCTGGTAGCTTTACATGAAACAAAAACAAAAAACATTAAAAAAAAAAAAAAAAAAGGATTTTTGCCTATATGGCAAAAAAAATTAACCGCCAGGAGGGTTAAAGGACACCCAAGTTGAAAATAAACTGATGAAATAAACAATTGTATCTATCCTCCCTCTCCTAAAAAAATGACGTTTTAAGATATTCCACAATATTATATTTAAATCTACTTTTTAAGTTGTTACTGTTTTTCTCAATGACGCATTCATTGAAGTATGCCAGAGCTAAAATCTATGAACTATTGACCTTTTTTATCTCTTTCCTGCTCTCAGGAGCCATTTTCAGCTGGAAAGTGTTTTATAGTTGTAATTTGTTATCAGTGAGGGTCACATTGTAGTTTGAACCAGTCCTGACTCACAGAAAGGAAAAAAAGGAGCACATCATAGTTATTTGTGTGCTAAGCACTGTACATACACATTTCTATCTCATCATGTCACATGTCACATCGGGTATCCTTTAAACACAAGCAGGCGGAGCAAAGGTTCAAGGATCACTGTTTGTATTGCTTTCTATGCCCCTACTGGGTATCATCTAATGTCCTGTTTGTGCACAGCAGCACTAGAAGTTTATTATTCCCATATTCACTTGTGCCAAAATATCAACAGAAGTGGAGAGTTTTCATTTAAAACACAATCTGGCAGTTCTGTGTTTCTAAACAAGGCACACGGGCCTTGATCTTTGCTGTGCTGTAGAAACAAGCCTAATAGACCTAAAATCCTGATCAAAAGGAAAAGAAAACAAGCACTCCAGGCTTGTTTACTGAAAGGCCACATCAGTATCAAGAGGGACATTCATGTGTCAGGCATCAGGATGGTAGCCCTCTATCCATCACTCATTCCATGAAGTGTCCAATTGTGGCTCACTTGCTCTTAACAACATTACACTCCTCATAATAGGGCAAACTGCATTATTCAAATGAGTCTAATGGTAATTCCCTGTGTTTTGGCTTTACAAATCACTCTCTTTTATATGGTGCATAATTGATATGATACAACATTGACAGGCATTTCTGCACAAAGAAAGCATTTGCATGCCAGAATCCCGATAAATATGTAAATGATCTGGATAAAAATGTCACATTATTATTTGCAGATGTTAGCAGAGAGCCATTGTTCACAGGGCCTAATCAGATCTTGTTTTATACAGAAGTGTCCGGCGTGTCCGGGGATATTAAATCAGGGCGAAAGATCGCGCTCAGAGAGGACAAATGCAGGAACATGGGCCAGCAGCAGCGGCGCGCACACGCTTACGGGCTACGCCAACCTCATTTGTGCCCTGGGCGGCAAATTAATACACTGCCCATGCACTATTGATGAGATCCGTATTGTAAACATATTGAAATATTAAAATACCCATTTAAACACAGAAGGAGCGGCTTTGTGGTAAAATGTAATTATGTGGATTATTTCTACGGCCTGGGAGATCTGTGGGATGCAGCTGAGTCACAACTGCTTTCTAATTTATCATTTTAAACAGGATCTTTTTGGAAAAATGTACACAGTTTCACTCACTGTTTATTCATCTATAACTTAGCCAATAAATGGTATCATCCTGATTCAAAACGCCTTGCATTTTCAGAAAAGTAACTGCTCTATCTGTGGCTGGATAGTGTAATGATTAAGGGCTCTGCCAGGAGACCTGGGTTCAAATCTCGGCTCTGCCTGTTCAGTAAGCCAGCAACCATTCAGTAGGAGACCTTGGGCAAGACTCCCTAACGCTGCTACTGCCTATAGGGCGCGTCCTTGTGGCCGCAGCTCTGGCGCTTTGAGTCCACCAGGAGAAAAGTACAATATAAATGTTCTGTGTCTTGTCTTGTCAGTCTATTGAGGCATTCTCAACCAGGGTTCTCTGGCATTTCCCCCCATCGTTGGGGAAGAATAATAGAGCACATTATAATATAGGGTACAAGCACTAAATTGTAGGTTCGAATAAAGCTGCCCACACACTGAGCCGATTAGCAGCCGATCGATCGCAAATCGATTGACCAATTTCGATCGATTTCAATCATTCTGACATGCTGGAAAATCTAGGTCGATCTGTTGAGATTGCTTATCATTTTGCATTGGACCTAATGGAAATCTGATGGCAAAAAAATGCCATCACACCGATTTTCTATAGATTTCATACTGAAATCTATTGGAAATCTGTTCCTAGTAAAAAATGTTCCTAAACACATCAGATAGATCAGAGATCTATCTGCTGCTAATCTAACGACTGTATGGCCTGCTTAATAGTGAGTACATCAATAAAAATCACTAGGATAAGGAGACAGTATAATGAGTGGCAGTGTAATAGGGGGGTAGTGAAATAAACAGCCACACCTACTTTTAAAGACCACGCCTCCTGCAAAATAAATGCAGGGGTTCCTCGAGATTAAAACATTGTTTGAAGGGGTTCCTTGGGATCCAAAAGTTATTTGCAGGGTTCCTCCAGGTTAAAAAAGTTGAGAAAGGCTGGTCTATCGGATTTCCTTTTCAGGAAAAACTGTTCTACCTATCTTTATGTACAGTGCAAGTCACAGAAATAAGGAGTGGTTCCACTCATGGGCGTAACTAGAGAGGAGCAGTCCCTGTGATTGCAAGGGGGCCCAAACTGTGGGGGGCCCCCAACTACTAACCTTCCCTTCCTTTGATACAATTGAGTGAAGATCATGATGGCCACACTTGTTTTATAACTGTTGTGAGATGGGCCCCAAGGGCATTAAGGGGAGGAAAGGGGTGTGAACATTGGGAGGACCCCATCAACGTTTCACTGGGGGGGCATGAATTGTAGTTACACCACTGGTTCCACACCTTGAAAAAGAAAGCACAGAAAAAATGGAAGCCCCAATAGCACAATATGTCACTGGTATAGGGCTAGAAGGAGCAAAAGAGTAGTACTCTTAAAGATGGGTTGCAGCCAGGGCAACCAACCAACAGGCAAGTGGAAGATCATAAACTTGCCTCCACTCGGGTATGTCCCAAATGATTTTGGGAGTGGTCACTCTCTCTCTCAAAAAGTATGATCACAGGAGCGGCTGAGCCTCCAGGGACCAAAGTCCCTCGACAAAGGGGGAGGGGTTTTGAAAATGAAACGCCCAATTGGATATAAAACTGGTGGCTTACCTCGAAAACAACACTGGATTAATAAAACAATGGATAGTTTATTTTGCACTGGCAACCCGTTTCGTAGGCCGACTTCCTTGGGCCAACAGTAGAGAACTTGCAATGAGCCGGACACGGTGTGCCTCTCAAGCTACCTTCTTACACAATATGAACGTCCGACTCACTGATGTGCACATCCACACAACAATTCCTGCTGCTATTTCCTGCCAGCATTTAGTGCCAGCCTCATTTCTTGCTATTAAAATAAAGTGGATTCTATACCAAGATTTAGGCCAACTATGTATTTTTCTGTCACCCATAACAGGTTTCTCATAATCCTACACAATTTAATGGAACCCAATTATTACTATTTAAAGCTAAGTTTCCCTTGCAGGTGGCCATTTAGGGAGGCCTCATTGTTTATATTTGTAAAAAAACTGGGAGGATTGCAAATCATTACTAAGTAAATAATGCAGACACACACTTGTAAAAGCTTCTTTGCCAGTATTCTGAACTAAGCAAGAACTGTGATTTTTACTGGCCATCAATTTGATGTTTCTTAAACGTTTAGGCAGAAAATTAAAACTATGCCCTTCTATGTCTCATCAGTATAGGTTGTTGTATTAGATATATTTTCCACTTAGAAATGCGATCGCAATCATGCAGTGATGCAATGGCGTTTCCTAATAATTTCCACCACCGCGATTCAGCTGTGATCGGGCTACAGTCCATTGGGTGTACGGAATGATAGCCGTGTGTTTCACAGTTGCAGTTTGATCAACTCCTTAAAGAGAACCAGATATTAAGAAGCTAAAAGATTTTATACATACCTGGGGCTTCCTCCAGCCCCATAAGCCTGGATCGCTCCCACACCGCCGTCCTCCGCTTCCTGGATCCGCCAGTAGCGGGTCCCGTACTTTCAGCCAGTTGGCCAAAGCACGCGGCCAATTGGCCACATCACAGAGGCTCCCAGCATACCCTTACGCATGCGGCTGCATACTGTGCAGTCGCATGCGTATGGAGGGAGCCCCTGATCATGCGGACAATTGGCCGTGTCCGCCGGAAGTGACATGACCCGGTACCAACAGATCCAGGAAGCGGAGGATGGCGGCGTGGGAGCGATCCAGGCTTATGGGGCTGGAGGAAGCCCAAGGTATGTATGAAATCTATTTCTTTTTTTAAGTCTCCTTCCTTTCTGGTTCCCGTTAAAGAGCTACTGTAGCACTGTAGTGAAAATAACATCATAAATAACATTGCTTATTTTTTTTTTTTTTTTTTTTTTTTTACAATATTCATTTATAGATTATTTAATCATTATTTGCCCATTTAAAATATTTCCTCTCCCTAATTTGCATTCTGAAATTTATCAGTGGTAGTTATATCTTTAGCTGTGTAAGGTGGGCAGTATGGAAGGTTTGTTACTGAAAGTTCTATGCCCAGAGGGAGATACTGCTTGCTTGGAAGTTGGAAACAGTCGTTATTTCCCACAATGCATCGAGTTTCACAGACAGCAAATGGTCAGGACCATGGTCATGACATCACACTGTGGGAGGGGTGTCACCACAATATCAGCCACACAAACTCCCCTGATGATCGAGTCGAGAAAAGGTAAATATTTATCATGGGAAAGGGAGTATTAGTGTGAGGAAACGCGGAAAAGCCGCCGCTAATACTCAGAGTGAGGCGGCTGACTCCGCGTTCAACATGGCAGCTGGCGCGCAGTCGGAGCGCGGAGAAACCGCTGCATGCTCAAACAACAGGGCGGCGGATTCCGCGTCCAATGCGGCAAGTTGCACGCATAGGCCTGCTCCTCTCCGTAATGCGGAGAAAATGCCGCACGCACAAACAGCGGTGCGGCGGTTTCCGCATCCAACACAGCAGAAACATTACAACACATGACTGGTGTGGCTGGGACTGATAGTCCACACTGGTTTAGGAGGATGCGCGCGCGCAGAGAGGCAGGGCCTTTATGGCAGTCAGAAGGGGGTCAGCTGACCAAGCCGGTCAGCTGACAATTTCAGCAACTTTCATTGGTCCAGCACTTAGGGGAGGCGCTGGAGGGCGCTAGTGTATATATACTGGGTGCTGGTCATTCATCTGGTGTCTGGCGTTGCGATCACTACGTGGTAGCACTCAGACCTTGTCAGTATCTGTGTTTATTAGACAGCTTCGTAGGTGTTGATGATCACGGAGCTTACTCCTTAGCCTAGGAATTCTGTTATTATCTGTATTATTATCTAGACCAGTTTCCAAGGTGTTGATGGCCAAGGAACTCACACCTTAGTCTAGGAATCTGTATTATTGCTATTATCTAGTCCAGTTCCTGGAGTGTGAGAATCTAGGAGCTCACACTCAAGTCTAGGCATTGTTGATTATCTGTTATGACCTTCTGCTTTCCTGACCATTCTTCTGATCTCTGATTCTGTACCTTTGTCTTTCTGATACCTTGTTGCCAAACTCTGCTAGCCCCAGGATTCTGCATCTGTCTCCTGTCTCTGTACTGTATCTGTCCGTGTGTTCACGACCTGGCCTGTCCGACCTCGAGAACTATCTCTCCTGTTTAGAGATAGTTCACAGATATGTCGGTGACACTTCCCATTGGTGTCACTCACGTTCTGTCCTTCCCACTCTCTCAGCGTGGCTCCGCCCCTTGGGGAGCATCAGACCTGTGAAAGGAATCTGATCCATAGCAGTATCTCTTACTGCCTAGCACCTATCTTACGGGTGCTTTCCTCAAAGTATTACTGTTGCACCAAACACTCATCTCTCAGGTGTCCAGAGGTTAGAGATATATGTGATTATCGGTGATACTGCAGATCATTAATAATCGGGTATATATCTGCATTCTCGGTGATACTGCAGATCACCGGTAATCAGACCCTCTCTGTGTTACACCGATCGTTACAATTAGCTACTGATTAGGATGACGTTCAACCCTGGGTTAAAGTTTCTCTTTACATGTCTAAACTTTCCATTCAGTCATCTTACTTTGTGAACCTTCCCACTTTGTTTACTTCATATCACTGAGACTTGTCATTTCTTTGTTGAATATTTCCTATCCTCTCTTCTCTTCATGAGATTAGTTAGGGAGTTGGGTTCAAACAAAACTCCAGTGATCTTATTTCTTTAGCTTTCTGGATGAATTTACGTTAAAAAAAAGTGTGTCTCAGTAGGGCTAATTAGTGAGCTTGGTTTAAGTACACCGTCATCGGCTCATTCTGCAAGTAAAGAACCAGACTTGCCCAAAACACAGGATTTCATATTTTTGCTGACAGATGAAGTGCACTGTGGTTTCCTGTATCTCACAAGAACTCATGCTGAGAAATGGTCTCTGAAGCTTGTTAAGATTATCACAGTCATTGTAAAGTGAAAATGACTGCCACACTAGACCAGGAGAATTAACATGGCATAAAATAAACACATTAGTCAAGAGTCCATCAAGAACTTGATGAATGAGCCATGGCCTTGTAGGGGGTAAAGATACAATCTACTGCAGAGGAATATCACAACGGTACCCTGTGAGAAGGAGAGGTGGCCAGGAATGACCCACAGAACAGTGCTTGTACTTACCCTCTCTCTGTACTCAGGTGGACTTCTTTCACAACACCTTCCAAGACTCTCAAAGGGTTGTCAATGGCATTAGAATGCAGCTCATCTCCCCTGAGAGGAAAAAAAATTATACGTATGAACGACAACAAGCGCACTGTATTTCATGTATCAGATTAGCAAAACAAATATAAAACTAGCATTAAATCCAAAAGTAAAATGGGTGCACATCCCACCCAGCAATCCAACAATGAAGCGCCACCTCCCAACAAAACACAGGATCCACTTACTATTTAGATTACAATTAATTATAACCTTTATTGTAAATACTTGGGCATCCATAGGCTTAAAAACACTGGTCCCGACAGGCCTTATTACAAGGCAAAACAGCAACCTCTCTGCACTGGTGGCCTCCCGACCATTGTAAAGGCGAGTGTTTTTAAGCAACTGGATGACCACGTATTAATAATAAAGTTTTATTGGATTGCAATGTGAATGTGCCCTTTGCTCTGCCTTCTGGAAAGTCAATATAAAACTACAATAGTGCCAAACGTGAAAAAAAATTGACTTCATAAACCAACATAAAGATTGCAGTTCTTGGTAGGAGTACCAATCAAGTTTAGCGGCTAGTAGACACCAACTAGAAACTGACATAGCGTATCTCCTTCCTCGTTCCTTTAGACAACTCCAAGTCTTCTTGACCATATGTACTTTTGAATGCCAGAGGTGTCTGGCAGTCACTGTTTCTTACAGATGTTGCAAAGGCATGTTTATAGCTTCACATATGCTGTCCATCAATCTTATGATGGCCATACATGGTACAATAAAAACGTTCGATTATCCCGTTTATTCGATCTAAATGATCGAATCGAATGAATGTTGAAAATATTTTTTTATTCGATCTAACGGAATAATCAAACTACATTAT
The DNA here is from genome assembly GCF_040937935.1 of Hyperolius riggenbachi. NCBI lineage: Eukaryota > Metazoa > Chordata > Amphibia > Anura > Hyperoliidae > Hyperolius > Hyperolius riggenbachi. Next base: position 87,815,871 of record NC_090649.1, on the reverse strand, counting down.
CTAATCGAAAAAAAAAATGGAAAATTGTACCATGTATGGCCACCTTTAGGCTCTGTTGTCTTCTTCGTTTGCCCTCAATTTTTCCAAGCATCAAGGATTTCTCCAAAGAATTCCGTCTTCTCATTATGTGACCAAAAAATTTGAGCTTAACCTATTTTGGTTCCTGGACGTAGTTTCTACGTCCAGGAACCATGCGCGCTACCGCGCGCCCCCGCGGCCGATCGTGTGCGTGCACGCGCACTCTCGGCCGCGGATTCGGTAGCCAAGGAATCAATGTATCGGGCTACGGAGCCCGATCATTGATTCCTCTCCCCCGCTGAAAAAGCGACAGCTTCTCTCGGAAGCTGAGCTTTTTCTGGCCGTCTTCTTCCTGATGCGTCACTCTAAGCGCGTGCTACGCTTAGAGTGACGTCATGTAAACAAACTCATGGCCGCCATCTTGTGGCCAAAAAGTAATACTACACCTGGAAAAAAAGAAACACAGAATTAACACACATTTACATTATAAATCTATTGTTTACCTCCCACCCTCCCAAAAGTACCCTAATAAAATTTTTAGTATAAAAAAACAAAAAACCCATTACAATAAAAAAACAAAAAACATGTAAATATTTACCTAAGGGTCTAAACTTTTTAAATATCAATGTAAAGATGAAATATTTCTATATTTTTTTTATTTTAAACTTGTAAATAGTGATAGATGCAAAATGGAAAAAAATGCACCTTTATTTCCAAATAAAATATTGTCGCCATACATTGTGATAGGGACATAATTTTAACGGTGTAATAACCGGGACATATGGGCATATACAATACGTGAGTTTTAATTATGGAGGCATGTATTATTTTAAAACTATAATGGCTGAAAACTGAGAAATAATGAATTTTTCCATTTTTTTTTTATTCTTCCTGTTAAAATGCATTTACAGTAAAGTGGCTCTTAGCATAATGTACCCCCCAAAGAAAGCCTAATTGGTGGCGGAAAAAACAAGATATAGATCAGTTCATTGTGATAAGTAGTGATAAAGTTATAGGCTAATGAATGGGAGGTGAACATTTCTCACGTGAAAACGACGGAACCTGAATGGGTTAATAGTACTATCAACCCTTCTAGTGAACACTTTGGCATTACTGCTTTAGCAGTCCAGGGAACTCTAAGGTGCGTACATACGTCCAACTTTACACCTGATTGCCATTTAAACTGGTCGTTTGAACAACTTGAAGTGCAAACAACAAGTCGTTCGGACATCATGTACACACTGACCAACAAAGCGGCTGATATGCTAATTTACATGTTGTTTAACCAACTTGACAATGGACTGGGTAGAACAGTGGACTAGATAAATTGACTGATCAAACGACTTACCGTTTGAACATCTATTAGTTGGACAAACGACTAAAAGTCATTTGTACACATGTATGGGGACCTAACAGTCATTTGAACGAGCCCAACAGGTTATCAGTCGCTCAACAGCGCGTGCACACATCCAACTTGTCGTTCAAACCATCACAATTCAAAACCATCAATTTTTCTACACATGGCCTTCTTTATAGTCCAACTTTCGAAGCCATATGTTACTATTTGGAACTCCTCAGTTTTAAAGTGCACCTGAAATGGGGAGCAATAAAAAATGTATACATACCTGGGACTTCTTCCAGCCCCCTCTGGCCTGATCGCTCCCTCGTCGCCCTCAGTCGCCTCCTCGTTCCCCCGCAACTGGCCCAGGAAAATCCTCCATTCGGGGACAGTTGTCGCAGGGGCAGTGTGGCCAGGCGTGCTCCTCCGTTCCGCACATACGCAGTTTGACCTGAACCGGAGGTCTTTCTGAGGGCAACTGCAGACAAACAAGTCGAACAAGGATGGCGTGGGAGCAATCAAGCGATGGGGCTGTGGGAAGCCCCAGGTATGTATAATTTGTTATTTTATGCCCATCTCAAGTTCCCTTTAACTATCTTGATCTTTGTTGGTAAAGTTACAGTACATCTGTGTCCTTTAGTATCTTGTCCAAATTTGCCATAGCTTTCCTCCCAAGTGACAAGTGTCTCTTATTCTCAAGGCTGCAGTCAGTGGCTTTACTACAATTCATTAGACCACCCAGCAAAACTCTGATACCCCCTCCTTCCCCTGCAGCTCCTTGGTACCCTTCATGGCATTATGGCCCATGTCACAAGGGTATAAAAAAGCGTGGCCATCATGATCTCCACATGCATAACAAGTGTAGCCACAAAAACACCTGATCTGAAGTATAGTTCCCTGTATCAGAGGAAGGGAAGGTTAGTAGTTGGGGCCCCCCAAAGATCGAGGCTCCCTTGATTGCAGGGGCTGCTCTCCTCTAATAATGCTCCTAATCTTCAGAGATCTTCGATCCCATGAAATTTCTTACAACTTCTACTCTTTCAATAGCATAACAGCAACATAACTCATCAACATTCAGTCTAACCCAAAGATTCTGTAAAAAGCTCTACTTGTAACAATCTTGTCTCTCACTGGGACAGACTTCATTGGCTGTAATGATATATTTGTGTCTCACATAACAGAACCAGGAAACCACCAACAAAAACTTCTGGTTTTGCCATCTAACAGCCTCCACATCCTCAGTCTTTGTCAATCCATTGCTATCTTTTTTGTAACTCAATACAATAAATAACTACTTACATCAAAAGGTAATGTTTAGGCTTGGAATCTTAGTGTACTACACAATATTTTCCGTATTCCTTGGGTGAATAAAAGGTTTATTATATGAAGATGCAGAATGTACAGTATCTACTTTACTTTTCACTGCTGTTCCACATTGAGGAGGAACACTACAATGTACTGGAAGGCTGCTATAGAATGCTACTGATGATGGTGATTGGAGGCCACACCGTGGAATGTGTCTTCTGCATGTGAGAGGAGGTGAAGGAGATGTGACCGGGTCACATCTTTGATAGAGAAGCTTTAGAAAGACTGATGTCAATGTAATGTAAGCAAAGATGTGACAAGTGCTGTCAGAGACATGCCACAATGGGTTATCTATTGTATGGAATTAGAACAAGATGTATGTTCTTCACAAACGTGCACAAAGATAACACTATAAAGATGTCTGGGAATAATAGTAGCTTACTGAAAAATAAACGAACGTGAATGCCAGGAGCAATAAAAATATTCATGTAGGACTGCAAAAATATGTGATTCATGCAGCTTAACGGTACTTGACCACGGAAAGTCCTCAAGTCCGGGGCCAACTGCACATGTGCTGCCCAGCCACGCTCGCCCCGCCTGCCAGGAGCGTTCTGCACCTGCGCAGACTGGCCCAGACTGTAGGATTTTCTGGGGTTAGTTGCGGATGACGATGAGGTGGAGGAGGACGGCGAGGGAGCTATAAGCCTGGAGGGGGTTGGAGGAAGCCCAAGGTATGTATATATATATATATATTTTTTTTTTATCCCATCTCAGTACACTTTAAGGAGTGTCCCGGCAGGTTTCAAAGTGAGTGAGGAGGAGGAGCCAGGAAGCTTCTATGGGATCCAGAGGCTTCCCTCACCTTAGGTATGTATTTCCTTTATGACCCAAGCTTCAGCTCAAGTTCACGTTAACCTATCTGGGAGAGGTTTTACCTATTTGGTCCCTTAAAGGGACCAGAGGCGTTTTTTCAGTCTTTCACTTCCCGATGACTGTGATCACAGTGATCAAGAGACAGTTTAACTTATCTGGGGCTGCTACTAGACCCCTGTAGCCACCCTGTGCCCATGCCGTGACTAACCGATTCTCCAGTCCCCCACAGCGAGCCAGTTCCGTTTTTGCCGACAGGTTAGCCAATGGCCTCTGTGCCTGCTCGGCCCTGGCCGCAAGCGTCCTCGATCATGCTCCCATCACCCGGAGTGTCCTACGCATGCGCAGTACAAGAAAAGCCAGGGTCGCGCAGGCGCAGTGGCCATCGACGAAAATGAAACAGACTCGCTGCGGGGGATCATAGGATCGGTATGTCCTGGAGCGGGAACAGGGCGGCTGCAGGGGGCTAGTAGTGACCCCAGGTAAGTTAACTTTTTTTTTTTTCTTCAGTTAAGGTTCCCTTGAAGGATAGTCACACTATATACCTAAATGTTTGTCAGATGACACAGGCCCATAGGCCATGCACAGCAAACATTGCTCTGCAGTTTTAATTAACCACTTACTGACAAGCTGAGGCATTAAAACGTCCTATTAGAGCCTGTTAACGGCTCCAGGATGTTTTAATGTGTTGCTCGCTACCGCCGCCGCTGTGCACGTGTGCGTGCCTGCCCCGCCACCGTAAATAGTTGCCTTAGGGACTTAGCTTTTATTTTATGAGGGTATATTACTATTACTTTACTACATAGGGGCTTCTAATTATGGATCAGACAAAAAAAAAAAAAGACAAACATTACACCTACTGTATATTTCCCAATAATATATTGTCGCCATATATTGTCATAGGGACATAATTTAAACGGTCTAATAATTGGGACAAATGGGCAAATACAATTTGTGGGTTTTATTCACAGGAGAATGTTTTATTTTAAAACTATAATGGCCAAAACCTGAGAAATAATTATTTTTTTCCATTTTTTTTATTTTCCCCGTTAAAATGCATTTAGAATAAAAAAATTCTTAGCAAAATGTACTACCCACAGAAAGCTTAATTGGTGGCAAAAAAAAAACAAGGTATAGATTTTGTTGCGATAAATAGTAATAAAGTTATTGGCGAATAAAAGGGCGAGAAAATTGGACAGGTGAAAATTGCTCTTGTCCGTTAGGGTAAAAACCGCTATGGGGTGAAGTGGTTAATATATAATTCGATAGATAGATAGCTACAGAACCATGTCAGACACCAAACCACAGCCAGTGTTTTTATACTTGACACAGCATCTATGTCAACAAATGACTCTAATACCTATAAACCAGCACTGCAGTTCCTATAAGGTCAATGAACTGTTCTGCATATCCACATGTGCTTGGAATGAATGTAAACGCTCATGAAGGGGACTGCATTTGATTTCGCAGAAGGACACACAAACAACAACTGCTAGTCTCCCCACAGTGACTGACACACACTGAAGTGTTTGCATTAACGGCTGTCATCAATATTCTGAAGTGAAAATTTCCCGCTACTATATATTTCAGCTGCGGAAATCAGCCCGGGGAATGTTACAAAACACGCAATGTTTCAAGGGCTCATTTCCATGTGAAAGAGCGATAAATAATTTAGCTACACGGTAACAGCTTCCAATGCATAATGAACAAGGAATCTGAATCACAAGAGTCATGCGTGTGGACATCTTGTCTTCTCCTAACCCAGGCAGCAGATACTGAGCATGTGGTACTGAATACAGCACACGTCCGGCAAGCCAAGGCCCTCTGTGTGGCAGAGCAGCCACCCTCTGGAGGTGCACAGAAATGAGGATCTGATGATTGGAAGTGACATGTGCTGGTGTCATGAGGTTCCGGATCTCTGGCAGTATTTTTAGCCTGGTCACCTTCTGTAACCTGACTGGTTCACTTAAAGAGACACTGAAGCGGAAAAAAATGATGATACTATGATTTGTATGTGTTTCAGCTAAGAAATAAAACATTAAGATCAGATACATCAGTCTAATTGTTTCCAATACAGGAAGAGTTGAGAAACTCCAGTTGTTATCTCTATGCAAACAAGCCATTAAGCTCTCCGACTAAAGTTAGTCGTGGAGAGGGCTGTTATCTGACTTTTATTATCTCAACTGTAAGTAAACTGTTTAATTTTTTCTCTGCTAGAGGAGAGTTCATTACTTTACAGACTGCTCTGAAAGACTCATTTTGAATGCTGAGTGTTGTGTAATCTGCACATATTATAGAATGATGCAATGTTAGAAAAAACACTATATACCCGAAAATAAACGTATGAGAATATTTTCTTTGCTGCTAATCTTCTAGTAATTATTCATAGTACACAACCAATTCACTATATCAAATTTTTTTTTTTTGCTTCAGTGTCTCTTTAAAGAGGAACTTTAGCGAAAATGGGGGAAACAAATCATTACATTGCAAAATGAGAGGTTAATAAAATAGAAGAGAGATCAAGAAATTAATGATATTTGCTATGTACTTCGTTCATGTTGTTTGATCCACAATCAGTCTGCACGTCATCATCTTTACTACTGGCAGACATGAAAAAAAAAACCAGACAACACCAACTGCTATTATTTATAACCACACCAACTAACATTGAGATGGCTAAAAGGTTGTTTTTGGTTTGTTTGTTTTTTAATAGAAATACATATGCACAGAGGGAGATACTGGATGCTTGGCAGTTGGAAACAGTTGATATTTCCCACAATGCAACAAGGTTCACAGACAGGAAACTGTCACAACCTTGGTCATGACATCACACTGTGGGAGGGGTTTCACCACAATATAAGCCATACAAACCCCCCTGATAATCTATTTGAGAAAAGGAAAAGATTTCTCATGGGAAAGGGGGTATCAGCTACTGATTGGGATGAAGTTCAATCCTTGGTCACAGTTCCTCTTTAATAACTAACACCAGTCACACAAATGGGACAGCACAGGTTTCGGTGTGGCCAGGCTGAAACCCCATATGCTATTATTACATGCAGCAGTTGGCCAAAAACTGTCCTACACAAGTCCTGAGTTATAGTCTAATTACTACTCCTATCGCTTTTGAATGAGAAAGATCATATAAAAACACCTCTTATCATAGCTCTCATCCACTTGTGTTTATATTATCCTCTTGTAAAGAGAAATGCATTTGTCCTTAACCAGTTCAGGACTGCCGCAAGTTAAACCTGTGTCGCATTTGTGGCTGTCTATGCCTGCTTTATCTGACAGTCACAATGGCTCACAGTGATCACAGGGTCAGGAGCCAATAAAATCGGCTGCTGACCAGCTCACGAAGCTCTGATGTCATAACAACGGCAAAGCAAGTAGACTTCAGTGACGGGAGAGTGGCCTGAATGGTGAGAGCGACGGGTCCATGCAGCGCAACCCCCATTTTTGTATTAGCAGTCTCTGGTCCTTTAGGATTAATGCACCCCATTTTGTCATGAAAGGGGATGACAGAGCTGTCACCCACCACCCCTCTCAAACAGGATGTTGGGGTCTGTTACTCACTTCCTCTCACAATGAGGTCTATGGAAAGGGGTGGGGTAGTTAGCAGGTGGGGTAAAGCTTGTATAGAACAGCCTTCCTATCTGCCAAAAAGACCTACTCGATCACTGAGCAACCATACGGACTCAGTCAAATCAATATTAAGGTATTTGGGGGGCATTTTTTTGTAATGTGTTAAGGCCTGTTTCCACTAGCGCCGAATCTGCAGTTTCCCCGCAGGCAAATCGCGTGGGGAAACTCTGCCATAGGAAACAATGGCGCCGCCAGCCGAATGGCTTGCCCTAGCGATTTGGCCGACGATGCCATCCGTTTTCTGTGCCGGAGGCTGCGTATCCCATAGCCATGCATGGCACGGCTGAGGGGATTCGTCTGCGTACCCGCTGACCAGAAAGTGCCGCCGCACGTGGTGCAAGTGGAAACAGGCCTTCAATGTTCTTTATGGTCTAGTGCAGGCATGGGCAAACTCGGCCTTCCAGCTGTTATGGAACTACAAGTTCCACAATGCATTGCAGGAGTCTGACAGCCACAGTCATGACTCAAAGGCAAATGCATTGTGGGACCTGTAGTTCCGTAACAGCTGGAGGGCCGAGTTTGCACATGCCTGCTCTAGTGAGAAGGGCAGAGATGCAAAGGATTAACAGGAAAACAAAAAAACACTAAGCAGGGACTTTGAAGAAGATAAAGATGATCAAGAGAAAAAAAAATAAAAAATACATCTCAAATCTGATAGATTATGCATGCTATAATGTTGTCGGCCGTCTGATTTTTTTGTGTCTGGAAAACTGTTTTTTTTTCGCGCCCCCTTGTATAAAATGTATTCTGCAGTAACACTTCCAGAAGGCTGCAGTCGGAGAAAAGAACTGAGTCACATTTCACAGCTTACAAGCTTAAATACTGCACACAAAGCATAAAATAAACAGGCTACAATAGCTGTTAAAGCAACCTAGTACAGCATTATTTCATAGAGAGACCCAGAGTCTGATGAGTGTAAACGATTTGTTCTGGTTACCCAGAGCAGACACATTTCTTGCTTCTTTTAAAGAGAACCCGAGGTGTGTTTAAAGAATGTTATCTGCATACAGAGGCTGGATCTGCCTATACAGCCCAGCCTCTGTTGCTATCCCAAACCCCACTAAGGTCCCCCTGCACTCTGCAATCCCTCATAAATCACAGCCATGCTGTGAGGCTGTGTTTAGATCTGTAGTGTCAGTCTCAGCTGCTTCCCGCCTCCTGCATAGCTCCGGTCCCTGCCTCAGTCCCTTCCCTCCAATCAGCAGGGAGGGAAGGGATGCAGGCGGGGACTGGAGTTCTGCAGGAGGCGGGGAGAGCAGCAGACTGACACTATAGAGATAAACACAGCCAGCTCTGACAAGCTGTTTGTCAGCAGCGTGGCTGTGATTTATGAGGGATTGCAGAGTGCAGGGGGACCTTAGGGGGGTTTGGGATAGCAACAGAGGCTGGGCTGTATAGGCAGATCCAGCCTCTGTATGCAGATAACATTCTTTAAACACACCTCGGGTTCTCTTTAACCACCTGAGGACCAGAGGTTTATATATACTGGCGACTCAGAGACCTCACACAACACACAGCAAGAAGAGAGTACAGACGCGCAGAGATGGGCTGGCCGGCATCTCCCTCAGCAACTTGTAGCAATCAGCCAGGGACAGTTTTTAATCTGTGCCACCCTGTGTCTGTGGCCAGATATTAGTCTGGGGCTGCTTGGTGTTCCCAATACACAAATCGTTGACTGTCAACATCAAGTTGCTTTGCTTAACCCTGCGCAAATACCAAAATAAGACCATACAGGTGCCAATCACATTTAGAGGAACCCGTAATATGATAGGAGGGCGGAGTTAAGATATAAACCACAGCAAAAATAAAAAAATGGTACTCGCTCAATCAGGCTGATTACCATCATTTGAGGCGTTTACAAGGCTGGACAAATACACAGAGCAAAATTTAATGAGACCGCCAGCAGCTAACACAACATCCCAAAATAAATGAGATTGTTGGTGCCACATATCCAACAGGCATGTGGGTTAAGCCCCTTTGCAGCAGCCTCCTTCAGTTCTAAACAGGTCCCTTGGGCAGCAGCTGTCTATCTCCACGTGTTGCTCTTTATCTGCAACCTTTGTATTCCATTTGCAGCAATACCTCTTCCATGTCCAGCCGCTCTTAGCCATCTGCCGCCCAAGGCCAAGCCATTGGTAGCCTCTCCAGAAATCTGGATATATATATATACCCTCCCATTTAGGATAAACATGCCGCATAGCATACAGCTAATAAATAAATAAAACAAAACAACCAATACCAGTGAAATTCCTGCATAAGCAGATGTAATGAGGAGGCCAGCGCTTGCTAGGACCTTAGTGATGAGCGTATTCCTGCCAGCGCAGGTGACACCAGGCAATGTACTGCTCCATGGCTGAATCCAGCGCAGGCAGCAGCTGTAATGAAATCCGGGATAAATCAATCACCGCACTGCTATTTAAAGCTGGGAGAGAAGCAGAGGGCTTGCTGCGATCTCTGCATGTGGCTGGAAGAACAGGCGGCTACAAACGGCGTGTCATCCTGAGCCGCAGCCTCCCAGCGGGCCCCAGCCTTCCCACTACTTTATAGGGACAATAAACAGCCTTTACTAGCCAGATGTATGTTTTATGCGTATTAAATAAAACATCTCATCTCCCTGCAGGCTGCAGGTGTGCCGGCTCTCTGGAAGGCAGACAGGAGTTTTAATAATGCTGACAAAAAACAAAAACAAAAGGAGCTTTAGCTGTGTCCAGGTAAGAAAAGACACTTCAAAAGTTAACCCTATGTCTGCTTCCATGAAAGCAGGAAGTAGATATGCTGCAGATTTTTTTGCAGGATTTGTATCAGCTGTAACAAAGAAATGTTTTTCCTTAAAGGTTATTATGCTGTTGCTTATCTTTTATAGCAAACAGGACGTTCGGATTTCAGGTCCACTGCAAAACAAACCTGAAGCCACATATGAAAAGTTAGATACATACCACTATAGAGGGAATCCTCTGGCTGCACCAAAGGCTTTCCTGCTCCTCGGACCCTCTTCTTCTTCACAACCGCCCTCCCCTCATTGTACGAGTGCAGCTGCACTGCACAGGTGCTAATAGAGACAAACACAGAACATTTATATCGCGGTTTTCTCCTGATGGGACTCAAAGCGCCAGAGCTGCAGCCACTGGCACGTGCTCTATAGGCAGTAGCAGTGTTAGGGGGTCTTGCCCAACGTCTCCTACTGAATAAGTGCTGGCTTACTGAACAGGCAGAGCCGAGATTCGAACCCCGGTCTCCTGTGTCAGAGGCAGAGCCCTTAACCATTACACTATCCAGCCATAGGGGACCTCAGTTGCAAAGAGCCGCTAATGCATGGAGGAAAAAGCTGTGCATGACTGGCTCTGTGCTACAGCACGGGTTTATCCATTCTTTGCACCTGCACGGGTCCGCTATGAGCAATATTCAACATATTGCAAGGAGATTGCCTACTCCCTGAAAATGAGCTGCAGCACGATGGGCAAGACCATCCAGCCAGTTCTACTCAGTACAGGCCTCTCCATGTTCGAACAAAAAAGTTGAGTGCACGAGCTCAGCATGATATTCAGAGGTGGTATTTTGTAAATAGAGGTGGTATTTTGCTGCAGAGGATGAAAGGGGGGGGTCAGCCTTTCAGTGCTCAGACCATACACAACACACTGCATAAAATTGGTCTTTATGGCTGTCGTCCCAGAGGGAAGCCTCTTCTAAAGGTGATGCATAAGAATACCTGCAAACAGTTTACTGAGGAAGACCATCAGGCTACGGACATGGATATCTGGAACCATGTCCTGTGGTCTGATGAGATCAAGATAAAATTATTTGGTTCAGATGGTCTCAAGAGTGTATGTCGGCAACCAGGTGAGGAGTACAAACACAAGTGTGTATTGCCTAGAATCAAGCATGGTGGTGTATGTATGTATCATGTACTGTATGTATTGTAGTCTAGGGCCATGTTTTTTTGGAGATGTGGGAGGAAACTGGAATGCCCGGAGGAAACCCGCACAGATAGTACAATCTCCCTGCAGATGTTGCCATGGCTGGGATTTGAACCTGGGACCCAGCGTTGCAAGGTGAGAGTGCTCTCCACTACACCACCGTGCTGCCCACATCCAGCAATACGTACAAATACATACAGAATGTGTGGTGTGAGCTATCAACTAAAATTGGTACGCGTTCATTACATACACACCCACACATCATTATCATCATCTTGTCATTTTTGAATAAAAGCCCATAGCTAACTGAGTGTATCTAAAATAGTCTCGTATTGTGCAAAAGGTAACCGATAAGAGCCTTGTTATTAAAACTCTGATTATATGTTACCTTTCAATACCTTTTAAAAGACAGAGTTAAAGAAACTCATTATGCGTTCAGAATCGGATGTAGTTTTCGGTTCATATAATGAATAAACTTAAAACCAGCAATAACAGAGCATCTCACAGCAGGAGGAAGCAAAGGTTAAACGCGTACACATCGTTGTAATTAAACCAATAAAGACTTGCTTGATTTCGTCTTGCTTATGGAGACGAAGCACACAAGTTCACCAAATGCTGCACAAATTATCCCATAAGCGTAACAGAACAACACACTTCATTTTCTTTTATTGTTATGAAAACTTTATACACAGCTGTGTGCCTGATTGGTAAATCTGTTATTCATTACTAGTCGTGGCTTCATGCTAACCTATTAGTCTACGAGAATCTGTTCTCAGAATACTTTTGAGTTTGTCTTGCATAAGTTTCTATTTTAAAGTGAACCGGAGGTGAAAATAGATAATAGGATAACCGAGGCGCCAACAGGATAAAAAAAAACCCACTAAAAGAACTTAAAAACCCGGCGCTGCTACTGTGACTAGGCAGGAGGCAGGAAAGAGCGTGGCTTCCTGTTACTATGGGAACCGCTCTTTCCTGGCTCGCCGCTCGTCACAGTAGCAGCGCCGGGTGCGCTGCTGTGAATGTTTACAAGCACGGAGAGGGGAATAGAAGATGCGGGCAGGTAATAGCAGCGGCAGTGGGGGTGGGGTCGACTATACTACCTACACTGGGCACTTTACTAGCTATACTGAGCGCTATACTGAGCACTATACTAGCTAAACTGGGGCACTTTACTAGCTATACTGAGCACTATACTAGCTATACTGAGCACTATACTAGCTAAACTGAGCACTATACTAGCTAAACTGGGGCACTTTACTAGCTATACTGAGCGCTATACTGAGCATTATACTAGCTAAACTAGGGCACTATACTATCTATACTGAGCACTATACTAGCTAAACTGGGGCACTTTACTAGCTAAACTGAGCACTATACTAGCTAAACTGAGCACTATACTAGCTAAACTGGGGCACTATACTATCTATACTGAGCACTATACTAGCTAAACTGGGGCACTTTACTATCTATACTGAGCACTATACTAGCTAAACTGGGGCACTTTACTAGCTATACTGAGCACTATACTAGCTATACTGAGCACTATACTAGCTATACTGAGCACTATACTAGCTAAACTGGGGCACTATACTAGCTATACTGAGCACTATACTAGCTATACTGAGCACTATACTAGCTAAATTGGGGCACTTTACTAGCTATACTGAGCACTATACTAGCTAAACTGGGGCACTTTACTAGCTATACTGAGCACTATACTAGCTATACTGAGCACTATACTAGCTAAACTGGGGCACTATACTAGCGATACTGAGCACTATACTAGCTAAACTGGGGCACTTTACTAGCTATACTGAGCACTATACTAGCTATACTGAGCACTATACTAGCTAAACTGGGGCACTTTACTAGCTATACTGAGCACTATACTAGCTATACTGGGCACTATACTAGCTATACTGGGGCACTACCTACCCATACTGGGAACTTTACTAGCTATACTGGGACACACTAGGGGAATAAGGCGGCCTTCCTACCTCCGGCTTATATGGGGGTCAATCATTTTCCCTTGGTTTTTCAGGTAAAAGTTGGGGGGTCGGCTTATATGCAAGTATATACAGTAGTCTGAATGTTTTTTCGATCTGTCATCAGTGGCAGTCTATTAGGTTTCCCAGCATTAGAAAAGGTCAATAGTTCATGTATTTTATCTCTACCTACCCTCAGAAGTTGTATTCTGCCAGGAAAGCTTTTATGGCTGGGTTTTGCTTATCAGTGATGTCTCCTATATTCCCGATAAGCTACAGACAAGACAGAAGCTGTCACTTCCCAGCCTAGAAATTAACTCTTTTAGGCAGCAAAATAAAACAAGTAAAACAGCCTGGTTATTAATAGGTTTTGTACTGTACATACACGTTTGTCTCATCATTCACATGTAGTCTCAAGTACACTTTAAAGCAGGGGTAGGGAACCTATGGCTCGGGAGCCAGATGTGGCTCTTGTGATGGCTACATCTGGCTCACAGACAAATCAGTAGGGGTTGATTCACTAAGCTACACTGCTCAAGCAGTGCAGCTTAGTGTGGCATTGCAAATAAAATTTTCAAAGTAGTGCACACTACTGCTGCAGCATGCACTACTAACTTACTTACGCTCCCCCAAAATAAACGGCTGCTCCAATTGCCCACTCTGGACCCTGTCCGGTCCAGTGACTTTGTAGGATGAAATCCCCGCACTTTGATTGGCCCAATAGGCTGCCTATCACTTGACAGGTAGCCTATTGGGCCAAAGTGTTGGGGATCTCGTCCTACAAAGTGAATCAACCCCCAAGTAAGCTAGCTAATTGTACAAGCTGTTAGTCAGTATTTCTCCTGTCTGGCTCTCGGGGAAATTGCTGATGTTGTTGAAACCCAAGAGAAGCTGAAGACGTGTCTGACACTTCCGCTGCCCGGCGGATCAACTGTATACACGTCACCATGGCAACAAGGACGTGAGCCCTCTGCTGCGCATGCTCACTGTCCCAGTGTGAAACATATTGTATGGCTCTCACAGAATTACATTTTAAAATATGTGGTGTTCATGGCTCTCTCAGCCAAAAAAGGTTCCTAACCCTTGCTTTAAAGTCTCACCCCATTCATCTCCAGGACCTTTATTAACTTCATATTCACATAAAAGATGCAGCTTGTAGGACTTTTTTCAACTTGAACACTGAACCGCTGAGGTTAGTGCTACTTATGTCTAGAATACGTCTGTGTTCTCAATACAACTCTCTATATTGCATAGGTTATCTGCAAAGACCATTTCATTGTTTTACATGAGGCATAGTGGGTGTCAACGGGCCCACCTGCCACCTTCTCTGACCGCTCTTCACTTCAGGCCCCTTTCACTCTGGGACGTTGCGTTACCCTGTTTTTATTGCAAGGTAACCCAACACCAATGAAAGTCTATGAGGCCTTTCATACCAGGACAGTGCGACTAAAGGAACGTTTTTCGCTGCTGTCCGTAACGAGGGAAACAGCATGTTGGGGGCTGCATGCGCGGCGTCGTGTAGTGGACCGAAAGTCACTTAAGTCTATGGCGACACAGATATTTTAAAGTGGCCGCTGCACGTAATCATATTGTGCATGTGCGGAAGCGTATTGTCAATACACTTAAAGAGAATCTGTACTCTAAAATTCTTACAATAAAAAGCATACCATTCTATTCATTATGTTCTCCTGGGCCCCTCTGTGCTGTTTCTGCCACTCCCTGCTGCAATCCTGGCTTGTAATTGCCATTTTTAGTCAGTGTTTACAAACAAAAGACATGGCTGCTAACCAGCTTGTGATAGGCTGAGAGGAGCTCAATCTGTGACTCACACAGAGCCTGCAGGGCGCGTGGAGAGGGTGTGTATAGCTTCTGCCTATCACAAGCGGAGCAGCACATTCCAGCCTGACTGCCTCAGCCCGACAAAGCTGACAAAGGAAAGAAGATTAGATTATATAACAGAGATAATACAGCCACTGTGCAACGAAGAAAGGCTGCAGCAAGACAGACCACATTAGAACAGGTATAGGAACTTATAGGATAGAAGAAATAAGGCTGAAAATTTTGTTACAGAGTCTCTTTAAGCAAAATTCGGCCAAAGGAAGTAACCGCCTCACTTCCTGCTTGGTCTGATGCCATTACTGGGATTACCACATATTAACGCAGAAATCCTAAAAGGCTGTTTTTGGCGTTGCGGTGCGACCCCCGCTAACGCTGGTTGGCGGTGTGAAAACAACCTCAGATTACCAAAAGGACCACTAAGGGGCGCCAAATCTACTACCGATTACATCTTAATCCATCTTTGCGGCCTGCCCTATTCTGGAACTGAACATACACAGTACAGATATCTTAGTGGGGGCTTTCTGGCTCATGTTTATTCCAGCCATCTAACAAAACATCAGATCACATAACTTCCGAGCAAGGAAGCAGTTAACAAGCTAGATATCCGAAAAATTACAAGAACACGAGATTCATTTAGTTTAATGTGGCCTGGCCACTGTTTGTCTATGGTAATTAGCGCTCCCATTAATATATTTCAAGTGGTATTGCTGTTCTGTTATCTACGGTTCTTGAGATCCTAATGCAATTGTGGGCCCTATTTAAAATGCAAAAGTGAAGCTAAACTTGCTTTGAATATTTATTTTCCTACAGGCCAAATCATTCTTTTCCTCCTCATCAATGACAATTATCTATCTTTTTTTAAACCTTCCAGTGATGAAGAGGCCTAAAGGTGATTAATCATTTCCCCTCCAGCGTTGAAGGGGCTAATTACTCCAGTCTCTCCATATTGTGGAAGCTGTGCTGTACTGTAATAAAATAACGTGTCCTGGAAAGCCCTCGAAGTAATGCCAGATCTGCTAAAAACCCCCGAGAGATAAAACTCCAGTGAAAACTAAAACAAAAGGTTGAAGCGGCCCACTTGCTAAAGTTAGGCTTCACAGGAAACAATAGGCCACATGTCACACTGGCCAAATCCCATTATTATTCTCCGAAATAAAATACTGTGCTGCAGAACGTTGGCTATCTTTGTGTGACTGGCAACAGCATTTAATCACTTCCTGGTTTCAGGTGGTTTTGCTGATCTGTGCTGCGGGGGCTCTTCAGCCCGCAGCACAGATCAGATAGCAGCCAGGGCGATCAGCCTTCCCCCCTTTTTTTCCCCACTAGGGGGATGTTCTGCTGGGGGGATCTGATCACCGCCGGCTGTTTGCGCTTGCGGGGAGGGGCTCATCAAAGCCCCCCTCCGCAGCGCTTTCTGGCCTCCTTCCCCTTCCCTCCCTCTGTGAGCGGCGCAGGACGGAATCCGCCCTGCGCCGCCTCAGATAGGCTTCAGCCTATCAGATGTCGGCGATCCCCGGCCAATCAGAGGCCGGGGATCGCCGATCTCCTCTACGTCGCTGCTGTATATAAGATCTTCCCCGCATGTTTACATTTACCCTGCGAGCCGCGATCGGAGGCTCGCAGGGTGTTCACGGAGACACCCTCCGTGAACTGAGTTTCCATGGAAACCACTTCAGGATTCAGGGGCATACTTATGCGTACGCAGAATCCTGAAGTGGTTAATAACAGAAGGACACTTAGAAGAAGCAACAGTATTATTCACGTGATTAGAGATTTAGGCCTCTTTCACAGTAGGACGTTGTGGTTTCATGCGATGTTAAAGTCGCAGCGCAAATTACAACGCGATACCCCCAAAAAGTCACAATACAACTTAAAGGGAACCTAAACTGAGTAAAATATTTAAAATAAACACATGAGGTAACTTCAAATGCACATAACATAGTTACCTTGCCATCAGCTCCTCTCAGAAGTTCACCATTTTCTTCCGACAATGATCCCTTCCAGTTCCGACAACATTTTGTCAGAACTGAAATATATCAGTTGCTGTCAGTTATAGCTGAGAGGACAACTGATGTGCCAGGTAATGTCCATGTTCCCCTATGGCTTAAGTGGGCGATGTTACAGTTTAACAGGGTGCTGACCAGAAAGCTGCTATGGGGTAATGGCCATTTTCAAAATGGAGGATAGAGAATTCCCTTGATCGCAGTGGACAAACAGGATGCAGGAGAGGAGAGAGGGATTGAGGAGTAGACTACACTGGAGGTAAGTATGACCTGTGTATGTTTATTTTGACTTCTATTTTTCAGTTCAGGTTTTCTTTAATGCCCGGTTAAAGGACTTACGAGGTGAACTGCATAAAAAAAGTTATTTACCTCATTGCTAAAGCAGACCTCAGGACAGACGAACAGCACCTTCCTTTTCACTATCAGGTTCTTTATCAGCCTAATCCACACTCCATTATAGCTCCCGACCCTCCCCAGGGTCGCCTTATCAGAATCGTCGCTTTAAAAATCTACCTCCTGCGCAGCTCGCATAGCCAGAGCTGTGCAGAGTTGAGTTACAGCCCCGCTCGTGTCCGCCCTCCCTCCGTGCGCTCTATTATACGTCATGTGGGCGGCTCCACATGACCACCCACATGACTAACTACACAGTGCAAGCCAGCCGCGCCCCCTCAGCAGAGAATACAAGCGCTGAGCGAGTGAGGACTTGCTCGCTCAGTCCTTGTATTCTCTGCTGAGGGGGCGCTGGTTTTGATCGATCTGCCGAGCGGATCAGTCAAAACCAGACTTATCAGCCTGCCGACAGTCGTTTGAAGAGACCAGGCATGTGTACGCACCTTAAGAGGCAGGGTGAGAACAAGTCTTTCAGACTGCTGTGGACTGGCCAGAGTCCAGGCACATTTAAAGTAAACCTAAAGCGGAAAAGTATTTGAGGGAGTAGATCAGAAGGAGAGCCAGGCATTGTGCATTGTTTAAAAGGAAATAAATATGTCAGCCCCCATATTCTTCTCACTTCAGTTGTCCTTTAAAACCACACTCTGCCTTCTAAGCTGTAAAACAAAGCAAAAATAATGACCCTTTGAACCTTCCTGCAGTAAAACATTATCGCAAGGTGTCTCTCACTGTTTCTTGGCTGTTCAAGTGCTTCAGAGAACAGGACTTTATAGACTTTTCAGAAGTTTTTTTCCCTAACTCTTTCTGTACTGGAAAACAATATGAAACTCATATCTTTGCTACTGATGTTCAATTTCTTAGATGTACTACACATACAATTCATTATCTCATAAGTTTATTTTCGCTTCAGGTTTGCTTAAAATGTGTCTGGGCTCTGGCCAGTCCACAGCAGTCTGGGGGGCTTGTTCTCACACTACTTCTTAGTGGCGGCTTCAGTGTGGACAGAAGCATTTTCTTGCGGGGACCAGTAACATGGAAAAGAAAAAAAAAAAGACCCTTCTCCACTGCGGGAAGCAAGCCTTCCTGAAATATTCTCCTGAACTGAACAACACGAACCGTCTCACACAGAACCGTCTCAACAAAAGCAAAGTTAGCAGTTCTGTTCATAGCAGCAGGTGTAGTTGAACATGTCCAATTTTTATATATCTGTGCGAGTCTCTTCAGATCTTTCCCTAGCAATGCTCTCACGCAATAACCACTGTCGTCCCTGCTGAGCTATTATCCTCCACCACACACTTTCCCTCAAGAAGTTCATGGCCATCAGACTTTTCTTGTAGGTATCTAGCATTGGCCGCCTATTCTCTGTATGCTTGGAGGGGATTCCTACAACAATTTAACAACATACTGGCATGTTCGCTGTTTCATGCCTGACCCTGGAGGGTTTTAGGTTATATTATGTTACATTGTTAACTCTGCTATAGCAAGAACTGATGAAAAACTCACTTTGTGAGACCTTTAACAGGAGTACAGAGCACAGAAGGAGCTCACGTGGAGGAATAAATGTAAGTGTATGGAACCATTGCATTCACTGTAAACAAGACCTTACAGGCAACTTTTAGGTCATTGTCGGACACGACGAAGCAAAGTGCTTCACCAGTTAATGTATATGGAGAATACATGTTTTTTATAGCCATATCTGTGACATTAAAAATATACAGCCCATGAGGAAGTCAGAGTGTCAGGTCTCAATTTAATT
Organism: Hyperolius riggenbachi; assembly: GCF_040937935.1. Taxonomy (NCBI): domain Eukaryota; kingdom Metazoa; phylum Chordata; class Amphibia; order Anura; family Hyperoliidae; genus Hyperolius; species Hyperolius riggenbachi. Next base: position 87,796,810 of record NC_090649.1, on the reverse strand, counting down.
GTCTAGATAGGGGAATAAATACATTCTGGTTCTGGTAAGATTGTGGTATAGTGCACAGTCAACTTAAAGGACAACTGTAGTGAGAAGACTACGGAGGCTGCCATATTTACGGTATTTACTTTTAAACAATACCAGGCAGCCCTGCTGATCTATTTGGCCGTAGTAATGTCTGCATAACACTAGAAACAAGCATGCAGCTAATCTTGTCAGCTCTAACAATAATGTCAGAAACATCTGCTGCATGCTTGTTCAGGGGCTATGGCTAAAAGTATTAGAAGCAGAGGATTAGCAGGATAGCCAGGCAAGTGGCATTGCTTAAAAGGAAATAAATATGGTAGCCTCCATATCCTTCTCACTTTAGTTGTCCTTTAAATATGATACACTGGTCCTCAAGGCCGGGCATAGAGCTCACACCAATAAAGACCATTACTCTCTGAGGATGCGTATAACCCCCATAATTAATGCTAAGAGCAAGACCCAGATAAGCAATTGGGAAAAAACTAGAGGATAAAGGCTCTAAATTACCCTCCGAAGTCTTGCAAAAAATCACTGTCTCTAAATTTCTACAATCAAGATCTTTCCAGATCCATTTACTAGAAGGTGAAGCTGATTGAACATACTTTGAACAGGTACTTTTAATGGGCACCTTAATGCCTAGCACACCATACAATTTTCTGTTAGATTTTTCAGTTAGATTTTCTGGATACTGCTGGGAATACAGTTTGTACCGTTCGATCGAGCCATTAGATGGCTTGATTGATACTTTCCGACATGTCCGATCACCCGCCAGATCGATTTCGCGCCCGATACCGCGGGCAGGACAATGGTAAAAGATAAGGAAAACGAGCAGAAGATAAGAGAATCGCCCGCGGGGATGAGCAGGAATCGATCCGGCGGCATAATTGAGCGTGTATTCCCGGCATTAGATTATTTTCTGTAGAGACTGGTGCATTGTCTTCTGGTTATCTCCTGCTGAGTAGAACAATGCCTAATTGCTAGGCAGATAGATGGTTAGATAGGTAATTTCCAACATGTTGGAAATTATCTATCTGGCAGGTAAATAACAGAAAATCTAACAGAAAATAGTATGGTGTGTACCTAGCATGACTGTTTGGTGTAGAGCAGGTAGCACATTTCAAACAGGAGGCCTTATGCCATATACACGGCACGTTTTATGCGCCGGATCGAGGATGCCGGCGCATCCCCGCTCGTCTGCGCGGATCGATTGCCGCGGGAATCAAGCGGGCGCGGGTCGAGCGGCATGATCGAGCCAGCTGAATATTATCAGCTGGCCGGATGAGCTGGTCGATACACGGTACAGAAATGCACCGTGTATCCCCAGCATTACATGTATTTCCAAATGTGCAAAGTAGATTTGCTGGGGGTGATCCAGAATGTTTGCCCTCTACGGATGGTATTTTGGCTCAGCGAACCTTCAGCTCACAATGGCCAACTTGACCTCTGGGTTCAAGGCAGCTGGCCAATACGAATGGAGTACCCCGAACAGAGTGCAGTTAACACGCACAAGCATGTCACTGCTGCAAATTAAATCCCTATAGGCCAGTTGCCTTAAACCTCCCTGGCAGTATGATTCCTTCTGATTTTAGGGTCTAAAAGCGGTACAATTTTTTCATGTGCTTTTAGACCCTAAAAGCAAGAAAAAAATCATACCATGAGAGAGCCTAGAGCAACCCCAGCACTTACGCACCTCCCTGGGATCCAGCGCTGCAGCTTTCCCCCGTCCTTCGGGTGGCGCTATAACTCTAAAGTGAAATTGCCGGCTGTCCTCATGACGACAGATGGCGATCTCACCAGAGGGAAAGCAGAGCCTCGGAGGAGGAGAAGAAGAAGAATGGTGGCTGACGTCGGGATCCCCCGGGAATGGAGTTAAAACGCCCCCTGAGCGCATTGCTCTGAATAGAACCTCCGGCAGCTACCCAGAGTGTAGATTAGGGTTACTGCTTTGGGCTGCGGTTTTCAGGCCCAACTGTAGCTCAGGGTTAACACCAAGGAGGTTGAGCCATAGGTCATGCTGACCATTATGGGTTTAAAGTTTGCTGTTGGACAACCATAACATTTAAAGAAAAGCACAGAACTTTAAGCACATAAATCGGCAAAAAGGAAAGATGAGTCTGGCAAGGTAAATACCTGAGAACAGCTATGACTTTCTCAACTGACGAGTGAACAATGTCTTTAGGACTGATGTCCAGATCTCCCACAGCTACTTCCAGCAACTTCTTAATACTGCTTAGAGGTTGACCATCTACGCACATTGTCACTGCCAGATCCCTCAGCTTGTTCTTCTCAGACCTGGACATGTCATACAAGTATGAGTACTGGTGAACACCATCCTAAAAACAGGAAAAGAAAACAACGGTTTGATTGGATCAGACTTGAAGACCTAAACTTGCTATAAAATGACCATGTTTGCAAATGCTGAATAAACATTCATGTGTGTGACAAAAAAGTTTACAGAAAGACTCAACACCAAACGTATCTCAAAGGAAAAAAACTAAACAAAACACCACATCTGTCTGAAAACAATTTGGACCAAATTGGCCAAACAACTATGCGTAAAAGAACTGCTAGGTTAACATTACACCAGTTGTCAGACCGTTTCGGCAACAAACTGCAATGGGCAAACGGACTTGATAATGGATCCTATGTTAAAGGACACTTGAAGTAAGAGGGATATGGAGGCTGCCATATTTGTTTCCTTGTGAACAATACCAGTTGCCTGGCAGTCTTGCTGATCTCTTTGGTATCAGTAGTGTCTGAATCACACACCTGAAACAAGCATGTGGCTAATCTAGTCAGACTTGAGTCAGAAAATCTGATCTGCATGCTTGTTTAGGGTCTATGGCTAAAAGTATTTGTGACAGAGGATCAGCAGTATGGACAGCAATGAGTATTGTTTCAAAGGAAATAAATATGTCAAATTCAATATCCTTCTCACTTCAGGTGTCATTTAAGTATAGGATTTGCTCAGACATGGCAATGCAAGTGTTGGTTAAATTTAGATAGATCATTTGTTTATCACAGTGGAAGATCCTAGGAGAGTCCTTTTCATAATACTGTATATGTCAAGTCCTAGAGGTATGCCTCCAACATAATTATTATTGTTGTTCAGAAAGCTTGTAGTTTCTTGTACAAATCATAGATTTTGGCAGAATAATGGAACGCTTTACAATCAACACCGTCAATAAACATATACTGGTTATAGCATAACTGGTTTATGTTGTGAATCCTTTAAATGGCTTCATTCCTTTGTATTGCATCAAGCAGAGCACACCTAGCTGGTATGTCAACCTAGCTCAGTGATGGATAACCTTGGCACGCCAGCTGTTACTTTGACAGCTCTAAGCAGAACTCGGGGAGGCAGAGGCATGCTGGGATTTGTAGTTTTGTCACAGCTGGATTGCCAAGGTTAGCCATCACTGACCTAGCTTTTATTGACTGTAATCTTTTTTTTACCACAAACAGCTTACAGTGTATGAACACCTTTGTGATGCTTGGAGGAAGGACAGAGCACATCCTATCATGGAAAGGGAGGGGCTAACTGCTATAATCACAGTTTGACCGCCCTGGTAACTGCATATAAGCATATCTTAATGTCATATACTTCGACATCTCAGATTACTAAAGAACAATCATTTAAAGGATACCAGAACTCAACATTTTCGGAGAAAAGGGGGGAGCAGGCATATACTACCACCTGTCCTGATGCCCACCGCTCTCCCCGTTCTATCTGCGCCCCGTAGCTCACTTAATAACTTGCTGGGATTCTCTTCCGGTCACTAGGGTCGGACTTCAAACGCAGGCAGTGGCCAGGAGCGCATGACGCAGTCAGTTCATACGCAGGCGCAGAGCACGTTTCTCCAACAATTTTGAGCTCTGGTATTATTTAAGGAAACATAAGGTTAATCTACTTTTTAATATTTTAAATGTATTATAAATATTTTAATGTTTCATTTTCTCTGCTCAATGACACATTCATTGAAGTATGCCAGAGCTAAAAATCTATAAACTATTGATCCTTTGTACTGCTTCCTTGCTTTCAGAAGCCATTTTCTGCTAGGAAAGTGTTTTATGGTTGTAATTCCTTATCAGTGAGGGTTACACTATAGTCAGTGATGACTAACCTTGGCACTCCAGCTGTGGTGGAGCTAAAAGTCCCATGAGGCATTGCAATACTTTGACAGCTCTAAGCAAAATTTGGGGATGCAGAGGCATGATGGGATTTGTAGTTTTGTCACAGCTGGAGTGCCAAGGTTAGCCATCACTGCTATCGTCCGCCCAGGTTATGACCCGGTCTGACCAGGACAGAAACTGTCACTTGCAGACCTGGTTTTTTAACTCTTTCAGGCAAAGACATAAAATTGGAACACAGCATAGTTATTTGTGTGCTTGGCACTGTACATACAAGTGTCTATCTCATCATGTCACCTCATGTATCCTTTTACCCTCTGCCCTCAAGACACTAACGCTGTTGGTTAGCAGCAATAAAAGAAACAAGGCTGCAAACTGTATTCAGTTGCAGAAAGAGGACATTTGCTTAAAAAGTGCATTGCATGCAAAGCATTCTGTACTAGACATTTTCACCAGCTTTAAAGAGACACTGAAGAGGGGAAAAAAATGATATAATGAATTGTATGTGTAGTGTAGCTAAGAAATAAAACATTAGGAGCAGAGACACAAGTCTAATATTGTTTCCAGTACAGGAAGAGTTAAGAAACTCCAGTTGTCATCTATGCAAAAGAGCCACTGAGCTCCACAACTTTCAAAGTCGCAGAGAGCAGGACAGTTTAAAAGTTCACTAGCCTGCTCTGTAAAATCATTTAGAATGCTGAGTAGTGTGTAAACTGCAAATATTAGAGAATTATGCAATGTTATAAAAAACCTATATAAGTTAAAATAAAAATATGAGAATATTTTCTTTGCTACTAATGTTCTAGTAATTATCTGTACTACAGAACCAATTCATGATAATTTTTTTTTCTTTGCTTCAGTGTCTTTTTAAAGAAAACCTGAGATGGGCAAGGGTAGAAAATGTATACATACCTGGGGCTTCCTCCAGCCTGATCGCTCCCTCGGCGTGTATTCCGCCACCTCTCTTGTTCATCTGCAATTGGCTACGGTACGTCTCCTGGTCTGGGGCCAACCGCGCATTTGCGACGTGCTCCCATTGCTGGGAGTGTTCTCCACCTGCACAGTATTACTGTGCAGGCGCAGAACGCTCCCTGCCAAGGGAGCACAACGGGGGAGCATGTGCGGCCAGACTGCACCTGTGCCGACAGGACTACTTACCGGGGCCGATTGTGGAAGATCCAGGAGGCGGCGAGTGAGCTATCAGCTGGAGGGGGTTGGAGGAAGCCCCAGGTATGTACACATTTTCTCTCCTGCCCCATCTCAGATACACTATAAGGTTTCCTCTCATGGAAAGGGTTCCTACTCTACCTATACCAGTCCCCTGAAAACCTTGATCCCTAAGCATAGCTCCTCATATAAAATACTGTAGAAAACACATGTACATTTTAACTCATAAAAAGAAGTCCGTTTCTGTCTGCTGCCCAAAGCAACCAGTTTTCAGCAGTTACTTCTAGTACAAAGTTATAAGGTAAAAGGAACTATGGAGTACAGACATTCCTTTTGTTCTGTCAGGGGTTACAATCAATCAGCCTCATCATTCACAGTGAATTCAGTCAAGCAGACTCAATCAGGCAACTGCACTTTGCTCATCATCTCTGTGCTCTGAGCTGCTTTGCTGAATAAATGTGACTGAGAACATGAAATGAACCAGAAATATTACATGGCCCAATAGGATTACTTAAAGGGAATCTGAAGTGAAAATAAACTTATGATATGATTTGTATGTGCAGTACTGCTAAGAAATAAAACATTATTAGCACAGATATGAGTCTCATATTTTTTCCAGTACAGGAAGAGTTAATAAACTTCAGTTGTTAGCTATGCAAAAGAGCTTCTTTGAGCTCTGTGACTTTAGTGGACAGCTCTGTCTTTTGAAGCACGTATTTCTTCTTTGTTTATAGTTCTTCTGCAGAGAAACGTTCAAAGGGTCATTAACCTGCTCCGTGAAATCATTTAAAATGCTGAGTGTATTGTGGAAAATGCAATAATTAGAGAATGGTGCAAGAAAAAAAAAAAAAAAAAAACCTATATAAAAATATGATATTTTCTTTGCTACTAATGGTCTATTAACCACTTCGCCGCCCGGGTACAGTATATGTACGCTCCTTTGGACTTCAGTTCCCCGCCCGGAACGTAGATATAGGCACCCCCCGCCGCTGCCGCCGCTGTCCGCGCTCCCGCTCGCACTCCCGCGATCGTGCACGCCGCCGCCCGCTCGCCCGGAGATCAATGAACGGGAAAATACATTCCCGTTAGTTGATCTCTGCCCCCGCAATGATCAGCATGCTTCTATGAGAAGCAGCCGATCATTGTGATCTCAGTTTCCCAGCCTCCCTTCCAACGCTTGCAGGACGCCTGAAAAAAAAATGTGGCCATCTTGTGGCCAAAAAGTAAAACTACACCCAAAAACATTTTTCACATACAAATACAATATTATCACTATTAAATTTAACTCATTAACTCCCACACTCCCCAATTGTTACCAATAATTTTGTTTGTAATATTAAAATAAATTAAAAAAAATTACAATAAAAAAAAAACTTAAATAGTTACCTTAGGGACTGAAATCTTTAAATATTTATATCAAGAGGGTATAACACTGTTACTTTATAAACTGCGGGCTTGTAATTAGGGATAGACGCAAAACTGAAAAAAATGCACCTTTATTTGCAAATAAAATATTGGCGCCAAACATTGTGATAGGGACATAATTTAAACGGTGTAATAAGCGGGACAAATGGGCATATAAGTTACATGGATTTTAATTACAGTAGCATGCATTATTTAAAAACTATAATGGCGGAAAACTGAAAAATAATGTTTTTTTTTCCAAATGTTTTCCTATTTTCCCATTAAAACACATTTAGAATAAAATAATTCTTGGCATAATGTCCCACCTAAAGAAAGCCTAATTGGTGGTGAAAAAAACAAGATATAGTTCATTTTATTGTGATAAGTAATGATAAAGTTATAGGCGAATGAATGTAAGGAGCGCTGAAAGGAGAAAATTGCTCGGATGCTGAAGGGGTAAAACCCCTCAGTTGTGAAGTGGTTAATTATCCGTATTACACAACCAATTCTTTATATCATTTTTTTTTTTTCACTTCAGTGTCATTTTAGCAAAACTCTCCTGATGAATTGAAATTAAACCACTTATGTTATCTATAGACATCCGGTGGTGATTAAACACTCAGAATATGACAGCCTAACAGTGGCATACCTTGGGCTTTTGACACCTGGTGCTGGGTATTAAATGACCCCCAGCCTAAAAAAAAAAGAATGGAGTCAGTACGGTGTGCTAAGGGTGCACGGCGGCTAATGCCAGGTATAGGTGCCCCCAGTATAGGTAGTCTAGAATAGCTGCCCCAGTATAGGTAGCTTGAAATAGTTGCCCCCAGTATAAGTAGCCTGGAATAGTTGCCCCCAGTATAAGGAGCCTGGAATAGTTGCCTGCAGTATAGGTAGCCTGTAATAGTTGCTCCCAGTATAGGTAGCTTGGAATATTTGCCCCCAGTATAGATAGCCTGGAATATTTGCCCCCAGTATACAGGTAGGTAGCCTGGAATAGTTGCCCCCAGTATTAGTAGCCTGGAATAGATGTGAGTACTCTTGTAACAGTTTTTAACTATTTTTTATCTTGTGTGTTTTTAAGATACTTGCCTTGGTCTTTGGAGGTGGTCATCATGCTTGTTCTGCATGTTGTTTGAGCGCTGGGTGACTACAGAAAACACAACTTCTGGCAACATTTTGTGAACCTAGCGCTGAGGATTTTTCTGACATGCTACCCGAGTGGATTTAAGAGCCCTAGCAGCTGGCAATCCAACTTAATGTCTGAGTGCACGCGAGATTCTTTCCAGAGCGCTCATATATACCACTTTGCAGATATAAAGCTTTCCTTAACTCCCTCCTTACCCCTTCCCTTATTCTGACCAGTCCTGCTGTTTGGTCTTGTGTGAGCAGAGACAAGACAGCTGCTGTGTGTGTTCAGTGCTATTTTGGGAAAGTGCCTGTCTGTGCACATGGAGAGCAGGCAGGATGATTCCTCAGAACGGAGGAGGTGAGGGAATTAGCAGAGGAGCTCAAAAAGGGCGCAGACCTGACAATGCTCTGATTGAAATTCAAAAGTTTTACGCTGGCTGGATAAGGAAGAGGAAAACCATGTGGTTTGTTCATTGGTGGAGGTAAGATCTAACTAATACTACACTTTATCATTTAAGATATTTTTGGGCCCCTCCTACAAGTTTTCCTAATATCTGTACTGTGGTTTGCTGGGCTGTCTGCAGCAGGCTTTGTTCTGAGGACAGAGACGCTGCTGCTGAAGATGCACTAGATCAGGCTTGTCTCTGGCTATAGTGCTGTTTTCCTACTCAATCTGTTTATCGTATCTTCTTTCCTCCCCTGAGTATGTCAGCACATCTAACACACACTCTTCCCACAGCCAGAAGTCCCAATACTGCCATGTCAGTATGTACACCTGAGGTGGATGAGACTTAATGGTGGTGACTGTCAGCTTCAAGGCGCGATGTGGAATTTTTTTAAGGAGATTTTTTTTTTCACACGCTGTCTAATAATATAATGATGTGCTAAAGTTTCTATCCCCCAAGCTGAGAAGTGTACTGCTTGTCGCCGCACAGATGAAAGATACTTGTATTTGCTTGTATCACCTGCTCCTGGCAAGAGGGACTAATCCTTACAGCCGCTCTCGGCTGGATATGTAAACTCATTTTAATGCAGAAAGGAAGCATCTTTATCCTGGCAAGAGGGCAGGGAATGGGTAATGGCGAAACTCCAGCAGAATGTCACTCATTGTCCCTGCAATGCCTGGGAACTTCTAAGTACGTCAGAGGCTGATGGCTTCAGTACTCCAGCTCTGCAGAAAGATGGGGAGAGGCATGGCATAGACTACAGGTGCCACACTCAAGGCCTGCAGGCTGAATGCAGCTCTCCTTGCCCAGGATGGCTAATCTCAGAGGTGAGAGTTTGATGGCAGAGGGTGTAATATTTAGTATTTCAAATCAAGAAGATGACAAAGTGATGAGGCTCTTAACCTCCTTGCCGGTTATCCCGAGCTCAGCTCGGAGTAACCTGCGCAGGAAGATTTCTCAGGCCCCGCTGGGCCGATTTGCATAATTTTTTTCCCTACACGCAGCTAGCACATTGCTAGCTGAGTGTAGTACGCGATCGCCGCCAATTCGTAGCTACCCGCCGCGCCGCCCCCCCGCCCCAGACCCCTGCGCAGCCTGGCCAATCAGTGCCAGGCAGCGCTGAGGGGTGGATCGGGGTTCCCTGTGACGTCCCGACGTCGATGACGTCATCCGGCCCCGTCGCCATGGCGACCGGGGAAGCCCTGCAGGAAATCCCGTTCTCAACGGGATTTCCTGCATACTCTGATCACCGAAGGCGATCGGAGTGGGTGGGGGGATGCCGCCGCTCAGCGGCTATCATGTAGGGAGCCCTGGGCTCGCTACATGATTTAAAAAAAAAAAAATTTAAAAAAAGTGCGGCGCTGCCTCCTTGCCGGGTTTTTTTAGACCGGCAAGGTTAAAAGAAATGGGAACGTTGGTACCTAAGGCCCTAATTATAAAATACTGGAAAATCAATATGACCCCGACTAGAGAAAAGTGGTGCAGTCGCATGAGTGAAACTTTGACATTATATGAAGATACGTCAATAGGGGGAACACGTATAGTAAAAGACTATAGAGACATGTGGGAGGAATTGTTGTACAAATGAAGGGACAGTATTAATTAACTAGACCGTGGGAAATACCTACCTTCTTTCTCTAACGATCTTCTCTTGCTGGCCCTGTACTTCATTGGATTGGTACCCTAAAGTATGACTCGACTAAAGAGAGATGGAAGGCATAAAGATATATCCCTCTAGGTCCCTGTTTTGGAGGGAGAGGGGAGGGGGGGGGGGGGGGGAGGGGTTGGATGAATAGTAGGATGAATGGTCGAATGTATGGAATTTTTGTGTGTATTAGGTTTCAGAAGTGTAAGGGAGTATGTTTTGTGTGTTTGGGTGCTTTTTTTTATATAGCTTATTAAAATTATGCGGACTATGATGCAAACTTGGGACCAAAGCCACAGGAGCATTGCAATGAAGTGCATCTAATCAGCTGGGCAATAAATTGAGCTGAGGTCCGAAAAATAAAAAAAGTAGTAACAGGTTTAGAACAGAGGAAGTCCGCACAATGCCACAGTTCAATGTTTTATTAATGGATGTATCCAATCATAGCATCACACTGCACAGTGGCGTGTGATGCTATGACTGGAAACGTCTGTTAATAAAATAAACTGTGGCATTGTGCGGACTTCCTCTGTTCCATCACTGTTAGCAGCAAAAGAAAGACAGTGCACTGCCTTCCCTTCTAGACCGGGAACACACTGGTGACAGTATTTCTGAATGAAACATTGTCCTTAAGTCACTAAGCAGTTTAGACTAGTCTATTGATGGTTTTAAGGTAGCCACACACGATACAATAAAATGATCCGATTTTACGGCAATTCGATAAAAACGATCAGATTTCCAGAGAAAATCGAAAGCTTTTTTTTTTTCCATTCGACTGAAAAATCCGATTGGGTTACCAGTTTTCTTCGATTTTTATCGATCCGGAATGCCAGATATTTTTCTTCAATCTTTCTAAAAATTGTATGGTGTGTGTGTGTTAGATTGTCAATTTGTTAATACACACACCCTAGCAATTTTGTCAGAGTTTCCAATCATTTTTCTCATAATTGGGGTAAAATTGAACATACGTGTGTGGTACATTGGTCATATTTTTGAAAAGTTACAATCAGTCATAAAAATGTATTGAAATTCTTAAATTGAACAGATATGTAAAAAATGGTATGTTCTGTAGCCACCTTTAGTCTACTGATGGTTTGGTGTAAACCAGCAATCCGTCACATCAAAAGGGAATGCACGAATAATTACCACATGTTTTAGGCCAGAAACCCGCAAGGAGCAATTTGTAATCGCTAGTGATTTGAAAAGGTTTTTGCTAATGCAATGCTAAGGGGGATATTAATAAAATCACATCGCTCAAGTGGGATCACACCCATAGCATTACATAAGGAAGAGCTTTCAAATCGCAAAGCGCTCAGAAAATCGCTCCTAGTGGGTTTCTGGAAATAGACCTGTTTTTAGACGGGGTCTAAAACAGTCGGAGGTCTAAAGATACGAGTAGCTATGACTGACGAGATCCTCTGACGAGCTCTCCTCTGGATAAAATTAAACGCCTGCATAATTAATTCAAAAAGCTCCATCCTGACGTCTAAAATACCTCACAGAATTACATTACAGACAGCAATCAGCTGGTTTAATCTCAGAAAAAGTTGGTGTGGTTACGCCTCGTTTGCCTTTGTGAATTGTGTAATTACTGAATGTTTTAGACCCGGTCTAAAAACCAGGGCTGTGGAGTCGGTACAAAAATCTTCCAACTCCAACTCCTCGGTTTATGAAACCACGGCTCCGACTCCAACTCTGACTCCGAGTACCCAAAATGGCTCTGACTCCGACTCCTCAACTCTGACTCCTGGATTTTGTACAAAAATCATCTGACTCAGACTCCTCAGTTTATGAAATCAACGACTCCGACTCCAGGTGCCCAAAATTGCCCCAACTCCAACTCCATAGCCCTGCTAAAAACAGGTCTTAAACATTCGGTAATTATAAATAATTATTAGTGAATTACCTTTTTATGCAACTGATTTACACCCAAACATCAGTAGACTAATCTAAACTGCTTAGTGAATCGTGGCCATTGTCAGTTTGAGCCAGGGTGGAGCAATAACCTACGTGACATCCCCAATAAAATTAGCATGAGGCCCACTCCTTGGATCCAATGATGCACTGTGAATGTTCTGTTCTCCCTGGCATGCTTTGTGCTTCCCTCCCTCCTTCTCCCGATCGTGTGACACGCCTCAGGAGCCAGAGGTGTGCAGCATAGAGCATGCGGCTGTCAGAGAGATCAGCGGAGACCCAAAGCAGCACTTGAGCAGGTAAACATTAAACTCCTCCACGGCACTATTCTGCAGAAGAGGGAGGAGCAACCCCCCCCCCTTCTCCCTAATGTTAAATCCTAACAATTTGGCCCACAACTTACACTATGTTTTAGATTCTGGACCCTTCCGTGATTGAGTTTTCCACCCCTAGTATAGACCTTTAACTATAAATGAATCTTAGTATTTATAATCATTATGCAAGATAGATTATTTTTTCCATGTAATGTTTTGCATATTTTATTTAAAGTTACCCGGTCACAAAGAAAAAATGATGTAAAAAGTTCTGGGGTAGTGAGCCCCTCAAGGTGCGATCTGGCCACCCGACAATCACTCGGCTGCTCCCATGTTAATCACTAGAGGAATATGTAAAAAAGAGAGGAGCGCTCTGAGATTTCCAGCAATGATAGGTCAATTAACACTAGGAAAGGTCTCACCTAGTATTAGTGTGGCCGGTACAGCGTACTCAGCCGCGATTCGCATGCGTCGCTCTTAGGCAGCCGGGGTCCGGGCTCTCCGTGGCAGCAAGGCAGAGACAGGGCGGAGGCGACGTCACCAGCTCCAGACCTCCTTGCGATGGTAGCGAGGACGTCTGTTCAAACACACGCTGGAAGGCGTGGTGAGCAGCGTCCAATTGTCCGTGAATGGTGAAAATAGAGGCAGGGGAATAGACTGGCCACAGTGTTACAATATGGCACAAAATTCATATGGGACTATAAAATAAAGGTTTATTAAAATGACAACGCGTTTCCCGGAGGAACATCCTCCGCTTTCTCAAGTCTTACATTTACAATTGACAAGCACAATCCTTTATACAGCATACATCCTACATGATAGCCAATCAGCTTAGCCTGGGAAATGACCTCAAGGGATCCTAATGATCCTAATAGATCCGAAACTACCTTAGTACCCTTAGTAGAAAGGAAAGGAAAGTCTGTTAGTTACTATGCATGCACTAAGATAGTAAGGCAGGTAATCAGTCACCCAGTGCATAGTGGAGGAAATCTAGCAAGGACCAGAAGTAAAACATAAAAGTTCCCACTGCAGTTTGAACTCCCACATTCTCCAAAGTATAACGTGACAATACAGAGCCATCAAAAATCCCTAATAAGGACTCATGGGTTCGAACTAGAACCCAAAGGGACAATTATCAATTTATAACATACATACACACATCAAAGTGCGCATGTACAGTTAACCTATATGAACATACATATGAGTCTGGGGGCCCGATTCACAAAAGAGCGCCCACCCCCAGCGCAGCCGTCCCCGCGCGAATCCCCGGCGTCCCCGCGCGAATCTCCGCGCCCACGCGCAACCAGATGCCCCGCGCGAAACAGCCACCGCCCCCGCGCGCAAACGCGAACCCCCGCGCGAAAACGGCAACGATCCCGCACGAAGATCCGCGCCCGCGCGCGAACACGACAACGACCCCGCGCGAAAACGCCCAACCGCGCGCGAACGCGAAAACCCGCGCGAAAACGGCCGCGCCACAAGCCAGCACCCCCCTGCGAATCAAGCCCTATGTCTCACAGTCCCCACCTAGCGTGGGGACTGCGAGGCAGATATACCATTCTTTGTCACACTCCAATACTATTGCAAAGTGGGTTGTAGGTGGCTCATCTCCTCAAGGCACTTATTCAGACCCCCCGGCTCCAATGTCCCCAATTTCAAGATCCAAAAGGACTCCCGTCTACAAAGCATGCGATATCTCTCATACTTATTGGAATGATGCACTTGTTCTATTATGGTGGCCCTCAGAACGTCAAAGTTCCTATTGTGCACTAAATTACAATGGTTAGACACCCCATGTTTTGGCTCCCCCTTGGTAACATTAAATCTGTGTTTATTAAGTCTGGTTTGGAATTTTTGGGTAGTGCGGCCTACATAGGCCAGGTTGCAGGGGCATGTTAGTAAGTATATTACATATGCACTTTGGCAGTCTACGCGACTTTTAATCGGATATTGTATTGAACCATTGGTTTGGAAGGTAACTGCACCATCGTTAATAGTTTTGCAACTGAGACACCGTGTGGACTTACATGAATAAAACCCCAACTTCGCCTGATTCTCATTGTGGACTGGATTCCTGTTCATTGGCAATCTACTTGGCGCTACATAGCCCCTGATGGTCTTACCCCTCCTGAAGACCAATTGGGGTCTCGGGGGGAGGCTTTGTTTAAGTACTGGATCACTCAGTAGAACTGGCCAATATTTTTCAAAAATATGTTTACATTCTCCAGCCTGTCCAGAAAAATCGACAATAATGGGCAGACGATTGGTGATTGGATTCGCTGTTTCTAGATTCTTTCCCTTCCTAGAATCTTTGGGCAATAAACAATCGTGTTGTGAGAGGGCAAAGGCCCTCTCCTGGGCAGACTCTACCAAGGGAAGGGGATAATGTTTTTCCAAAAATCTTGATTTCAATACTTTAGATTGACGATTGAAATCATCATCATTGGTGCAGTTTCGGCGCAATCGTTTAAATTGGCCGAATGGCACATTTTTTAGCCACGGCTTGTGGTGGGCACTATGGTAATCAAGATACCCATTTCTATCGGTGGGTTTAAAATAATTCACTGTGCTAATGTTGGCAGTATCAGAATCGACTCTAATCTCTAGGTCCAAAAAATGTATCTTATGGGGGTTGGTCTCCATAGTAAAGGATAGACCCAATTGGTTGTCATTCAGGTATTCCACGTATCTCATTAATTCCTCCTCTGAACCCTCCCATACACATAGAATATAGTCTATGAAACGGCGATGTAGGACGAGGCCCGCCCGGAACGGGTTGTCAGTGGACCACACGAGTTGGTCCTCCAACCAACCCATATATAGGTTTGCAAAGGCCGGAGCGAACCTCGTCCCCATCGCCGTTCCTCGCAACTGTAAATAGAAACAATCCAGGTAGGTAAAGTAGTTAGTCTTCAATATAAACTCGATAGAATCAAGTATGAATTGTTTTTGGGTGTCCGGCATAATCGGATCGCCCTCCAATTAGTAACCAATGGCCCTGAGGCCCAAATCATGTGGTTTATTAGTATATAGTGCACAGACGTCAAGGGTCACCCATCTGTGTAGGGGAATGGACCATTGTAGTTCCTTCAGTACCTGTATGGTATGGGTCGTGTCCTTTAAAGGGAAGGTTCAGGGAGGGTGGGTAAAAAATAAAAATCAAATTCCACTTACCTGGGGCTTCCTCCAGCCCGTGGCAGGCAGGAGGTGCCCTCGCCGCCGCTCCGCAGGCTCCCGGTGGTCTCCGGTGGCGCGCCCGACCTAACCAGGCCGGCTGCCAGGTCGGGCTCTTCTGCGCTCCAAGGCCCGGAACTTCTGCGTCCCACGCCGGCGCTCTGACGTCATCGGACGTCCTCCGTGCTCTACTGCGCATGCGCAGTAGTTCTGCGCATGCGCAGTAGAGCCCGGAGGACGTCCGATGACGTCAGAGCGCCGGCGTGGGACGCAGAAGTTCCGGGCCTTGGAGCG
This sequence comes from Hyperolius riggenbachi, assembly GCF_040937935.1. NCBI lineage: Eukaryota > Metazoa > Chordata > Amphibia > Anura > Hyperoliidae > Hyperolius > Hyperolius riggenbachi. Next base: position 87,781,175 of record NC_090649.1, on the reverse strand, counting down.
CAGAAGAGCCCGACCTGGCAGCCGGCCTGGCCAGGTCGGGCGCGCCACCGGAGACCACCGGGAGCCTGCGGAGCGGCGGCGAGGGCACCTCCTGCCTGCCACGGGCTGGAGGAAGCCCCAGGTAAGTGGAATTTGATTTTTATTTTTTACCCACCCTCCCTGAACCTTCCCTTTAAATAAGCAGGTAGCTGGCAGACGAACTTCTGGAGGTGGAGATCGATATAGTGGGAAAGACCACTCGTAATCGAGTCCACCCCCGCGACAATCGGTCTGCCAGGGGGATTTTTGGTGCATTTATGCACCTTTGGTAGGTGGTAGAAAAAAGGGATTTTGGGAGCCTCGATGTTAAGATAATTATATTCGTCGATCTTTATTACACCATTGGAAAGGGCCTGGCCAATAAGCTCTCTATATTTTTTAAGAAAGTCAGCCGTGGGGTCGTAGGTAAGCTTCTTATAATATAGGGGATCCCCCAGTAGTCTAAGGGCCTCTTCCACGTATGTATCCCTGTCCTGAACCACCACCCCACCCCCCTTATCTGTCTCCCTGATGACAATAGTGTCATTCTCCCTCAGTGATTTTAAGGCCTTCCTTTCAGACCTAGTGAGATTGGATCGGCGAACCGATTTGTTAGACAATTTTAGTATATCATTAGTAACCAGTTGGCAAAAGGTTTCTACTTGAGGACCTTTGTATTGAGTAGGATTGAATTTAGACTTGCCCTTTAATTTAGTTGGAATAGAATTGAATAGTAGCGAGTCTGCAAATTCATCAAAACCAGTGGAAAGGGGATCACTCAGATCCACTGTACCCACTATCTCCACAGTACTAACCTCTACATCACTAGAAGTTTTCTTATTTTTCTTAAGGGCAAAGTACCTTTGTAAGGACAGCTTGCGGATGTATGCATGTACATCAGTAAGGATTTGAAATGTATTCACCTTATCACTAGGACAGAAGGACAGTCCTTTATTTAAAATGGATACCTCACTAGAGGATAAGATATAGGAGGATAGATTAAAAATGGGAACTACAGGATTAGGGTCGATGGGGACATTTACGATTGGTGTCGTTTTTCTCCGGGCTCCAGTCCCTCTTCTACCCCTTCTGTGAGATCTAGATCTGACAGAGATCTTTTGAGTCTCTCTTTCCTGAAGAACTCCGTGATTCGTGGATATGTGGGGACAGGGAGCCGACTCCTGGATATTCGTTGTGGAATCGGAACCCTGTCCCCCCCTAAAAAAATCTTACAGGGAGAATCACCAGACGGGGATCTATATCTGGGGGGTCTAGTGGTAGTATTCTCCATCTTGTCTACGTCACTATCACCCTCAGGTGCACTTTTAGCAGGTTCAGCATATACCTGGGCCTCAACAATCAATTGAGTAATATTGGTCAAGGGACTATTAATGGGCAGTATGGTAAGGGTCTGAGCCTCACTTACCAATTGCAATGCACTGACCAGTGGACTACAAGGGGCGATAGTGGGTAGGTCTGTATAAGAATTTTCCAGCGACATTTCAAGGCTGTCATCCGCTGCCATTGCCAACAGTGATGCGGCGGCCTCGGACGAGAGTCCATCCGTATTTAGCTGCATAGTCTCGGTTATAGTGGGCACAGATATGGGGATAGGGCTATTCCTAGGTGTACCAAACTTTGGTTTGGCCGCCATGGGTGGCTTGGTTGTTTTTTTGGAGTTGTAGAAAACCCTTGTACCATTATTCTGAATAATTCCTGTCTGGGTTAGTCCTTTAGAGATATTGACTCTTTCTCTGTAGTTCAAATATTTTGCCTTTTTCACAGGGGGTTTGGGGAATAATCTCTCATAACGTCCATAGGGGGCAGAGCATATTCCAGGGAGAGAGGATGCACGGTTAGCTCCATGGACATTGTCAGCTCTCATTGGCCCGTTTTGATGATAGCTGGGTTGTACTCCCATTTGAGCACCATATCTGGGTGCTGTAGGGATCGACATAAGGGAGGGCAGTTTTGTTGGCCCTATGTTATCACAGTCCTGAGGGGGGTGTATTGGTACTCTGCCAGACCGTTCTAACGTGTGCTCTTTCCCAGGCACTTTCCATGCTCTGTACTGTCCCCTAACATAGTCCGCCTGATCCCTGGCAAACTTCCCCCAGGGATCAGGCGGACTATGTTAGGGGACAGTACAGAGCATGGAAAGTGCCTGGGAAAGAGCACACGTTAGAACGGTCTGGCAGAGTACCAATACACCCCCCTCAGGACTGTGATAACATAGGGCCAACAAAACTGCCCTCCCTTATGTCGATCCCTACAGCACCCAGATATGGTGCTCAAATGGGAGTACAACCCAGCTATCATCAAAACGGGCCAATAAGAGCTGACAATGTCCATGGAGCTAACCGTGCATCCTCTCTCCCTGGAATATGCTCTGCCCCCTATGGACGTTATGAGAGATTATTCCCCAAACCCCCTGTGAAAAAGGCAAAATATTTGAACTACAGAGAAAGAGTCAATATCTCTAAAGGACTAACCCAGACAGGAATTATTCAGAATAATGGTACAAGGGTTTTCTACAACTCCAAAAAAACAACCAAGCCACCCATGGCGGCCAAACCAAAGTTTGGTACACCTAGGAATAGCCCTATCCCCATATCTGTGCCCACTATAACCGAGACTATGCAGCTAAATACGGATGGACTCTCGTCCGAGGCCGCCGCATCACTGTTGGCAATGGCAGCGGATGACAGCCTTGAAATGTCGCTGGAAAATTCTTATACAGACCTACCCACTATCGCCCCTTGTAGTCCACTGGTCAGTGCATTGCAATTGGTAAGTGAGGCTCAGACCCTTACCATACTGCCCATTAATAGTCCTTTGACCAATATTACTCAATTGATTGTTGAGGCCCAGGTATATGCTGAACCTGCTAAAAGTGCACCTGAGGGTGATAGTGACGTAGACAAGATGGAGAATACTACCACTAGACCCCCCAGATATAGATCCCCGTCTGGTGATTCTCCCTGTAAGATTTTTTTAGGGGGGGACAGGGTTCCGATTCCACAACGAATATCCAGGAGTCGGCTCCCTGTCCCCACATATCCACGAATCACGGAGTTCTTCAGGAAAGAGAGACTCAAAAGATCTCTGTCAGATCTAGATCTCACAGAAGGGGTAGAAGAGGGACTGGAGCCCGGAGAAAAACGACACCAATCGTAAATGTCCCCATCGACCCTAATCCTGTAGTTCCCATTTTTAATCTATCCTCCTATATCTTATCCTCTAGTGAGGTATCCATTTTAAATAAAGGACTGTCCTTCTGTCCTAGTGATAAGGTGAATACATTTCAAATCCTTACTGATGTACATGCATACATCCGCAAGCTGTCCTTACAAAGGTACTTTGCCCTTAAGAAAAATAAGAAAACTTCTAGTGATGTAGAGGTTAGTACTGTGGAGATAGTGGGTACAGTGGATCTGAGTGATCCCCTTTCCACTGGTTTTGATGAATTTGCAGACTCGCTACTATTCAATTCTATTCCAACTAAATTAAAGGGCAAGTCTAAATTCAATCCTACTCAATACAAAGGTCCTCAAGTAGAAACCTTTTGCCAACTGGTTACTAATGATATACTAAAATTGTCTTAACAAATCGGTTCACCGATCCAATCTCACTAGGTCTGAAAGGAAGGCCTTGAAATCACTGAGGGAGAATGACACTATTGTCATCAGGGAGACAGATAAGGGGGGTGGGGTGGTGGTTCAGGACAGGGATACATACGTGGAAGAGGCCCTTAGACTACTGGGGGATCCCCTATATTATAAGAAGCTTACCTACGACCCCACGGCTGACTTTCTTAAAAAATATAGAGAGCTTATTGGCCAGGCCCTTTCCAATGGTGTAATAAAGATCGACGAATATAATTATCTTAACATCGAGGCTCCCAAAATCCCTTTTTTCTACCACCTACCAAAGGTGCATAAATGCACCAAAAATCCCCCTGGCAGACCGATTGTCGTGGGGGTGGACTCGATTACGAGTGGTCTTTCCCACTATATCGATCTCCACCTCCAGAAGTTCGTCTGCCAGCTACCTGCTTATTTAAAGGACACGACCCATACCATACAGGTACTGAAAGAACTACAATGGTCCATTCCCCTACACAGATGGGTGACCCTTGACGTCTGTGCACTATATACTAATATACCACATGATTTGGGCCTCAGGGCCATTGGTTACTAATTGGAGGGCGATCCGCTTATGCCGGACGCCCAAAAACAATTCATACTTGATTCTATCGAGTTTATATTGAAGACTAACTACTTTACCTACCTGGATTGTTTCTATTTACAGTTGCGAGGAACGGCGATGGGGACGAGGTTCGCTCCGGCCTTTGCAAACCTATATATGGGTTGGTTGGAGGACCAACTCGTGTGGTCCACTGACAACCCGTTCCGGGCGGGCCTCGTCCTACATCGCCGTTTCATAGACTATATTCTATGTGTATGGGAGGGTTCAGAGGAGGAATTAATGAGATACGTGGAATACCTGAATGACAACCAATTGGGTCTATCCTTTACTATGGAGACCAACCCCCATAAGATACATTTTTTGGACCTAGAGATTAGAGTCGATTCTGATACTGCCAACATTAGCACAGTGAATTATTTTAAACCCACCGATAGAAATGGGTATCTTGATTACCATAGTGCCCACCACAAGCCGTGGCTAAAAAAATGTGCCATTCGGCCAATTTAAACGATTGCGCCGAAACTGCACCAATGATGATGATTTAAATCGTCAATCTAAAGTATTGAAATCAAGATTTTTGGAAAAACATTATCCCCTTCCCTTGGTAGAGTCTGCCCAGGAGAGGGCCTTTGCCCTCTCACAACACGATTGTTTATTGCCCAAAGATTCTAGGAAGGGAAAGAATCTAGAAACAGCGAATCCAATCACCAATCGTCTGCCCATTATTGTCGATTTTTCTGGACAGGCTGGAGAATGTAAACATATTTTTGAAAAATATTGGCCAGTTCTACTGAGTGATCCAGTACTTAAACAAAGCCTCCCCCCGAGACCCCAATTGGTCTTCAGGAGGGGTAAGACCATCAGGGGCTATGTAGCGCCAAGTAGATTGCCAATGAACAGGAATCCAGTCCACAATGAGAATCAGGCGAAGTTGGGGTGTTATTCATGTAAGTCCACACGGTGTCTCAGTTGCAAAACTATTAACGATGGTGCAGTTACCTTCCAAACCAATGGTTCAATACAATATCCGATTAAAAGTCGCGTAGACTGCCAAAGTGCATATGTAATATACTTACTAACATGCCCCTGCAACCTGGCCTATGTAGGCCGCACTACCCAAAAATTCCAAACCAGACTTAATAAACACAGATTTAATGTTACCAAGGGGGAGCCAAAACATGGGGTGTCTAACCATTGTAATTTAGTGCACAATAGGAACTTTGACGTTCTGAGGGCCACCATAATAGAACAAGTGCATCATTCCAATAAGTATGAGAGATATCGCATGCTTTGTAGACGGGAGTCCTTTTGGATCTTGAAATTGGGGACATTGGAGCCGGGGGGTCTGAATAAGTGCCTTGAGGAGATGAGCCACCTACAACCCACTTTGCAATAGTATTGGAGTGTGACAAAGAATGGTATATCTGCCTCGCAGTCCCCACGCTAGGTGGGGACTGTGAGACATAGGGCTTGATTCGCAGGGGGTTGCTGGCTTGTGGCGCGGCCGTTTCCGCGTTCACGCGCGGTTGGGCGTTTTCGCGCGGTTGGGCGTTGTCGTGTTCGCGCGCGGGCGCGGATCTTCGTGCGGGATCGTTGCCGTTTTCGCGCGGGGGTTCGCGTTTGCGCGCGGTGGCTGTTTCGCGCGGGGCATCTGGTTGCGCGCGGGCGCGGAGATTCGCGTAGGGACGCCGGGGATTCGCGCGGGGACGGCCGCGCTGGGGGTGGGCGCTCTTTTGTGAATCGGGCCCCCAGACTCATATGTATGTTCATATAGGTTAACTGTACATGCGCACTTTGATGTGTGTATGTATGTTATAAATTGATAATTGTCCCTTTGGGTCCTAGTTCGAACCCATGAGTCCTTATTAGGGATTTTTGATGGCTCTGTATTGTCACGTTATACTTTGGAGAATGTGGGAGTTCAAACTGCAGTGGGAACTTTTATGTTTTACTTCTGGTCCTTGCTAGATTTCCTCCACTATGCACTGGGTGACTGATTACCTGCCTTACTATCTTAGTGCATGCATAGTAACTAACAGACTTTCCTTTCCTTTCTACTAAGGGTACTAAGGTAGTTTCGGATCTATTAGGATCATTAGAATCCCTTGAGGTCATTTCCCAGGCTAAGCTGATTGGCTATCATGTAGGATGTATGCTGTATAAAGGATTGTGCTTGTCAATTGTAAATGTAAGACTTGAGAAAGCGGAGGATGTTCCTCCGGGAAACGCGTTGTCATTTTAATAAACCTTTATTTTATAGTCCCATATGTATTTTGTGCCATATTGTAATACTGTGGCCAGTCTATTCCCCTGCCTCTATTTTCACCATTCACGGACAATTGGACGCTGCCCACCACGCCTTCCAGCGTGTGTTTGAACAGACGTCCTCGCTACCATAGCAAGGAGGTCTGGAGCTGGTGACGTCGCCTCCGCCCTGTCTCTGCCTTGCTGCCACGGAGAGCCCGGACCCCGGCTGCCTAAGAGGGACGCATGCGAATCGCGGCTGAGTACGCTGTACCGGCCACACTAATACTAGGTGAGACCTTTCCTAGTGTTAATTGACCTATCATTGCTGGAAATCTCAGAGCGCTCCTCTCTTTTTTACAAAGAAAAAATGATGGAAAGAATAGAGACGTTTAAATACCTAATCTATTGCAAAATATGAGACAAAATACTAAGTGGCACAGATCTCACAGCAAAAAACTGTACTGTACTGTAAAAAGGAAAAAAAAGTAGCGCATATGTGTTTATTGTTTTCAGTTAAGGCACACAATGGTTTAGCTTCATTGGCCATGGTCACTACACAGTGTTTCAAATGAATAACTAAAGCCTATGGGTCGGAGACTGCTAACGGGGGAGCCAGCGCAGGAACGTGGGGACCGTGAGAAGAGCGGGAAGGCTCTACAGGACCTGGAGCCTTCACTCTTCTTAGGTAAGTACTGTATAGTCTGGCCTATAAGCCTACTTTTTAACCTTTGAAACTCTTCTGAAAAGTCAGGGGTCGTCTTATACGCCGGGTGTCATTGATGCCGGGTGATACGCTCTCTCCTGTCACCGCCTCTCAGATCTCGCTGCTGAGGACTGTAGTGAAGCGGTGCAGGCGCACATGTGCGAGATCTGAGAGGCAGAGAAGGAGGTAAATAGGACACAAGGGTGGGCCAGAAGGATGAAAGAGGCGTGTTTTATGGGCACAGCGCGATCTATTCTTCCATACCGCTCTGATAAACAGGTAGACAAAAAGAGCTGACCAATCCACTTAGGGAGAGTTGACCAATCCAACCAGTCAATCGCCTATATATACTGTTATATACTGGGTACCACATACAGTACAGCACCAGTATCCATTCATACTTAGCACCAGTTTTATTTTTATTTGGTGTGCGTTGGAAGAGGGGTGGTCTTATACGGTGAGTATATCCCAAACTCTATATTTTAAATGGAAAGGTTGGGGGGGTCGTCTTGGGGGGGGGGGGGGGGGGGTCATCTTATACGGTATCTTTTTTTTTGGCTTCAGACTCCCTTTAAAGGGATACTGTAGGGGGGGTCGGGGGAAAATGAGCTGAACACACCCAGGGCTTCTAATGGTTCCCCGCAGACATCTTGTGCCCGCGCAGCCGCTCACCTATGCTCCTCTGGTTCACTTCTGGAATTTCAGACTTTAAAGTTTGAAAACCACTGCGCCTGCGTTGCCGTGTCCTCGCTCCCGATGATGTCACCAGGAGTGTTCTGCGCGGGCCCAGTATGGTCATTGCCTGCACAGTACACTCCTGGTGACATCAGCGGGAGCGAAAACACGGCAATGCAGGCGCAGTGGTTTTCAGACTTTAAAGTCTGAAATTCCAGAAGTGAACCGGAGGCGGGGCCAGAGCATCGGTGAGTGGCTGCATGGGCACATGATGTCTGCGGGGGACCATTAGAAGCCCCGGGTAAGTTCAACTCATTTTCCCCCGACCCCCTTACTGTATTCCTTTAAATGAAGGCATTTTTGTACTAAGACATACACTTTATATGGTCTTATAAACTCCACCACTGGCCGCTTTTCAACAACCATTACCTTACCTAAGTATTTTCTAACTATCACACTGTCTGATGTTTACAGAACATTGCTTTCCCAAAATATGGTTGGATGGTGAGATCTCTCACTAAGGAAAGTCCATCTTACCTGGTCTAAACCTCTCAAATGGTCAATGAAGGGCTGGCTGAGTGTTTCTAGATGGGCTAGAGATTGCCGGAGATGATTTAACGCTTCATCATAGGTGGCAGAAGACTCTGTTATAGCAGGTTCTCCTGCGTTTTTCTTTCTTTGTTTTTCTGCAAACTGCTTCACGGTGGCAATCATCTTCTTCGTCATCTCCGTCCGAGCTTCTACTGTCAGCTAGACGTAAATAAAAACACATGCAAAACAGCTTTACTCCACAGTTACACTTGGTTTGGAACAAGAGCGATAAAACTGCTTTGTCTTCTTCACTCTCACAATGAATATTTTAAGAGCGTCTAACGACACATCAACTTTCAACAGTGTGACACAAAACAGCCTTCATGAAAGTGGGGTATTAATCAAATATTATGAGCACCGCAGATGCTAAATATTTAGAGAGGAGAACTGACGTGTGAAGAGCTTAGGCTTGTCGGTTTCCCCAACACGCTCGTTTTGACAGCTTGAGATCACAGAATGGATGACTTTCATGCAGCGGATGGAGAACAAACGCCTCGCAGAGAAACCAGGCTTCCTTTTCCAAGTATTTCGGGCTTACCTCATTACTAAAAAACAAATGCAGCCTGCAGGGGCTACAGAAAGTAGAATGGCCAGCTGTCAGACCACAAACCTGGATAAATGTAAGATTCTAAGTCCATTTAATAATCACTCTAAAAAAGTGTAACACCACCTTCCAGATAGGTCACTGCTAGTATGACAATGAAATAGTGGTGCTCATAAATAGTATTCATTTACCAATGAGTTTTTTTTAACTGGCCGTGAAAGTAAGAATCTATGCTGCATCAGTAGCTCTCAATCTCTGAAGGGGCGTAGATTCTCGACCCAGTCCCTGCTTGCTGCGGCCATATACTTGGCTGTCATGTGACATATAAACTTCCTCCAATGGGTAAAGAGCCTGTTTCATTGGCTCCATACCAGATGATCACTGTGAGCCAATCACTGAGTGATCACTGAATGGCCGCATGAAAAAAAGGCTTTGGTCCTTAAGGGGCCAGAGACTTGCGGTCCGAAATTAGTTAAAGGACAAGTGTGCTAATTGACAAGACAAGAAAAATACAGTAACATTTATATTGCAATTTTCTCCTTGCTGACTCAAAGCGCTTGAGCTGCAGTAGCAATGTTAGGGAGTATTACCCAAGGACTCCTTACTGAGTAGGTGCAGGCTTACTGAACAAGAAGAGCCGGGATTCAAACCCAGGTCTCCTGTGTTGGAGGCAGAGCCCTTAAAGGGACTCCGAGCAATGCAGAAACTATGGAAAGATGCATATCATTTTAAAGCTCTCTTTTTCCTCTTTCCAATGATTCATAAACCGCCGCCCTACGCCTTTTAGTTTTCACTATTTTCACGATTGAAATTGCCGCGGCCGCGATTTCAATCGCGAAAATAAAGAAAACTAAAAGGCGTAGGGCAACGATTTAGGTGTCACCAGAAAGAGGAGAAAGAGAGCTTTAAAATGATATCCATCTTTCCATAGTTACATTGTATTACACAGGCCGACTTTTTCTGCTGAATGGAGCTGCTGACACTGGGGAAAGTGTCGGCCTGTGTAATACAAGTAACTATGGAAAGATGCATATCATTTTAAAGCTCTCTTTCTCCTCTTTCTGGCGACACCTAAATCGTCGCTCTACGCCTTTTAGTTTTCTTTATTTTCTAAAAGGCGTAGGGCGGCGATTTATATGTCATTGGAAAGAGGAGAAAGAGAGCTTTAAAATGATATGCATCTTTCCATAGTTTCTGCACTGCTCGGAGTCCCTTTAACCACTACACTCTCCAGCCACCGACATCACAGGGCTTCCCTCAACAGTGGTAAATAGTACTTGTGTACACTGTTGACCACTGTGCATTCCTGGGTTTTTAACCCTTAAGATTCCTGACAATTTTAGCATTTCACCTGTGTTGCTTTTGATACAGCAATAACTTAACCTATGTATTACTTATGCCATCAAAGTGATATACATATTGTTTTATTCAGAACAATATAGGCTTTCTTATGGTAATATTTGTCTCCAATAATATTTTATTTTATAGGCATTTTATAGGGAAAAAATGGGTGTAAATACAGAACATACACAGTTCTAAAGCACCTCAAAATATTGTTGTGTACCAATATCACTAGCCTGTGAGTCTGTAGTGACTGAATGAGATCTCTAAAGTGCACAATTTGGAGACCCCCAGCTCATTTTTTTATACATTCACTTTAAAGACTTTTTTTAAGAATGAGTAGTACAGTACATTCTGGCGTATAAGACTACTTTTTAACCCTCGAAAATCTTCTGAAAAATCAGGGGTCATCTTATACGCCGGGTGTCATTGATGCTGGGTGATACGCCCTATCCAGTTACCGACTCTCAGATCTCACTGCTGATGACTGTAGTGAAGCGGTGCAGGCACACATGTGCGAGATCTGAGAGGCAGAGAAGGAGGTAAATAGGATACAAGGGTGGGCCAGAAGGGTGAAAGAGGCGTGTTTTATGGACACAGCACGATCTATTCTTCCATGCCGCTCTGATAAAAAGGTAGACAAGGAGAGCTGCCCAGTTGACTTAGGGAGAGTTGAGCAATCTAACTAGTCAATCGCCTATATACTGTTATATACTGGGTATCGCATACAGTACAGCACCAGTATCTGTTCATACATAGCACCAGTATATGATGTTTTTTCATTTTTATTTGGTGTGCTTTAAGAGGGGTAGTCTTATACGGCGAGTATATCCTAAACTCTATATTTTAAGTGGAAAAGTTGGGGGGTCGTCTTATACACCAGAATCTACCGTAACTTGCCTAAAAATGTTAAAAATGTTGCCTAATGACATAGGGATCATTCAGTTATCTCCAAGCAGCTGAGGAGTGTTCACATAGAATTTGGCCCATGTCACATAAGCAATAAAATGGTAGCAATAAATCAATGCTTTAAAGCGCTTATTCGCAGCACTTTTCTGCGGCAGATTCTACTCTGTAGGGAGTGAGAGATGCCAGGTGATTCAGCTTCAAATCTTTATTAACAGGGAGATTTACTGCTGGCTATTACTTCCTATAGAAAAGCATTTGCAGCAGACCATTACTAGTAATAATTTAGCAGCGATTGATTGCTGGAGTTTCAACACTCGTGTGACGTTGGCAGTTTCGGAAGAACAACATATGGTGACAAGTGTGTCTGATCACTCCTGGCTGGTCTCAGTGAAAATCTCCTGTTAGAAGTGCATTGAAAAAGAACAGTTAATGAAAATTATTTGCAGTTGATCAATACTGTTCTTTGGCTTACAATATTAATATATTGAACCGAGATGTATGGTGTTACCCTTCGGGCAATTTAAAGGGGGGTTACACCTAGAGATGGCCTGAACGGTTCGCCCGCGAATGGTTCCAGGCGAACTTTAGGTGGTTCGCATTCGCCAGCGAAGGCGAACTTTTGCGGAAGTTCGGTTCGCCTCCATAATGCTCCATTAGGATCAACTTTGATCCTCTACATCACAGTCAGCAGGCACATTGTAGCCAGACTACACTCTCTCCTGGAGCCCCACCCCCTCTTATAAAAGGCAAGCTTCTCCGGCTGTTTTACTCACTCGTCTGCCTACAGTAATTAGTTAAGGGACAGCTGCTGACAGACTCTGCTAGGGAAAGCTTAGTTAGGCCTCTTGCACACTGCAAGTGATTCCGATTCAGATTCCGCTTTTTAATCAGTTTTTGCCTCCGATTCAGATTCAGATTTGCAGTGTGCAAGGAGCAAACTGCAAATCTGAATCTGAATCGGAAGTAAAAACAGATTAAAAAGCGGAATCTGAATCTGAATTGCTTGCAGTGTGCAAGAGGCCTTAGGCTGTTGTAGGCTTGTTAGCTTGCTCCTTGTTATTCCTTATATAGCACCCCACAACAGCTTCTCCCTTTCTCCCTCTCTCCCTCCTCCTCCTCCGGAGGATCTTGTCTTCCAGGGATTTGTAGGATGTCAAAAGTACGCTTACATACCTTGGCCAGGAATCGAACCCAGGTCAACTGCTTGGAGGGCAGCTGTGCTCACCACTATACTACCGACACTACAGGCTGAAGCCAGCCTAGCTGGCCTGGGAAGGATGAAAAGCTAGGTGGCCATGCAACCATTCCTGCTAACCTAAAGCTTACTTGTGTCTTACAACACATTGGCTTAAGACTCTACCAAATCCAATGCTCCAATATGGGGAAGCTTCTCTGTTTGCGGTTTTTTTTGTGTGGTGTCACGGTTCAGTCATCTCTTCAAATACAAGAGACGCCCAGGAGTAGTCTTAGCTACCGTAATATCTGTTACGGCAGGGCCCTTATTACACTTTCTCTTACAGGGCTATGGAAACTGTTTTGCCCATGCGATAAAGCAAGGTGCAAAAATGAAATCATGCCTAACAGAGGATGGTTTTGATCCATCAACCTCTGGGTTATCGGCCCAGCACACTTCTGCTGCGCCAATCTGCAGTCTGCTTACATTTGTATACAATCTTCAAATTTAAGAAGGGTACATTAGTTGAAATAGTTACACTACAATCTAAGTTACAGCAAGGCCCTAATGATACTTTCTCTTAAGAGGCTATGGTCGCTGATTGGCCCATGTGGTAAAGCAAGGAAGAAAACCCCAGATAGCCATTTAGCAGCAACAAAATACACACAGTCCTCGTGGCACAATTGGTTAGTGCATTTGGCTGTTAACCGAAAGGTTGGTGGTTCAAGGCCATCAGGGATGGCCTTGCATTTTGTGTTCAACAGTTGTCCGAAGAAAATCCCAGATAGCCATTTAGCAGCCACAACATACACACAGTCCTTGTGGCATAACTGGTTATTGCATTTGGCTGTTAACCGAAAGGTTGGTTGTTCAAGCCCTCCCAGGGACGCCCTTGCCTTTTGTGTTTTGTGAAATGAACTAATGTACCCTTCTTAAACTTGAAGATTGTATACAATTGTAAGCAGACTGCAGAGTAGTGCAGCGGAAGTGTGCTGGGCCCATAACCCAGAGGTTGATGGATCAAAACCATCCTCTGTTAGGCATGATTTCATTTTTGCACCTCGCTTTATCGCATGGGTAAAACCGTTTCCATAGCCCTGTAAGAGAAAGTGTAATAAGGGCCCTGTCTTAACATAGATATTACGGTAGCTAAGACTACTCCTGGGCCTTTCTTGTAGTTGAAGAGATGACTGAACCGTGACACCACACTTAAAAAAAAAAAAAAAAAAAACAGCAAACAGAGAAGCTTCCCCATATTGGAGCATTGGATTTGGTAAAGTCTTAAGCCAATGTGTTGTAAGACACAAGTAAGCTTTAGGTTAGCAGGAATGGTTGCATGGCCACCTAGCTTTTCATCCTTCCCAGGCCAGCTAGGCTGGCTTCAGCCTGTAGTGTTGGTAGTATAGTGGTGAGCATAGCTGCCCTCCAAGCAGTTGACCTGGGTTCGATTCCTGGCCAAGGTATGTAAGCGTGCTTTTGACATCCTACAAATCCCTGGAAGACAAGATCCTCCTCCGGAGGGAGGATTATACCCCTTGACTGATGTATACACATATAGTTGTGTAGGCCTGCAATATAGCATTGAATGGGATTTCTGCCCTTAAAACACTGCTTTGTGTGAAAACCAATTTTTTATCCGGGACTTTTGACGTGTATCCCAGTCAACCATGTCTCCCTCCAGGTGTTTGATGCTTTGAAACATCTTTTCTATTACTTTTCTGGCCAGCATAATTTTTTCTAATTTTGCAAGTTCGCCTCCTCATTGAAGTCTATGGCGTTATAACCTCCGATCTTAGGATCGCGAACCTACCGCGAAAGTTCGGTTTGCGCGAACTTTCGCGGTAGGTTCGCGATCCTAAGATCGGAGGTTCGGGCCATTTCTAGTTATAACATCCCCCCAAAATTTTCAAAAAATAGTGCCCCCAAAATATATGGAAACCCTTTTTTTTTCTTAAACAAGTCCCTGATTGTACCCAATTTTTTTTTATTTTTACCTGGTGTGGATGCTGTTACCTAATTGCAGGAACTATGCAGTGCCAGCAGGATTGAGGGGATTCTTTTTTAGCTATTTTAACAAACTTGTCTCAGTATACCAATAACAGAACGCTTCCCATTCAGATAAGATAAGTACACTATGACCAGAAGGTAATTAAATTCTTTCTCACTCTCCTTTTTAACAGTTTACATAGTGTTGAAAGCCTGTTGTCTAGGTGGTTTTGGTGTGTGAGAGACAGTAAGCCATGATGGTAAGGAGAGAAAATTAACACTGAGCTAGGTAAAAAAAAAAAGGGGGGGGGGGGGTCAGAAGAGATGTCACTTTTGCCATCACAGAAAAACAGTAAAGATGGAAAGCAGCAGAAATTTTATTCATTTATTTATATATCACATTTCTCCTAAATCTGTCAGTGAACACTAAAAACTTTAGTGCAAGCTAAAGGAAGGTGGCAGCCCCAGGACCGCATAACGCCAAAAGGTGTCAAGAGCGGTGGGCGGAGATTAGCAGGGATCTCGTGCTGATGTGAGTGCATCCCTGCTTGAGTAACGGAGCTCTGCTCCGTCATCAGTCTACCAGCACCGATTGCCGCCAGCAGACTGTTAGACGGCGAAACCGCCGTCTATTACATTGTACAGTGCTGTACTGGGGACAGCAGTGGCTGATGCCCATGAGAGAGTATCGCCCTGATTGGCTGGCGGGGGGAGGGAGGGGGGAAATACAAATAAATAAAAGCTGCAGAGCACTGAATTGTAAAAAAATAGCCTGGTCACTGGGGGTGGAGGGGGTGGGGGGAGGAGCCTGTGGTCCTGAAGCGGTTAAGGGATCTTGGGAGGCTTCCGAAGCACTCGTGTCTCCCAGTTCTCCCTTTGACAGGTGGATCTAAACAGCGCATATGCATTACAGAGCCGCCCCTTTGCCGAAGCCAGCAAATTTGAATTGGGGGCAGCACTGGAATCAGAGGACAGGAAAGGCTCTATGAGATTCAGAGGCTTCCCTCTCCATAGGTAAGTATCTGACTTGCAGCAGAGGTTCTCAGGAAGATCTTCTCTTTATTTTAAATGTGGCAATAATATAGAAAAAAAGTCTGGGATGCCCTTGCAGATTCAGGCCATTGAAAACTATATTCTAGCCGATATTTTATTTTAAACCATAGCTGCTCCCCCCCCCAACTATTCTCAAAGTGCATTTCCATAACTACCTCCTTGTACTCACCTCTGAGAGTATACATTTAACATGATGCTACCTCAACCATAGCCAATTGTGGTCCCAATGAGAATGGAAGGGCTGGAAGGAGGGGGGGCAAAAGTGTTGAACCTATATCTACTCTTTTCCTCTTTTCCAAGGGCATAATGAAACTAAAAACACAGTATCAGCCATTCACATATTCTAATATATTATATATATATATATATATATATATATATATAGATAGATAGATAGATAGATAGATAGATACATACACACAGTATATTTGTTTAAAGCCTACCTGAACTCAGCTCCAAAAGATAGGCAACAGCATAATAACCATTAAAGAAAAACGTTTTTTGTTACAGCTGATACAAATCCTGCAATAAATCTGCAGTGTGTCTACTTCCTGCTTTTATGAAAGCAGACATAGGGTTAACATCCTGTGTTTACAAATTAGCAGCTCTGCCGAGCTGGCCAGCTGACACAGATGAGAGATCAAATTACAGTTATGGTTAGTCACAGATTAGAGGGATTAAGACAGGCTAAAGTCTTTAAATACATACAGGGTGCATTTCATTGTTTTCCTTCTGTCCTGTGCAAGAGTTCAGGTCCACTTTAAAGTGGGTATGTGTTTTTTTCCGTATCCTCAAGGAAGGGGAGTGAGGATACTGCTCATCCTGGTTAGGGACCAAGGTTTTCAGGGGACTGGTATAGGTAGAGTAGGAACCCTTGCCACAAGAGGAAAGTGTACCTGAGAGGTAAGCAAATAAAAGTTTTATACCTATCTGGGCCTTTTCCAGCCCCCTCTGCACCGATCTATCCCACGCTGTCCTTCTCCACCTCCTCGTTTGCTCGGTAGAAGCCCCATTGACTTGGCAAGTCGGGTCCAGTCGGAGTAGGTGCAGTTCTCCCACACGTGCACCACCGTCTTGCTCTCGCAGCTGGGAGCATTTTGCGCCTGTGCAGTACCCTCCCAGCACTGTAGAGTGGTGGGGCACGCGACCGAGCCACGCATGCGCAGTACGCAGTGACAGGCCAAGCTAACAGGGCTTCTACCGAGCAAATAAGGAAGCGGAGGAAGATTAGTCACAGATGAGGGGAAATTAGACAGGCTAAACGCTCTAAATACACACAGGCTGCATTTCTCTACGTTTTCCTTCTGTCCTGTGCAAGAGGTTCAGGTCCACTTTAAACAAAAGAAGCTGTGAGTAGACAGCCCTCATCAGCATGGCACAGCTGTCAGCAGTGATTGGTGCGCGCTGACACTGCATGAGTCTCAAGGATTCCCAATGTCCTTACAGTACAGAGGACACATCAATTATTCTGGGTGCCATATTACAAAGACAGCAGCCCTTGCAGCTCCAGACATTAAGACAATTAAACAAAGTCTTACTTAAAGGGACACTTAAGCCAGGAATAAAAAAAATCAGTTTTCCTTTCCTGGGGCTTCTACCAGCCCCCTCCAGCCGTCCTGTGCCCTCGCAGTCACTCACAGAGCCTCCGGTTCCCCGCCGCCAGCTAGTTTTGTTTTCGCTGACAGGCCCTGACAAGCCTTGGCATGCGTATTTTTCTTTGCGTTCCCGTCCGCAATAGCGTCTTGCGCCTGTGCAGGATGCTAGTGAGGACAGGAACATGAAGAAGGATAGGCGTGGCCAGGCCTGTGCAGGCTCAGAAAGCCCGCCGACTCCCTGTCAGCGAAAACGAAACTAGCTGACGGCGGGAGACCGGAGGCTCTGTGAATGACTGCAAGGGCACGGGACGGCTGCAGGGGGCTGGTAGAAGCCCCAGGTAAGTAAAACTGTTTTTTTTTTTTTTTTTTTACTCCTGGTTTATTTGTCCCTTTAAAGCCCCAGTTCCCAAAACATTAACCACTTGAGGACCTAGGGCTTTCTACCCCTTAAGGACCGGCCACTTTTTTTCCATTCAGACCACTGCAGCTTTCACGGTTTATTGCTCGCTCATACAACCTACCACCTAAATGAATTTTGGCTCCTTTTCTTGTCACTAATAAAGCTTTCTTTTAGTGCTATTTGATTGCTCCTGCGATTTTTACTTTTTATTATATTCAGCAAAAAAGACATGAATTTTGGCAAAAAAATGATTTTTTTAACTTTCTGTGCTGACAGTTTTCAAATAAAGTAAAATTTCTGTATACATGCAGCGCGAAAAATGTGGACAAACATGTTTTTGATTAAAAAAACCCCATTCAGTGTATATTTATTGGTTTGGGTAAAAGTTATAGCGTTTACAAACTATGGTGCAAAAAGTGAATTTTCCCATTTTCAAGCATCTCTGACTTTTCTGACCCTCTGTCATGTTTCATGAGGGGCTAGAATTCCAGGATAGTATAAATACCCCCCAAATGACCCCATTTTGGAAAGAAGACATCCCAAAGTATTCACTGAGAGGCATAGTGAGTTCATAAAAGATATTATTTTTTGTCACAAGTAAGCGGAAAATGACACTTTGTGAAAAAAAAAAAAAAAAAAAAAAAAGTTTCCATTTCTTCTAACTTGCGACAAAAAAAAATGAAATCTGCCACGGACTCACCATGCTCCTCTCTGAATACCTTGAAGTGTCTACTTTCCAAAATGGGGTCATTTGTGGGGTGTGTTTACTGTCCTGACATTTTGGGGGGTGCTAAATTGTAAGCACCCCTGTAAAGCCTGAAGGTGCTCATTGGACTTTGGACCCCTTAGCGCAGTTAGGGTGCAAAAAAGTGCCACACATGTGGTATTGCCGTACTCAGGAGAAGTAGTATAATGTGTTTTGGGGTGTATTTTTACACATACCCATGCTGGGTGGGAGAAATATCTCTGTAAATGACAATTTGTTAATTTTTTTTACACACAATTGTCCATTTACAGAGATCTTTCTCCCACTCAGCATGGGTATGTGTAAAAATACACCACAAAACACATTATACTACTTCTCCTGAGTACGGCGATACCACATGTGTGGCACTTTTTTGCACCCTAACTGCGCTAAAGGGCCCAAAGTCCAATGAGTACCTTTAGAATTTCACAGGTCATTTTGAGAAATTTCGTTTCAAGACTACTCCTCACGGTTTAGGGCCCCTAAAATGCCAGGGCAGTATAGGAACCCCACAAATGACCCCATTTTAGAAAGAAGACACCCCAAGGTATTCCGTTAGGAGTATAGTGAGTTCATAGAAGATTTTATTTTTTTGTCAAAAGTTAGCGGAAATTGATTTTAATTGTGTTTTTTCACAAAGTGTCATTTTCCACTAACTTTTGACAAAAAATAAAATCTTCTATGAACTCACCATACTCCTAACGGAATACCTTGGGGTGTCTTCTTTCTAAAATGGGGTCATTTGTGGGGTTCCTATACTGCCCTGGCATTTTAGGGGCCCTAAACCGTGAGGAGTAGTCTTGAAACGAAATTTCTCAAAATGACCTGTGAAATTCTAAAGGTACTCATTGGACTTTGGGCCCTTTAGCGCAGTTAGGGTGCAAAAAAGTGCCACACATGTGGTATCGCCGTACTCAGGAGAAGTAGTACAATGTGTTTTGGGGTGTATTTTTACACATACCCATGCTGGGTGGGAGAAATACCTCTGTAAATGGACAATTGTGTGTAAAAAAATCAAAAGATTGTCATTTACAGAGGTATTTCTCCCACCCAGCATGGGTATGTGTAAAAATACACCCCAAAACACATTATACTACTTCTCCCGAGTACGGCGATACCACATGTGTGGCACTTTTTTGCACCCTAACTGCACTAAGGGGCCCAAAGTGCAATGAGTACCTTTAGGATTTCACAGGTCATTTTTGTTTCAAGACTACTCCTCACGGTTTAGGGCCCCTAAAATGCCAGGGCAGTATAGGAACCCCACTAATGACCCCATTTTAGAAAGAAGACACCCCAAGGTATTCCGTTAGGAGTATGGTGAGTTCATAGAAGTTTTTATTTTTTTGTCACAAGTTAGCGGAAATTGATTTTAATAGTTTTTTTTCACAAAGTGTCATTTTCCGCTAACTTGTGACAAAAAATAAAATCTTCTATGAACTCACCATACTCTGTACGGAATACCTTTGGGTGTCTTCTTTCTAGAATGGGGTCATTTGTGGGGTTCCTATACTGCCCTGGCATTTTAGGGGCCCTAAACCGTGAGGAGTAGTCTTGAAACCAAATGTCGCAAAATGACCTGTGAAATCCTAAAGGTACTCATTGGACTTTGGGCCCCTTAGCGTACTTAGGGTGTAAAAAAGTGTCACACATGTGGTACCGCCGTACTCAGGAGAAGTAGTATAATGCGTTTTGGGGTGTATTTTTACACATACCCATGCTAAGTGGGAGAAATATCTCTGTAAATGACAATTGTTTGATTTTTTTACACACAATTGTCCATTTACATAGAAATTTCTCCCATCCAGCATGGGTATGTGTAAAAATACACCCCAAAACACATTATACTACTTTTCCTGAGTACAGCGGTACCACATGTGTGACAATTTTTTGCAGCCTAGGTGCGCTAAGGGGCCCAACGTCCTATTCACAGGTCATTTTTAAGCATTTGTTTTCTAGACTACTCCTCGCGGTTTAGGGCCCCTAAAATGCCAGGGCAGTATAGGAACCCCACAAGTGACCCCATTTTAGAAAGAAGACACCCCAAGGTATTCCGTTAGGTGTATGGCGAGTTCATAGAAGATTTTATTTTTTGTCACAAGTTAGTGAAAAATGACACTTTGTGAAAAAAAACCAATAAAAATTAATTTCCGCTAACTTTTGACAAAAATAAAATCTTCTATGAACTCGTCATACACCTAACAGAATACCTTGGGGTGTCTTTTTTTCTAAAATAGGGTCACTTGTGGGGTTCCTATACCGCCCTGGCATTTTACAGGCCCAAAACCGTGAGTAGTCTGGAAACCAAATGTCTCAAAATGACTGTTCAGGGGTATAAGCATCTGCAAATTTTGATGACAGGTGGTCTATGAGGGGGCGAATTTTGTGGAACCGGTCATAAGCAGGGTGGCCTTTTAGATGACAGGTTGTATTGGGCCTGATCTGATGGATAGGAGTGCTAGGGGGGTGACAGGAGGTGATTGATGGGTGTCTCAGGGGGTGGTTAGAGGGGAAAATAGATGCAATCAATGCACTGGGGAGGTGATCGGAAGGGGGTCTGAGGGGGATCTGAGGGATTGGCCGAGTGATCAGGAGCCCACACGGGGCAAATTGGGGCCTGATCTGATGGGTAGGTGTGCTAGGGGGTGACAGGAGGTGATTGATGGGTGTCTCAAGGTGTGATTAGAGGGGGGAATAGATGCAAGCAATGCACTGGCGAGGTGATCAGGGCTGGGGTCTGAGGGCATTCTGAGGGTGTGGGCGGGTGATTGAGTGCCCTAGGGGCAGATAGGGGTCTAATCTGATAGGTAGCAGTGACAGGGGGTGATTGATGGGTAATTAGTGGGTGTTTAGGGTAGAGAATAGATGGAAACACTGCGCTTGGGTGGTGATCTGATGTCGGATCTGCGGGCGATCTATTGGTGTGGGTGGGTGATCAGTTTGCCCGCAAGGGGCAGGTTAGGGGCTGATTGATGGGTGGCAGTGACAGCGGGTGATTGATGGGTGGAAGTGACAGGGGGTGATTGATGGGTGGCAGTGACAGGGGGTGATTGATGGGTGATTGATAGGTGATTGACAGGTAATCAGTGGGTTATTACAGGGGAGAACAGATGTAAATATTGCACTGGCGAATTGATAAGGGGGGGTCTGAGGGCAATCTGAGCGTGTAGGCGGGCGATTGGGTGCCCGCAAGGGGCAGATTAGGGTCTGATCTGATGGGTAACAGTGACAGGTGGTGATAGGGGGTGATTGATGGGTAATTAGTGGGTGTTTAGAGGAGAGAATAGATGTAAACGCTGCGCTTGGGTGGTGATCTGATGTCGGATCTGCGGGCGATCTATTGGTGTGGGTGGGTGATCAGATTGCCCGCAAGGGGCAGGTTAGGGGCTGATTGTTGGGTGGCAGTGACGGGGTGATTGATGGGTGATAGGTGATTGGCAGGTGATTGACAGGTGGTCAGTGGGTTATTACAGGGAAGGACAGATGTAATTAATGCACTGGCGAATTGATAAGGGGGGGGGTCTGAGGGCAATCTGAGCGTGTGGGCGGGTGATTGGGTGCCCGCAAGGGGCAGATTAGGGTCTGATCTGATAGGTAACAGTGACAGGTGGTGATAGGGGGTGATTGATGGGTGATTGATGGGTAATTAGTGGGTGTTTAGAGAAGATAACAGATGTAAACAATACATTTGGGAGGTAATCTGACGGCGGGTTTGCGGGCGATCTAATGGTGTGGGTGGGTGATCAGATTGCCCGCAAGGGGCAGGTTAGGGGCTGATTGATGGGTGGCAGTGACAGGGGGTGATTGATGGGTGATAGGTGATTGGCAGGTGATTGACAGGTGATCAGTGGGTTATTACAGGGAAGAACAGATGTAATTAATGCACTGGTGAATTGATAAGGGGGGGTCAGAGGGCAATCTGAGCGTGTGGGCGGGTGATTGGGTGCCCGCAAGGGGCAGATTAGGGTCTGATCTGATAGGTAAAAGTGACAGGTGGTGATAGGGGGTGATTGATGGGTGATTGATGGGTAATTAGTGTGTGTTTAGAGGAGAGAATAGATGTAAACAATGGATTTGGGAGGTGATCTGATGTCGGATCTGCGGGCGATCTATTGGTGTGGGGGGGTGATCAGATTGCCCGCAAGGGGCAGGTTAGGGG